>NC_058131.1:419891651-420028481 GCF_016433145.1 Gracilinanus agilis
CCCCGCCTCCGTGTGCACCTTGGGTACATTTTTCACATCACCCATCCCTCTGCCCAGCAGCCCAGTGGGAGTGCTTCCTTCTTCCCTTCTCTGAGGTAAGGCAGGGGGCTCACATGCAGCGTGAGGGTTGCAGTTTGGGCACTTGGTCTCTAAAAGGATTGCCATCACTGACCTCATATAGCTAGGATTATGATTTCCAGGTGAATTACGGACTCCTCAGTAGGAGTGAAAGATCACAGTAGGTTGGGGTAATTAGGGAAAACATTATGGAAAAAGTAGATTTGTAAATGAGTTTTGAAGGATGGATAGAATTTAGGTAGGAAGACAGAGGGCAAATGTAGAACATGTTCTACAAATAAATTCAGTGAAAGGCTTATCAAGTGTCTACAAGGTACTTGATGTACAGAGACAAAAAAAACTTCTACTGCTTTCCAAAATGAGTTTATAGCAGACTGGAGGTATTCAATCTGTGGAAGTAAATAAACATAAAGTATGTATACTTTATTATAGATATAATTTCAAGATAAAGAACACTAATGGGATGAAGATATTGGGAAAGATTTTTATGTAAAAGATGTCACCTAAACTTTATTTTGAAAGAAGTTGGGGATTCTTTGAGATGGAAGTAAGGAGGAGACCACATTGGGAGTGATCTGTTTAGGGATGATCATGGCAAAAGTGGATAAAATTTTTTAACTGGATAAAATCTGTAAGGGAAAGAGTACAAAGAGAATAATAGAGGATTAGGACTGAATCTTGGGGTATGCCTACACATTTAAGGGGCAAGAAAATGAGCAGTTAGTGAAGGAGACCAGAGATAGAAGACCTAGAACAACCTTAATAACAACAATATTCTGCATTATGAGTTCTTAACCTTTTTTCTTGTCAGCTTTGACAGTCTGGTGGCTTCACTCTGTATTACTCAAAAGTTTTAAAATACACAAAATATATAGGATTATGAAGGAAAGCAGTTAATTATATTAAAATACTATATTCAAAAAACTTTTTTAAAGTCCACATACACCTTATTAATATGCTATACATAAAACTTTACTTTTTCTAAAGCCAAGGTAAAGGAGTTAAGGAGAAAGATCACCAAGGAACTTTAGGTTTGTTAATTAGTAAGTCATTAGTAACTTTCTACTTCTTTGATCCTATTCAATTCAGACTCTTATGCAAATATGGCAAATTAACACTACTCCACTCTCTAAGTGGCTACTATCTAAAATCCATAGTTGTGGAAGATGGTTATCTGGCCTGTGGTAAGGCCACTGTTAAGTATGGGTACTAATTTGTAAGTAAGACCTACTACTTTCTCTCTCTCTCTCTCTCTCAACTTGTACCTTCTGTCTTAGAATTTATAAGTATAGATTCCAAGTCAGAAGAGAGGTAGGAGTTAGGCAGTTGGGGTTAAGTGACTTGCCCAGGGTCACAGAGCTCAGAAATGTGTGAGATCAGATTTGAACGCAGGTCCTGATTCCATTGTGCCACCTGGCTGCCCCAACTCCTATTTTTTAGATGAGGAAACTGAGGTAAATGGAGGTGAAGTGACCTACTCAATAAGGATCACATAGCTAGTGCTTTAAAAAACAAACAAACCCTTGCCTTCTGTTTTTGTATCAGTTCTAAGACAGAAGAGCAGCAGGAACTAGGCAGACAGGTTAAATGACTTGCCCAGGGGGACACTAGATCAGATTTGAACCTGACTCTAGACTTGGTGCACCACTGTGCTACCTAGCTGCCCCCGGATATTACTTTTACTAGCAGCATTTGGACTTGCAGATTCTGACATTGAAAAAAAATTCTAATATCATTTGTATTTAAATTTAAGGAATCCAAGTGGGCTATTGCTCCTAACTATGAGTCTGGGAAAATACTAAAAAAGCTGTGCCTCTTTTCAACACTTGTCTTTCATTCTCAGATAGGTATGATATGATTCTCTTGACATATATTAATGTTGTTAAGTCCTGTCCATTTGGACTTTTCTTGGCAATGAAATGAAGAGGTTTGCCCGTGAATTAAGGCAAACAGGTTAAGTGACTTGCCCACGATCACACACCTAGTGAGTGTCTAGAGTCTAGATTTAACCTCAAGACTTCCTGACTCCAGGCCCAATGCTCTATATCCACTGAGCCATCTAGCTGGCTTACCGTATATACTATTACTACCTACTTAATCCTCCTTCTGATTTTCCCCCTTTCCCATTTGATACACAACCATTAATAAAGGATGGACACTTAGAATTCATATTTACTTGCAGAAACAAATAGGTTTGACCCTGAGAGTAATGATAAGTTCTCTTTTGTATGACTGATTTTTAAGGTGAACATATCCAAAAGGTATTCAGTGATATGGGACTGGAGTTCAGGAGAGATTGCACATATACATTTGGGAATCATCTTTGAAGGGAGCTGATGAGATCACGTGTGGGTACCACAGAGAGAAGAGAGCAGACAGTCCAGGACAAAGCTATAGACACCTAGGTGTAAATAGAACCTGGATGCAGAAGTAGTAAAGGAGACTGAGAAAGAGTGGTCAGATTGCAGAGGAATCAGGAGAGAGCAGTGTTATGAAAATCTAGAGAGAAGAAGGTGATGAACATTTTGAAGTGCTAGAGAGGTAGGATAGATAAAAGGTTGTGGCTTAAAAAAAATAGTTTGGCATTTGAGTAATATCTAACTTTGGAAAGGGTGTTTCAGTTGGATTTAAAGTTGAAAGTCAGATTGCTGAGTATTAAGAAAGAGCGGCAAGAGGAAGAGTCAGAAAAAGGAAAGAGAGATAAAGAATAATAGCAAACAACTGACAGAAAGTCAGTTCATGGAAGCTTAATTGACATTTTATCTTGCACTAGATTCAAACTCCTTGCATCCTGGGGAAATTCCTCAGTATTTATGCCCTTGTTGCTCCTGAGAGATTTAATGGAAGACATAGTTGAAAATATGTGTGCTTATTTGACATTACTCTTTCTTCTGAGGCATTTTGGTGACACACTTTAATTGTAATTCTTAGAAGCTTCTTGTTATAATATTGCTACCACAAACAAAGGTACCAATTAGAGTTAAACCCTTGGATAAGGATGAAGAGTCTCAAAAAAAGACAAAATTCATATTAAATTTCTGGTAGTTATTTGGCATATCCATCTTTCTCATGCCTCATAATACCCAGCTAGAGTGTGACTATACATAACTTTGTGCCAAAAGCTAAAAAAGAGAAAAATTTTGAGGAGCCCTCTTGAGGATATTGTTTAGTACAGGATTTTCTCTTCTAAAGAACTTAGTTTAGTTGGTTTGGTAACTCATATCTGCAGAGCATATTAAAAAAATTTACAGTGTTTTCCTCACAACAAATATATTCATTTTACATTTGAAATGTAAGGCCCAGAAAGATAGAATGGTAAGTTTAGAGATAAAACTTGCAACATATCTGATTCTAAGTTCAGCTCTTCTACCATTCCTCTTATTATAAACAGGTGGCCTATATGTTGCTTCCAGCCCCAACAAGTGCTTCTCTGTTTAGACTAGGAGACAATATGTTCATTACTGTTGCTTTAAACACAACCCAACATGGGGAATTGACATGCTGCCCACTCTCTGGCTCACTGGCACAGCAAACAAAATACTAGGAAGAAGGATGAGAGTAGCTCAGGAGCAAACTTCTCTGTCCCAATTTTCCTTCCTATATTTATACCTGTTAATTGTCAAGACTATAGTGCCAATTGACTAATGAATTTGGAGATAATTGCTTTACTATAATAATACTGATTGGTAATGGAAACTAAAGAAAAGTTGGAGATAAAGGAATCAACTCAGAATCACAGACTTCCTTAATTTTTCAATGAGTTTCTGGGGAAAGTAAGTGAAATAGTGAATTACTAAACATTTTCTCTCATTGCAATGCACCCAGATCATATTGAAAGAATCATTTGGGAAACCTTACCCACCCTGAAATGGTGGTAGAAGAAACAAGACCCTCAAACACAACGTTAAGAGCTTCTTCATTTCCCAGTTCTGTTTTTCCTGTACTGTAAGAAGTAGCGAAATTTTAAACTGGCTGCATGGAGGTATCTTAGCTTGTATCCTGGTTTCTTTGTTCTTGCTTTGCAATGTTAAGAGCAATAATGCCCAGGACCTCTTTTTCCCTTTTCTGCTCCAATCCTAGGACCATCCTGTATCTTCATTTCTCACTGTTCAGTAGGTAATAGGGGAATGGAGAAATTTACCCTCTACTGAATTTTCTGTTTTTGGTTGTAAGGGCCTTTAAAAAAATTTTATTTAGAGATAGAGGATTAGATCACTTAGGCAGCCTTAGTTTTTTTTTTTTATTCCCCTAAAGAAAAAATAGACCTAGAGAGGCTAAGTGATCTATTCAACATTACTCATGCTGCCCCTTTAGTATTTTTAGATAGCATCCCATTTGTACCCCTCCAAGATACTTGACTGACTTAAGTTGGAGATGACTGGAAAATTGAATTATCATGGAATGGGTAGGATGGAAAAAAGAAAACTTTGTAGCAAACCTTTAGATGGCTTTGTAGAGGAACAGAGGGGATTATTGACCCAGTCATTTTGAAATTAGATGGGTAATCTTCTTAGCAGCCTAAAAGAGAAAGGGTTTTTTTCTTAGATCTCTGGGAGACAGCCTTTTATTTAAAAATGTAGATGGACACATCAGAGATATTTAAAATGACTGGATTATAGATTTAGACTGGAAGAGGTCTTAGAGATATCTACAGCCTAAGGTGAAGTATCTTTTCAAGTTCTACTTTATTGCTTTACTATAATAATATTGATTAGTAGTGGAAACTAAAGATAAGTTGGAGATAAATCACAGTTCAACAGAATCACAGACTTCCTTAATTCTTCTGTGTGTTTCTGGGGAATGTAAGGGAAATAGTCAGTTAGGCTATACATAGGACACAGAGGCATCCTTTTTTCTGTATGTAGGTAGAGAGTAATTTTGCCTAGGGTATGCATATTTAATATACTGAATTCCCAGTATTTCTGCTATTCTGCTACTACTGATAATGTGGGTGAAAATTAGAGTAATCATTGATCTGGACTATTAAGAGTTTATTTTTGTGCCTGGATGTTTCTCCCTGCTCCACCTTCTTCCATATAGCTATTTCAGTTTTTTTTAAGCCATGTCTAACTTTTCTTGATCCCATTTGGCCAGGGTCACACAGCTAGTAAATGTCTGAGAACAGTGCCACCTGGCTGCACCAATAGCTGCTAAATTGAGGCAATGTGGAATGGTGTACCGGATTTAGGCCAGGAAGATGTAGGTTCAAATCCCACCTGAGACATGGAGTAGCTATTGTGACCCTAGGTTTAACCCCTTTCTGTGTCTTAGTTTCTTCATGAATAAAAATGAGAGGTTGAACTTAATGGCCTCAAAAGTCTCTAGATCCATCTAGCTCCAAATTGATAATCATGTAGTGATCTTATAAACCTAAAATGTATGTCAATTAACTCCTTGATCTAGAATCCTTAATATCTACCTATTGCCTCTAGGCTCTTAACAGTTTACCTCCGGCATTTATTTCTAGGCTGTTTTGAAAACATTAGTCTGTTTATGCACTCTTCCTCTCAAACATTGCATTCTAGCCAAATTGGATTACTTTCTGTTTTTTCTATTTGGCATTCCACTTCTCATTTCTATGGCTATGTGTACTGTCCCTCATGCCTAAAGTTTTTTTTTCCTTCTGTCTTTTCCTCATTTATTAGTCTCTTCCCCACCCCTATTATTTTTTATTTACTTTGTTTTTTTTGTTTTGTTTTGTTTTTTTAAACCCTTGTACTTCGGTGTATTGTCTCATAGGTGGAAGATTGGAAAGGGTGGGCAATAGGGGTCAAGTGACTTGCCCAGGATCACACAGCTGGGAAGTGGCTGAGGCCGGATTTGAACCTAGGACCTCCTGTCTCTAGGCCTGACTCTCACTCCACTGAGCTACCCAGTTACCCCATTTTTATTTACTTTGAATATGTTTTATATTTACTTAAGTATACATGTTTCTCTCCAGTAGAATATAAATTGTTTGAGTGCTGAGATTGTTTCCAATGGTATTTGCTTCCACAGTTCTTTTATGGTACTTAATAACTGCTTAGTGAATTGAATTCTTTGTTATAAAGTTACAATCCTGGTTTTTAGAACCTTCCCTATATGTCCAATTTATAATTTACCAAACCATACCTATAAGGTGCAGGGAGCATATCTAGAGCAAGGAGACAAATTGTAGACAATCTTGTCCAGTCTTTATTTGACAGATGAAGATATTGAGGCCCAGGAAATTTAATGACTTAAACTCAGTTTCTCTCTAGAGCCAGTACTTTACTTTTCTCACAGTACCTTGCTACTCCTATGATGTAGCTAAAATTTTTGTCTTTAAAAAGAAGTTCTCAGTTTGGAAAGAGAATTGCACATGGATACAGTTGGCTTAAAGCCACCACCCCCTCCCCCAATTTGGCTTGTAGAAAATTGGAATGTAGCCTAGTGTTATTTTTTCATCACATACCTATGTTTTCTTTCATTCAAATAGATTTTTGTTTTAGTGATTATAGCCTATTTCTTTTTTTAATAATTTTTTTCAGTGAATAAAAATTTACTTTTTTCCCACCATTAAAAGAAAACTCTTGTCAAACAAAATAAATTCTTAAATTTGTTTTGTCTAAAAAACAGATGTTTCATTCTTCACTCTGAGTCCATCACCTCTCAGGAGGAGGGTAGCTTGCTGATTTATGTCTTCTGGAATCATAGTCGGTCATTGCAGTGATTAAAGTTTTTATAGTTTTCAAAGTTGTTTGTTTTTATGCTGTTGAAGAAATAACAACTGTTACTTACTACTGTTGGAGAAATCGATTTGCTCTGCACCATAAAGTCTTCCCAAGTTTCTCTGAAACCATTCTCTTCATTTCTTATGGCCCAAAGTATTCCATTACATTCATATACCATGATTTGTGCAGCCATTCTCCATTCTCTAATTAATGGGAAATCAGTTCTTTGTTACTACAAAGAGAATTAGTCTTTATTTTTACATATAGGTCCTTTTCCCCTTTGATCCCCTGGGGTTATATATAGTGTAACCTTTTTTGGAGCAGTCTATATTTGAACTAATTATAAGTGTATCATATACATTGACATTTTAGCACATAAAAGTTGCTCTGAGGTATAAAACATTTTGAGAGTTCTTTAAGATAGTTGAAACGAGTCTTAAAGGATGGATGAGTCTAAAGATATTCCAGGAGTAAGTTATAGTGTTAGCAAATGCAAGGGATTTTTAAAAGGGGAATTTTAGATAATAGCTGGCAAGCTTTATATTATAGATATAGACTTGGAAGGAACCTCAGCTGTCTAGATACCACCACCACTACCACCCATCCCTCCCTTTTTATTTTTTAGGTAAGGAACTGATGCCCACTGAAGTTAGTTGACTTGCCCAAGGTGTCATAAAAGTAGAAAGTTTGGGTTGCAACCCTAGATCTTCTGACTCCAGATCAGTTTTGTTTTTCCCTCACTGTGTCTCATTAGATGGGAGATAGGTTATCTAGTGACTTGACTCTCAAACAAAATGGTTTAAACTATATTTAATAGGCAGTGAGTAACCAGTGGAAGATTATGAGTAAGTGGTGGTTGGCCAGATCTGTGCTGTAGGAAGATTAAATTACAAAACAGTATACATTGTTATTATTTATCAGTATTGAAAATGACAAAGGATTTTATTAGTGTGTATCTTGTATAGCTGTTCATGCTGTTTTTATTTCCTAATTTAGCATGTTTGAAACTGACATTAGACCAAATTATGGTAACTCTACTTACTGTCACATTTTCCATCTGTTGAGTATTCTCCAGTTTCATCCTTAAATGCCTTTAGGATGATCTGGCTCAGTTGTGTGTCTCATTAGTCTTCTCTTCTCTAAAATTGGGATAATCATTGTATAGTACCTAACTTTAGGTTTGTTGTGGCTCTATATTTTGGCAAAGTTTTTGTAAGCATTAAAGTTTGATAATGCTAGCTGTCATTATTACAACTATTAGACATCAGTATTTTGTGGAGTAGAGTAGGAAAGCATCCAAGTAGTCTAAAAGTGTAGTTGGCATTGTGTAAGGGCCAGAATTTAAGGGGTAAAAATAAAAAGGTTTTAGCCACGGGTCCTCCTCCAAGATGAGGGGCCTCTCTGGAGGCTAGTACCTTCAGAACAAGCCAGGGAAGGGAAGTCAGCCTTTTTCACTTACCCATGTGATAGTCCTAATGGAAAGCAGTCCTCAGCTGGAGCTCCTCCAGGATCAAGTTGAAGGTGAAAGACCCCTCACAAGAAGTTCTTATCACTTTTAAAGACCATTCCTTTCCTCACGTCCTGTGTCTTCCTCCCACTTTAGGTGAACCAATTACAGCTAAAGTTTTGCTTAGGACTGCCCATGGGGCAGTCAGTCTATTCTGATTTGTCACCCGGTATTGCACACTTGTGGGTCGCAGACCTCCCCAACTTAAGGATAAGTGGGGTGTATACGCTTCTGGTGATTAAATCTAAAAATGGGTAGGGGGAAGTTAATCCCATCTTCACAATGGTTAATGTCCAGGTAAAATATATCCAAGGACAGAGACAAGAAACCAAAATAATTTATTTGTGGCTTGCAGAGATTCTTAATTTTTAAGAGAAGGACTTTGCTAGTGGTCATTTTGTATTTTATTTTTTGTTGATTGAATTTACTATTTTCTTTTTGGATGGATGGAATGCTGATGGTTAGGGGGTACAGAGGAATTTGAAATTGAGAGAAATTAAGTGGATTGTACAGGGTCTCAAGCTAGGAAGTGTTTGAGGTAGGACTTCAATTAAAATTGTCTTGCACTCTCCATGCCATACATAGTGTTAACCTAATATATAACCTTTATATATTGGGGAAAGCAGAAGATCAAATAAATGATAGGACTAATACTTTGTGAGATGTAACAAACTGCTGCAGAACTGCTCTTTTTGCTTGTTTTCTATGGAGGATTTTTAGACTTTTAAAGGATATAGTAGAAAAGGCTAATAAGGGTTGTTCACAAAGATAAAGAAGGAGAAAGAATCTAGAGCTGGAAGAGACTTTAGATCACCTTTCATTTTATGGTTGAAGAAGAAACAAAGGGCTAGGGAAATTAAGTAATTTGCCCAAGATCTCAAAGTAACTGCCAGGCCATAAATTTGAACCCAGGTCCTCTGATTCTAGAGCATACTATACCTGTAGGTACTTAGATAACCCTGAAGAGTTCAAATCAATAAACACAGATAATCTCTGTATTCCAGGATATTGAAAGGACTAGCATAGAGAATTCCTGATTGTTCGTGGTATTTGTCATTGATCTTTAAAAGATAGTAGAGTATTAAAAATTGATTATGAAATATAGATGCCATATTTCCATATTAACTCACGTGGCAAAAGAAAACACAGGCCAAACCAAAACCAAGAAAGTTAAAGAAAAAGTATATTTTGATCTATATTTAAACAGCATCAGTTTTTTTAAACCCTTATCTTCCATCTTAAAATCAATGCTGAATATTGGTTTCAAAGCAGAAAGAGTGGTAAGGATTATGCAATAGGGATTAAGTGACTTGCCCAGGATCACACAGCCAGGAAGTGTCTTCAGGTCAGATTTGAATGCAGGTCTTCCCATTTCTAGGCCTGGCTCTTAATCCCCTGAGCCACCAGCTGCCTCCTAAATTAGTTCTTTTTCTTTTGATAGCATTTTTCATCATAAGTCTTTTAAAATTGTCTTGGATCGTTTTATATTGATCAGCAGTACCTGTTATTCACAGTTGACTGTTGTACAATTACTGTTACTATGCACAATGATCTGCTTCTGCTCACTTCATTTTGTATCAATTTTGTAAGTCTTTCTAGGTTTTTCTAAAAGCATCCTGCTAGAAATTTATTATAGCACAATAGTTGTCCATTGTAATTATATACCAAAACTTATTCAGTTATTCCCCAATTGATGGGCCAATTTTCGGACATTGCAAAAAAGCTGCTATAAAATATTTTTGTACATATAGGTCTTTTTCCTTTTCCTTTGATCTTTTTGGGTTATAGACCTAGTGATTTTGTTGAGTCAAAGAGCATGCACAGTTTTATTGCATTTTGAGAGAATAGTTCCAAATAACTCTCCATCAAATTGCTCAAACAGATTGCTCAAACTCCACCAATAGAGCATTAGTGTATGTGGGTAACTTTCAAGAAGGAAGTTTCTTTTGAAGGACAAGGAGAGAAGTTAGACTACAAAGGGTTGAAAGGTATATAGGATAAGAGAGAGGCAATGATTATAGATCTTTTTTTTTTTCCAACAATTTTGGTTGAGAAAGGCAGGAAAAAGATTCTACAATTGTTTGAGGATAAAGAGCTTAGTAAAGGTTTTTGTTACGTTTTAAAAGAAATGAAGAGATTTGAACCTGTTGGAATGTTGTAGAGAAGGAACCAATTGATAGGGAAAGAGTAGAGGCTGTTACCTATGTGTTAGGTACTGTGCTAAGTCACAAAGTTATAAACTGAAGAAAGCCAGACAGCCTTACCCTCATGAACTTTAAATCCTAAGAAGGGAAGTCCACTCATAAAGAATATGTTGGGGAAATTGCCTTGCATTGAGGTAGAGATCCTGCTCACCTTTTATAGCCCTGCATGGTTCCTGGAGGAGAGCCAAAGGTTCTTCTGGTGGGCCCTCAGGAAGATGACAATGTGCTTCAAGTGCAAGTGCCAGCATTTGTTATGTATGGGAGGTGGGATTTGAATCCCCATCTTCCCTCACTCTCAGGCTGGCACTCTCTATTACTCTGTGCTGCCTTTTCTGCTTTGTTCAGTACATACGTTTGGATTCCCAAGATTCTCTTCACCATTTATTTATCTGTGAGTTTTGAATTGTTTTTCTAGTGATGGTGATGAATTTGCAGTGAATAACCAATGACAAATGTGGTCAAGGATCAAAATGAAGCCAACTCACATGGGAATTTAATCAAGTGACTTTAGCATCATTAGCACAGTGTTCTAACCAGCTGAGCTAAACAGTTAAGCTCAACTGCTATATAGTCAATATTTTATTATCATTCTTGGGAAAATATCTGGTAAATAGCTACTTTTAAAAAGAGGAAGGAGGTGGTGGGGTTGATACATTTTGATGCATTTTGAGATGCAGATTTTTTTTAATTAAAAAAATTAAGATTGTGGGATTGGACTGAATAATGGATATATTTAACACTATAATTTCTGAAAATTTCTCTTCTGTTAGTAATATGTTTTATGAGCAGATAATTTTTATTTGAATTATTTGATTAGACTATATTAGGCACTTATGTCAAATATGTCAATATATTTATCATTTTTTTTCCTAGGCTAAGTAACAGTGTATTAAGGATTTTGAGATAAGAACATTTTAAGGCTTATATATACGGTACTTTGGGACACTTAAAAAATACTGTTAAGATTAAAATTCTCTGGAGACCATATGTTAATTTATAATTATTAAAGAGTGAAAGTGGTTTGGAGAGAGAAAAGGCACATAATCACATGGCTGGTTGCCTAGCTAATCTCAGCTCACCAATCACCATTGTCTGCTGCTACTACTAGGATAGAGAGCACAAACTTCCTTGATTCATCGTAACTTATAACTCTTTTGGGTCTCCCTGGTGGGATAAACTTGACCTCAATCCGGGTTAAAGGCTAGTCTTCTGGATGCCAGGAGTCATTTGAGACAAGAGGCCAGTGTCTTCCTAATACAGATAATCCTCAGGCCTTGTTCCCAACCCAGTCAAAGGGTTGAGGTGAGACCAAAATGGATTTACAAAACTTTCTTTTTAAAAAGGAAAGAGGGGGTACAAGTATTTGTTAAATTCACACAAGATACACACATGTTGTGTGTGTGTGGGGGGGTTATCCTGCATTCTGAAAGGCTCATACAGACCTTGTGATTTTAGGTCACAAAGAATCATGGCTTAGATAAACTTGGAGGAGGAGGTGTTCATTAACAATTTGACCATAATGATCATGGATCATACACATTGAACTAGTTGCTCCTTATTTAGAAACTGAGGTTCCAGAAGTTTAAGTTATTTGCTCAAGGTTACACAGGTAGTAAGAGAAGTTATTAATGAATTGCCTCAAATTTGATAGCAACTTTTGTAGACCCACTACTAAGTCTTTTAGAGAGGTTATTGCCTGCACTATATTTTAAGTATCTTTGAATACATTGTTAAGAATTATTCTTCATCATGATATGGAGTAGAGGGGAGGCAAACTGAATAGAAATATTGTGAGATTTAAGAAATGTAGTCTTTTTTTTTTTTTTTTAAACCCTTAACTTCTGTGTATTGGCGCCTTGGTGGAAAAGTGGTAAGGGTAGGCAATGGGGGTCAAGTGACTTGCCCAGGGTCACACAGCTGGGAAGTGTCTGAGGCCGGATTTGAACCTAGGACCTCCTGTCTCTAGGCCTGACTCTCAATCCATTGAGCTACCCAGCTGCCCCCAGAAATGTAGTCTTGAGACTGCTTTCTGTTCTGTTTTTTTTTTTTTTAACTGTACTGTCAAGATTACAAGTGGTATTGAATTATTGTTCTGTGCTAATGAAATTCGTAATTCCAGTCCACATTTAAGGTTGAATCAGTTGAGCTCAGAACAGATTTTTCAACCTTTGTACTGCAGCCTTTTCCCATCTTGGAATGAGGATAATCATGATGCATCTGACACAGATATTGTGAATTAATTATAATTAGTTAATGATTACAAGGTGCTGCTGAAGAGGAAAAAATTCATATTACTAAATTTTGTTTTCTAGCTGGTAAGTCTCTTAATATGGCTAAGTACTGAAATAATAAAATAAAACAATGAAAGAATTTCATTCTTGTCCTCCTCTTGGAATATTATCAGAAAAGTTTAGGCTATTTTTGCTTGTTCTCCCAGATTTTTCACATTCCACCTTACACCATAGATAGGATATCTACCACAAAGAAACACCATATGGAAGAGGGCCAAATTTGAGCCTGACAGCTTCCTATGGTTCTGTTTTTGTGAATGATTTTAAAACTTTTCTTCCAGAAGAGCTAGTCGTACTTATTCATACCTCTTAATTGATTTTTTGCCACAATTTAAGTGATAGATTTTTTTTTCTTTTTTAGGGATCTACTTCCTTGGGTACTTCTCAAATGTGACAGGATATTTTTCTGGAGAGAGAAGAATCACCAGGCCCCCTTACTATTATCATGTCTTAATGAATTTTCTTTCCCATATGGGTACCAAGTCTTCAAAAAAAAAAGCAACCCATTAAATTCAGACCGACAGCTAGAATTTATAGTTTGGAACTCACTGTGGACATTAAAGATTAAAAGTAGATGAATCTGAGGTTTGTTTTTTTGAGCCAATTAAAAAATTTTTTAATAGGGATTAAATACTAAAACATGTTATAATGATTATGAATAAAGATTTTCTTTTGTAAACCTGTTAGAGTGTTTATGTGGGTTTTGTAACCCAGAGGCAGATTTTAATACTTTTGGTCCAAATCTTGTTTCATTCATGTGTGTATATATATATACACACACACACACACACACACACACACACACACACACACACACACATATATACATATATATGTATGTATATATATATATGTATTCTCCATATACATATGGAGGATATGTGTAGGTTTTTTTGTGGGGGAAGTGGGGGAGAGGTAGATGTCTTATTTTGATTCTTCATTGATCATGGTCATTTTTTTTCTTTTGTAAGAAAGTGTATTAGTAATCTAGAGAATGAGATAAATAATTTTCATCAGGACAATAATTTTCAACAGTAATGTTGACAAAAAATCTTGACATCCCAGAGCAGAAATATTTTTCTTTTTAAAAAATTCTGATTTTGGGGGGTATCATTTTATAATAATGAGCAGCTTTAGAATTTTAACCTTCTTTTCAACACCAGGTAGGATAAACTTTGTAGTTACAGCTCAAGGTAGAATTTTTTTAGCCACTTGTTCTAGACCTTTTCCACTGAGAAGTACTTCTATAGAAGTCTGAAACTTTCCAGTTACTTTTCATCCAACAAGTATTTGTTAAGTGCTATTACATGCCAGGCTTGTGCTAAATGCTGGGACACAGAAGTAACATCTTTCCCTCCAGGACATTATGTTCAAATTGGGAGTGCAAGGAGGGCAATGTATGCATAGAAAATGAAGTACTAAATATCTGTAGAGGAATTTCCCAAGGAGGCCTTTGCAGCATGGAGGAATCCTCTAGTACTCATGTTGAGCAAGAAGCAAGAGAATCTGAGTTATAGGTGAAGGATTGCATTTTAAGCTTTGTGCAAAGGCTTGGAGATGAGATGTTATTTTGCAGGCCAGTTTGGATGAAAAAGTAATGTAAAATAAACCTGTAGAACTGAGCTGTAACTAGGTTCTGAAAGATGGTTAAAGCCAAACCAAAGAGCTTGTATTTGAAATTAGAGGCAAGTGAGGGCTCTTCCTTTCATAATTTTTTCATTTTATGTGTGAACCTAAAGATTGATTCTTTGCATCAACATTTTAAAGATTGAAATACAGATAGGAAGTTTAATAAGGTTGTAACAAAATTGCTTTATTTGTGCCCCCTTATATACTCATTTTCTTTAGTACATTTAAATGTTTTAGTAAAACTTTTTTTAAAGCTTATCACTCTTCACTAATTAGCCTCCTACCCCCAGAAGCCCTCCTTTCCAAGACATAGTAGATATGGCAATTTTATTACATATATTATTTCTTATATATTATATATAGAATTATAGGTAAGATAGATATAGTAAAGTAAATTAAATCAGCCCATTGGCCAGGTCTGAGAATGTATATCTAGTTCTGTACTTCTAGTCTACCACATTTCTGCTAATAGGAGATAATTTTTGTCATTAGTCTTTTAAAGTTCTTAGATCTCTCAAAATTCTTTAATTTTGTGGTCACTTAGTAAAAAATTTTTTTGCTTCTGTCTTCCAGAGCTATTAAAAATTTCCCCCCAACCTCCCCATGGATGTATGTCTTCTTTCTCTCCTAACTACTCCTACTCCCCCAATTACAATTGGAAAAGCAAGGGGAAAAAAAATCCAGGTTACAAACATGGATAGTCAAGTAAATTAAATACCTACATTGACTATGTCCAAAAAAATCTCAATCTGCACTAAGTTATCACCTCTCAGGTAGCCTGCTTCATCATCAATCTTCTGTGAAGATCAGAGTTCCTAAGTCTCTTAGAGTTGATTCTCTTTTACCAAGAGTGATTATATAAATTGTTCTGGTTCTACTCATTGATTTGATGTTTAGAGGATAGGATCTATGAGGTTTTATGTCTGAGTCACTGAAAGTGTGGATGATAGTTTCCTCCATAGGAAATAGGGAATTTAAGAGAGAAGAGAGCAGAGTGGTTGAAAAGGGAGAGTAAATAAGTTTTGGTTTTGGAATGTCCAATTGAAAAAGCCTATTAAGTGCTACTCATGATGGTAAGGTTAGAGTTCAGAAGAGACACTGGAGCTGGATGTATAGATCTGGGAGCTATTAAATTCACGGAAGCTGATGAGAACACTGGGAGAGTTTGTACAGAGAGAAAAGGGCCCAGAACACAGCACTGGCTGGAGTTGTATACCCATGTGTAGGGAGTGAGACAAGGATGATTCAGCAATGGAAACTGAAGAGAGTCCAGATTAATAGGTAAAGGATCACAAAAACCTGGATTGGGGGTGGAGGACTACTTAAATTTCATAGTCCTTGAAGTCACTTTTTTGGGCAATATTTTTCAATGATAGTGAATTACTTCTTAGTAATTGTGGGAAAATTTCAAGACAGTACATCAGTTCTCAAAACTTTTGTTTTCAAGATCTTTATACTCTTAAAAATTATTGAACTCACCCAAAGACCTTTTGTTCATGTGGGTTATATATAATCTATATGTAGATAATATAGATATTTGCTGTATTAGAAATTAAAATATGTTCGTATTTTTATGGAAATAGCCTAATAGTTTTTACCTCACAGAGACTCCTGGGCAAATCTTGAGGATCAATCATCCCGGGACTATACTTTGAGAAATATTGCATTATTATACAGTGCCACAGCTTGTGTTACAGGATGTGACAAAAGAGAATAACATGCCTATATTAACCCCAGTAAATTCACTGGGGGAAGAGGGAAAGGAAGGAGAGAAAGAGTAGGAAAAATAAGATATGATCAGTCCTGGTCTGGTATGCTACCAGTTTTGGTAACCATTAATCAGTCAGATTCACATTTTATCCCATTCGCCAAAAATCAATTAATCTGTGGCCATGTTAATTAGAATATTTTTTAAATTGTCCTTTCTTTCACTGATACTTTACCCCTTCTCCCAACCATTTAATAGTATCCTTGAAGGGAAAGGATTAGAGATTTCTTCCAAAGAATTCTGGGTTTGTTCCTTTGAAAAGTGAGAGTGTTGGACTAGATCATTTTCTACCTTTTCTTTCAGTTCTAAAGTCTGTGGTTCTTTGTATGGAGATGATTTGCTTTCATTTTTTTTTCCTTAAAGAGAAAAAGATCTTTGGCCTAGATGAGGAAAAAAAAATAAAAGAAGCTGCTAACATTACTTCATCCTTCCACAAAATTAGAAGTGAATTGAATGTAAAAGTCCTGTCATTACCTCACTTGGGAAGTAAGAGATAAAGAAGAAGCTTGGAGAAAATATTATCTTGTCCTATGTGTCTTCCTGTCCCTGCTTCTCTTCCTTCCAAATCGCAATTCATTCCTTTGTGTTAATCCTTTCCTCAAAATGACAAAAACTTGGAAGCTGACCTGCCAGCACCAACAACTTCAGAAACCAGAAGAGAGTGTTGTGTATGTAGGGGCAGGAGGAGAGGGAGGAATGATAGAATATTGATCAAATACTTAACATACTACAAATATGCTAATGAGTTACAGATATATCTTTGCCTTTGTCTCACTTGCCTTAAGACCAAGTTTCTTTCATAAGATTAACATTGCTTATTTAAAAGGATAGTAATTGTAAGGGCGCCTGCTTGGGGGGGGAAGGGGCGCAGGAAGATCTAGTTTTGATCTCTACCTCTGGTAAAATGTAAAGAGGACTGAGTCTATTAGAATCAAAAGACTAGAGTTTTGTATTTTGACGTTCCTCGGAAGCAGAGAAGCAAGCATTTATTAAATGTGTCAGACACTGAGCTATGTGCTTTACAAATATTATCTCTTAATCCTAACAAACCTGGGAGGTAGTTGGTACTTTTATCTCTATTTTACTATTGAGGAACCTGAGACAGATAGAAGTTAAGTCAATCAACCAGTACACATTTATCAAGAATTTACAGTGTGCTAATAATAACTAAGTACTGGAGATATAAAAAGGCAAAAAGACAGTTCCTGCCCTCAGTGGAATTGGGAGAGCATGGAAACAAATATATACAAAGCAAAGTTAATCTACAGGATAAATGAGGAAGAATTCAGAGGGATATAGGCACTAAAGTTTGGGAAGACTTCCTATAGAAGGTGGAAATTTGGTTGGGACTTAAGTGAAGCTAGTAGTTAATAAAGAAGGATCTGAGTCTGGGTTTGAACTCCAGGTCTTCCTGACTTTCAGACCCAGCATTCTATCTACTCTATTATCTATTACAGTGATGGGCAACCTTTTGAGCTTGGTGTGTCAAAATTTGCCAAAAAAAATGAGCATAATTCGGGTGGTGTGTCACTTTGAGAAAAAACCCATAATTTCATAATATTTATAGTTTAAATAACAAAAATATGTAATTGTAATATATAACCATTTAATAAACCAAAATAGGTAAATTAATATAGGTAGAACTGTCATCTATAGTGCACAGAGTGTCTACACTACACTACAGCAAATGTTTTATCCTCAGCATGCGGCCCTATACTTCTCATGTCATCGAAAATGGCTACGCATGTCAGTGCTGACAGGCATGTCATAGGTTTGCCATCACCAATCTATTGCCTCTAGTAATTACTCTTGCCATTAATATAACTGATGAAATCATCAGCCTCCTTTTTCTCATCTACAAAATAGGAATGATATTTGTGTCACCTATCTCTCAGGGGCCTTGTGAGGAAGTTAATTTGTATATTCTCCACAATTTTTTAAGAAGTGTTTGCTATTATTTTGCTTCATTAATGTCTTTTAGTATTTCATTGTGATCTAGAAGTTAACCCTGCAAAGTAACAAATATTTTTGGTGCTAGCAGCTAGAAAATTATAGGCATTGAGATCTCTATTTCTGGATGATGGGCTCATCAGATTTCCCATTATTAACCTTTGTTCTTTACATTCTTCTTGTTTTATGCCAGTCTTTCACCTTTTACTGTTTTTTTTGTTTGTTTGTTTTTTAGAGTGAACTATAAGGATCCTTTTTTCAAAAGTAGTGTGTGAAATAGATGGAGGAGGAGGGCAGGTTAATAGGTTGTTACAAAATAAAAATTGTACAATATTACATCATCTATTTGCAGTAATAAGGAGGTACCTTTTAAGTCTTTTTTATGATTTAGATATGGCCTTGATAAACAGAAAATTATAGACTAATATCCTTAAAGAATATTGATAACAAATCAAATTTTAAGTAAAAATATTGGCAAGTAGGCTACAATAAGACATTGGAAAGATTATATGCTATGGCTATGTCAGGAATGCAGAGTTGGTTCTTAACACAAGGCAGGTTATATAATTGCCATGTTAATAATACAATACAAATTGTGATTCTGTCAGTAGATGTTGAAAAGACTTTGGACCAAATCGAACACTCATTTCTAATTTTAAAAAACATTAGAAATGAATGCCCTTTTCCTTAATGTAGTAATATATGTAATGGAGAAAAATTAGAGGCCTTTCCAGTAATATCAAGGATAAAGCAAGAATCACCATTACTTCTTACCATAGTACTAGAGATTGTTAGCTTTAGTAATGAGAAAAAAAGGGGAAGAAATAAATATAGACAAAGACAACAAAATTGTTGCTTTTTGCAAATAAGACAATTAGAGGGTGAACTAAAAATTAAAACTCAGTTTAGCAAAGTTTCACATAAGATAGACACAAATCATCAGCATTCATATACATATATATGCGTGTATCTAAACACAGACACAATAACTACAGAAGCTATAAGATATTGGGAGTGTATTTTACAAGGTTTACTCAGGGACCATATCAATCTAACTATAAAAAGTACTTTGCAGAAATAAAAAGAAACTCTTTAATAAATAAGATAAATGATTTTAATAAATAAATTTAAAATAAAATAAATAATCAAATAAATAACTGGAGAGAGGCTAAATTTTTATTCCAGTATGGGTAAATTGAGCCAATATAATAAAATCATCACACTTCTGAAATTAATTTCCTTAGTGCTGTACCAGTCATCTCTTCCCAAATATTTTATAGAACTAGAAAAAAAGAATTCATATGGAGAGGGGGAAAAAAGGTCAAGGATCTCAAGGGTAATAGTGGGGAAAAATGTGGGAAGAAAGGAGATCTTAATCATTAAAGTTTTTGGTACTAGTTAAAAAAGGAAGTAATGCCAACAACATACAGAAGCAAATAAGGTTGACTAGTTATTATTTTTAACCCTTACCTTCTGTCTTAGAATCAGTACTGAGTATTGAGGTTAAGTGAATTGCCCAGGTTCACACAAGCTAGGAAGGGTTTGAGGTCAGGTTTTAATCCAACATCTCTCATCTCCAGGCCTGGCACTCTGTCAGTTGAGCCCCTTAGCTGCCTCTAGCCTAGTTTTTGGTAACCCAAAGACTTCAGTTGGGAAAACTGACAGCAGTCTGACAGAAATTAGATATTAGTTTTCAGTGCTTCATATTATACATATAAGCTCCAAAAAGAAACATCTATGACTCCAATATAAAAATTCACATCATAAATTACAGGAACAAGGAAGAAATTGTCTTTCAGACTTATGGGTAAATGTTAAGATTAAAAATGATAAAGACATATAGCATAAGAGAAAAGCTTATTTTAATAACCATGGCCTTGTTGGTGAAATATCTATGTATAAATGACCACGCTTGACTATCTTTTAAATTTACCTCCGGAGCCCATCCTCTATCTCTCTTGTCCGTCAGCCAGCCCTTCAGGAAAACCAAGAGAGCTTCTCTAGGCCCTCCTCTGAATTTAAGCTGCCCTATGCGTGGAGACCTTTGACGTCCCCACACCCAAAGACTGGAAACCCTTTGGAATCATGGGTAATGTAGTCTCAAAGTGATAGGGAGTCTGCTAGACACTTCCAAATAGCACTTCCCTGAATTCAAAACAAACAATAAAGGAATAGTTTGCTATTTTTTAAAAATGATAAGAATAGATCACAAAGTAAAATGAATAAATTTTGATTATCTTAAATGTAAATGTTTTTGCATAAACATCTAGCAAAAATTAGAAGGGAAATAAGAGAGGGGAAAAAAACCTTAACAGGCATTTCTGGTAAAGATTTCATATAAGGAATGGATTCATATTTATAAAACTAAGAGAATAATAACAACAATTCCCAAAACAATAAATAAATATTAACAAGTAATTTCCAAAGGAACAAACCCAAACTACTAATAATCACCAAAAAAACCCCTCTAAATCAACACTAAAAATTAAAGAAATGCAAATCAAAGCATTCCCTATGATCCAGTCATATCATTGCTGGGTTTGTACCCCAAAGAGATAATAAGGAAAATACACATACAAAAATATTTATAGCCACACTCTTTGATGATAACAAAATGATAACAAAAGAGGAAATGACATGTTGGAGGGGCTCTGGGAATCAGTTATGTGTTAGTATACTGTTCGTGAAAATATGTATTGGTCCAGCAGTTCTAAAAAGCAATTTGAACAATGTCTAGAAAGTTATCAACTCTGGAGTTATATCATTAGTAGTTCTATACACAAAAGAAATAAAAAGGAAAGAAGAATATTTGTAGCAGCTCTTTTTGTGGTAATTCTAAACTGGGAACTAAAATTCCTCGTTTTTTCAATTTGGGGAATGACTAAAAGCATGGCATATTATTGTAATGCAATATTATTGTATCATAAGATATAATAAAATGAGTTTGGAAGAAAACTGAGAAAACCTTTAAAACTGATGCAAATGAAGTGATTAGAACTATGAGGTCAGTTCATAGAATGATTACATTTCTGGGAAACCAGAAGCCAAAGGTAAGAAGGGAAAACATTTTAGGCATATAGGGTATATCCAGTGAAAAAGCATATTTTCTTTTTCTTCTTTTCCTTCCTCCCTTGCTCTACTTTTCCTTTTCTTCCTATCCTTTCTGTTTCTTCTCTCTCTTGCCTTCATTACTAAGCACTGAAAAACTCACCCTCCCTAAAAACAAGAATGCTCAAGCAAAATAAACATATTGACTATGTCTGAAAATCTGCTTCTCATTCTGTAGCTGTAGCCTAGTCTAGACTACTCTTTACAAAATGCTTCATCAGAGTTGTGAAGTCTTCATTGTTGTTTTCTTTTACTTTATTGTGTTCATGTAAATTTTACTCCTTGCTCTTCTCATTTTACTCTGCATCAGTTCATATAATTCTTTTTTTTTTTTTAACCCTTGTACTTCGGTGTATTGTTTCATAGGTGGAAGATTGGTAAGGGTGGGCAATGGGGGTCAAGTGACTTGCCCAGGGTCACACAGCTAGGAAGTGGCTGAGGCCGGGTTTGAACCTAGGACCTCCTGTCTCTAGGCCTGACTCTCACTCCACTGAGCTACCCAGCTGCCCCTAGTTCATATAATTCTTAATAAAATTTCTATGAATTCTTCCTTGTCCTCATTTCTTATGGTACAACATCATTGTGTTTATATGTCACAATTTATTCAGCATAATTGATAGGCATTATTCTCGTTCCTTGGTGTACCACAAAAACAAAGCCAACAATTTGCTATAAATAATTTTTTTGCACATATGAGTATTCCTGTATTGACCTCTTTGGTATACTCCATTAATTTTAAGAGACCATTAGCAGTTCACTAATAGTGCAGTTCTTTTTTGGGGCCTGGCCATTTTGTTGTAATTGAGGGGAGTTATAGTTTTCCCATCTCCATATTATGTGTATTGTACCCCATTAACCATTTTTTTCTTTTTTCTTTCTTCTATAAAATTTATTTATTTAATTTAGAATATTTTTCCATGGTGCTTGATATATGTTCTTTCCCTCCCTTCCGCTTTCCCCCTCCTATTGTAGCTAATGAGCAATTCCACTGGGTTTTACATTTATCATTGATCAAGACCTATTTCCATATTATTAATATTTGCAATAGAGTAATCATCTAGAGTCTACATCCCCAATCATATCCCCATCAAACCATGTGATCAAGCAGATGTTTTTCTTCTGTGTTTCTACTTCCTCAGTTCTTGATGCGGATAGCATTCTTTCTCATAAGTCCCTCAGAATTGTCCTGGATCATTGGATTGCTTCTAGTAGAGAAGTCCTTTATGTTCGATTGTGCCACAGTGTATCAGTGTCTTTGTACAACGTTCTCCTGGTTCTTCTCCTTTTGCTCTGCATCAATTTCTGGAGGTTGGTCCAGTTCACATGGAATTTCTCTAGTTCATTATTCCTTTCAGCACAATAGTATTTCATCACCCACAGATACCACAGTTTTTCTAGCCATTCCCCAACTGAAAAACATCCTCTCATTTTCCAAATTTTTGACCTCACAAAGAGTGTGGCTATAAATATTTTTGCACGTGTATTTTCCTTATTATCTCTTTGGGATACAAACCCAGCAGTGATATGACTGGATCATAGGGAATGCAGATTTAAAGCCCTTTGGGCATAATTCCAAATTGCCTTCCAGAATGGTTGGATCAATTCACAACTCCACCAATAATGTATGTCCCAATTTTGTCATATCCTTTGCTATCATATTAGCCGATCTGCTAGGTGCGAGGTGGTACCTTAGAGTTGTTTTGGTTTGCATGTCTCTAATTATAAGAGATTTAGAACATTTTTTCATGTGTTTGATTTCTTTATCTGAAAACTGCCTATTTATGTCCCTTGCCCATTATCAATTGGGGAATGTCTTGATTTTTTGCAAAATTGATTTAGCTCCTTATAAATTTAGCAATTAGACTTTGTCAGAGGTTTTTGTTATAAAGATTTTTTCCCAATTTGTTGCTTCTCTTCTAATTTTGGTTACATTGGTTTTGTTTGTACAAAACCGTTTTAATTTTAATGTAATCAAAATTATTCATTTTACATTTTGTAATATTCTCTATCTTTTGCTTGTCCTTAAATTCTTTCCTACATATATGATAGGTATAGTATTCTATGTTCACCTAATTTATTTATAGTTTCCGTCTTTATATTTAAGTCATTTACCCATTCTTAATTTATCTTGATATAGGGTGTGAGATGTTGATCTAAACCTAATCTTTCCCATACTGTTTTCCAATTTTTCCAGCAGTTTCTGTCAAACAGTGGGTTCTTGTCCCAAAAGCTTGGGTCTTTGGGTTTATCATCTACTATCTTGCTGAGGACATTTACCCCGAGTCTATTCCATTGATCCTTCTGTCACTGTCAGTACCATATTGTTTTGATGACCACTGCTTTATAGTACAGTTTAAGATTTGGTACTGCTAGGCTTTCATCTTTCGCATTTTTTTCATTATTTCCCTGGATATTTTTGATCTTTTGTTCTTCCAAATGAACTTTGTTATAATTTGTTCTAATTCAATAAAAAAATTTCTTGGTAGTTTGATAGGTATGGCATTGAATAAGTAAATTAATTTGGGTAGGATTGTCATTTTTATTATATTAACTTGTCCTACCCAGGAGCGATTAATGTTTTTCCAATTACTTAGATCTAGTTTTAATTGTGTGGAAAGTGTTTTGTAGTTGTATTCATATAATTCCTGTGTTTGTCTTGGCAAATAGATTCCTAACTATTATATATTGTCTAGAGCAGTGATGGGCAAACTATTCCTCACGGACCAGATCCAGGCCATAATTTTCCCACCACTGCCTTAAGCAGTTTGCTTAACTTCGACCTGGATCTGGCCCACAGGGAATAGTTTGTCCATCACTAGTCGAGTGATTTTAAATGGAATTTCTCTAACTCTTGCTGCTGAGTTTAGTTGGAAATACATAGAAATGCTGATGATTTATGTGGGTTTATTTTGTATCCTGCAACTTTGCCCAAGTTGTTGATTATTTCCACTAGCTTTTTAGTTGATTCTTTAGGATTCTTTAAGTAGATCATCATATCTTCTATAAAGAGTGATAGTTTAGTCTCCTCATCGCCCATTTTAATCCCTTCAATTTCTTTTTCTTCTCTAATTCTTCAGAGGATTTTTTCAACACAGATTTGGCAGCACCTATGTTCAAGAGAAAATCATAAACTTGTGTCCTTCGCTATTCTCTGGAAAATGGACAGATATTATAGGAGCTAACTCACTAGGATTAGAAAAACTAAACACTTGTTCCTATTCCTCATTCTCTAATTCTTCATTGATTTCTCCTGTGCTAATTTCCCATGTTTTTAAAATCTCTTTGTCATTTTCATTAGTTATCATTTCATTGCCCATAGTTCCTAGCGCATTTTCTCCATATATCTTTAACTGCACAGTTCTTGGCACACCTTCATAACGAAGTTACACCTCTTTGCATATTGTCTTTTTTGGGATTACCACCAGCTACTTAGGAATATTTTGGACAAACGCCTGCTTTGATATATTCTTGCATGGTATTTATGTCTGGGGCTTGTTGTGAATTATAATAGCATCCAGTATCAAAATAATTTGGGTAGTTTGGTCTCCCATACTGGAATGCATTATTAAATCCATTATGAAATCTGTTGTTAAGCCCATAATTTTCATATCCATTTTACCTGAAACCATTAAAGCGATTAAATCTGTTGTCTTGATCTTCCCTGAAGTTTTGTCCAAAGAATTGTCCCCTAAATCTACAGTCTCTCATGAGTTGATCAGGTCTGTCACAAAGAAAACATCTTGGGGTTTGTCTGTATTGTCTGGGGTTGTAGTTATTTCTGGGTTGTCTATATTATGTTATATTACTATATGTTAGTGTAGCTACTGTTTTTTCCTGCACTTCATTGGATTTCAGTTTTTGTTTAAGCTCTCTGATTTCTTTGGTTAAGTTGTCAATTATATCATTTTCCTCTTCTGATTGCCTGTCTTTCTTTCTTTCTTTTTCTTCTTCTTTTTTTAAAAATAAATCCTTACCTTCCATCTTGGAGTCAATACTGTGTATTGGCTCCAAGGCAGAAGAGTGGTAAGGGCTAGGTGACTTGCCCAGGGTCACACAGCTGAGAAGTGTCTGAGGTCAGATTTGAACTTAGGACCTCCCATCTCTAGCCCTGGCTCTCAATCCACTGAGCCACCCAGCTGTGCGCCCCCAACTTTCTTGTCTTGCAAAAACATAGTTAGCAATTCTCCAAATTTCATCAAGACCCACATCAAACCAATTTGGACAGTTATTCTGAAAATAATTCTGGACCACAGGGCACGCATTTTTTAAAAAACTGCCTGCAAATGTGATTTACATTTTTGTCTGTTAAAATATCCAACCCAATCAATTTTTCAGCACAGTCAGTAATTCTTTTGATGAAAGTGAAGGGAGTCTCTCCCACTTCCTGCTTTAGGTGTTCAAATTTAGACCAGGTTCCTGGACTCTGGAATTTTCCTCAGAGTTTCAGTTATTGCTTCCCTGGCTGTAGATAAGTCTCTGTACCCTGCAAAACAGAGTTAACTTCCCAACCAGAATCCTCAGTTGGTCAGTCGGCAAGTCGGGGGTTATTATTAGTGTCCTCTATAATCTGCTATTTTTCCCTCTTTGTCAATAATTCATCCATAAAGATATCAAAGTCCAAATAAGAAGGATTTTTAAAGCTTGAACTGCCTTACAGCTCCCATTGGTTCTTCATATTTTGGAGTATTTTTCTTAAAACTGTCAATATCAGCTTGTGAAAACCTTTTGTGGGACAGGAGATTCACTATACCATGCTCTGGGGACACTATGGTACCTCCCTTAGAGGTTTGCTTTCTAATGCTTCAGTTTCCATTTCTAATTTAGTTGGTTTATCTGATTTAGTTGTACCTTCCAATTTAGTTGCTTCATGTTCTTTAGTTTCTGCCATTGCCCCTTTAGTCTTCAGTAATTCCTCATATTGAGTTTGCATTTTATCTAGTTTAGTCTCTAGAAAGTTCACTTTTAACATTAGATCATTTTTTGCAGTAGCTTGTTTGATGCTTGCTTTTCAATGTTTAAACACAACTTGCCCAAGATTCAATCATTATATAAAAACACATGAAAGACAATAGTAACACAGGGACATGAGAAATTAGTTGTAGGAGTGTCTGTGAGAGTAATGGCATTAGAAAGTCATAGGCAAGTAAATTAAATTTTGTTTATATTCTGGCATAATAGTAAAAATAAGAGAAGCCATATCTAACAGAAAAAAATTCCATGGTGATTTTATGTAGTTAATTCACCAGGTTTTCCGAGAGTGCAGAATCTTCGTATCAAGTTGACTGAGTTTTATCAAGTCAAATGAGTTTTGGAGCTACCTAGAGTTCAGTTCACTGTTACTATAACTCACAGTGAAGCTCAGCTCAAGCTGCTTCAACAGATCCCCTGCTGAGATAATGGTTCAACCTGCCTAACTTGACAGTTGGATCCTTAAAAATCAGAGTTTCTAGTTCTTTGTCCTTTGTGACTCACCAAACTGTAAAAATAATAATGGGCGAGCTACAAAATAAGAGACGGAAACTATGGAAATAAAGGTTCAAAATTATTTCAGATACTTTTGATAGATGTAATCAAAATCAAAAGTATCTTCAGTGATGAAGTGAAGCTCATAGATGAACTTCTCTGCAGGACAAGGTGCAAGGATGTTGAAGAGACTCTTGTTATAAAAAATAAAATATTTATTGAAATATATAAGGATAAAAGGATTTCTAAATCTAAGGGATTCTAACTCCACCCAAATAAAACTCCCTGGTTCCGCAAGGAACCGCTTCTCCTGTGTTTCATAGGCTACACTAATCCTCCCTGAACTGACTAACCAAAATTTATACTATTCCAAATATTACCACAATTATCCTTATAAATCTTAACTTCGCCTTTAAGTTATAAAAATAACAAAGGCTAGCTGGTTGAGTCTCAACAAGAATCAAGTTAGGACTCTTGAGTCTTAATAGACTCAGAGTCCAAACCAAAGACCAGGGTTTCTTTGGTCTTCTCAGAGTTTAATCAATCTATAAACAGTAATAGATAATCAATAGTGTTTCCCAAGTTGGAAAAGAAAACACTAAGCTCCTTTTAGGTCTTTCACTCCAACAGAGAGAGGCAAAGATGTTACCTTCTCCAGCCCTGAGAAAGTCCCTGTGCATGACACTGCCAACTGCCAGAGACCAGCTGTCAAACTGCCACACCACAGAAAAACAGTTACAACTGTCAACATTTGAAATTCACATTCAGTTCTTTTTGAAACTCCAATTCTTTCTCCAGCCAGCTTCTCTACTTCTTATCTCTAAACTAATAAAACAAGACTTATTTTCTAATATTATCCTTACAGTATCCTGCAACTTTGCTCAAGTTGTTGATTATTTCCACTAGCTTTTTAGTTGATTCTCTAGAATTCTTTAAGTAGACCATCATATCATCTGTAAAGAGTGATAGTTTAGACTCCTCATTGCCCATTTTAATCCCTTCAATTTCTTTTTCTTCTCTAATTGCTACTGCTTGTGTTTCTAGTACAATGTTAAATAATAGAGGTGATAATGGGCATCCTTTGTTTCATACCTGATCTTATTGGGAAGGTTTCTAACTCCTATTAATCATTTTTATACAGTTTTTTCTAGTTCAGACTCCCTGGAAAAAGAGAAAGCAAAATGTGAATGGAATATTCAGCCTTTTTCTCCATCACTCATTATCTTTCCACATAATATCCTTATAATCATCTTTTTCTCTAATGAAGCAAAAAAAAAACCTTTTTTTTTGGTTGTCCCTACTATCTATCACATTCTGGTCATTATTTTTCTGGATACTATTTTTATAGATCTATGCTTTTTATTGATCTGCTTCCTTAGCTTCCATCTTATATATCTTTTAAAATTCTTATACCTTTACAGAGCCATATTCTAGTCAAGTCATATTCTACTCCTCTACCCAACAAGTTTCACTCTGTGCTTAAATTTGTCTCTTAGGGTTAAAAGTTTCTTTTGTACCCTATTGATTGTGTTTCTACATTTGTGTTATAATCTGAGGACATATTTTTCATTGCTGAATTTTAAATTAATTTTATTCTTTGGATTTTGATTCCTGTATATTACTTGATTGCTATTCTTCCCATTTTATAGCTGCTAATCTTTATAGTATGTAGATTGGTAGTTGGTACATAGGAAATTTTCTATCTTCCTCTCCCTTTTCAGTTAAAGTTTACTTACTCACATTTGCAAGGTTCCAGGCATGGATATAGATGAGCGTAATTTCAGTTTTGTTAATATGGTGTTCTTTTTTTGTTTTTGTTTCTTCATTAGTCATTTCTGGAAATTCACATGTCTCAATGAGAGCCATTCCTTATAACAGTGATGGTAAACCTTTTGGAGATAGAGTGCTGGGCCCTGCTCTTACCCTACTCCACTTACCCCACACAGGGGAGGGAGAAAGAACTCTGATTAGGCTGCTGGGCAGAGGGGTGGGTGAAATGAGGAATGACCTCAGCAAATGTAGAGAAGGGGAGAACAGCTCTGCCTACACCCCTCCGCCTTTCTGTAACAAACTTGAGGAGGGGTGGCGCATGCCCACAAAGAGTGTTCTGTGTGCCATCTTTAGCACCTGTTCCATAGCTTTGCCATCACTGCCTTATAACAAAAATAACAAAAAAGGAGAACCAACATTGTGACCCTATTTGGTGACATATATATATATATATATATATATATATATATATATATAAACATTCTCCACTAATAATCTACTTCTGGAGAAAAAAGAGCTATTTATTCATGTCCTCTCTGGGTGTGAATTGCTTAGTACAAAATTCTCATAAGTGGGTTTTGTTGTATATTTTGTTTATTATTCTATTTAACTTAGTATTATTACAAATCTTTGCACATTTCTCTTGAATTTTTCACTTTTTCTCATTTATTTTTTCTTATGGAACAATAATATTCCATTACATTCATAGAATAAACTTAGAACTGGAAGAGACCTTAGAAGTCCTGTAGTTTAGTTGCTTTGTTTTATAAATGAAGGACCTGAGGACAAAGGAGGCTAAGTGATTTATATACCACAAATTGTTCACCTTTCCCCAGTTTTGGTGTGTACCCATTTTTTTCTAGGTTTTGTTATTATTGTTGTCATCACCAAGACAGATCAATATAACTTTTTATTAACTCTTGTTAGCTGCTCACTATTCCTTATCAAAAGCCTTAAATTCTTATATTTTAAACCATAGTCCAGAAATCCAGCATTCTTTGCATTTTACCATCTATTCCAAGAAAACTGAGACTCAGTTTTTCTTGCATTAGATCTCACAAGCAAAGATTGTAGAGGTGGGTTTAAAGTTCAGAGCCGACTCCTTCCTGTATTTCCTCTTTGTGCATTTGTTCAGTGTTTAAATGGATCATCCGGAATCAAAAGCCAGTGTTTAGTTTTCTTTATCTATAAAATGAGGGGGTTGGACTAGATGATCTATCTCAAGTTAAAAAGTGTCTTTCAGCTCTAACATTCTGTTTCTATGATTGGGTTATTGTAGCTTTTTTTAGTTGGTTAAATTATTGTTACTTTCTACTCTAATCTATACTATGGAAAGCCCTTTGCAGTCTTTCTTTTGGAATACGAATATGCAACTGCCAAATGAGACTTTCAGCAAATGCTGCAGGCTTGTCAGGGATTTATAGGAAGCATAGTTGGTTAGGTATGAATTGAGTTGGATATGAATTCGCTTCCAACACAATAAAAATCACAAAATTGCTCCAGTTTACTGTAGTTAACTATCTCTGTGATTGTTTTGTGAAATGTAATGTCATTCTGTAAAGCCAGTTAATGAGATTTACATATACCTGAATTGCAGTGTCTATAGGGAGGTACATTTTAGGTTGGCCCTCTGGTAATAGCTATTTCAAACCTATTTGCCCTTTTTATAATAGCAAACTTTGACATGGCATCAGATATATGCCAACATATAGTGGTAGTTTAGTTATTTGATTTCTTTTTTAGGCGCTTGAGCAAGAAACCAACATTTGATCCCTATCCTGTTATCATACTTTGCTTTTAAAACTTTCTGTAATATTTAAGTATATTTATGCAGTTTAAAAATGTTTCTTCAAATGGGAATGCTCATGGTTTTCCACTAAACTACTAATATAATTAAGAACAGATTTCAAAAGTGTTATACAAAAAAACATATACATGTACTATTTTAAAATGTATTCCTAAAAGATATGTCCTTTTAATACGGACTAACCTTAATGGTTGTGAGGAGAATAAGTCTGTGTACCATTATTATAACTGGTCTTCAGAATATATTTATTACATTTGTGCTAACAAGTAGTCAGTTAACATTTAAGTCATTTACCCTTATTTGCCTCAGTTTCCTCATCTGTAAAATGAGTAGAGAAGGAAATGGCAAATTACTGCAGTATCCTTGTCAAGAAAATCCCAAATGGGGTCAGGGAAAGTTGGTCATAACTGAAAACAACTGAGTTACAGCAATCATAAGCCATTATTATGTAGGTAGACCCTGCGCTAAGTACTTAGGATACAAATATAGAGAAGGAAACAATCTCTATTCTCAATGGGGCTTATCTTCTAATACCATAAAACTTATTTCTGTCTCTTTCCACAAACCATCATTAATCACCAGTCTGGTTTAACTATAGAACTGTATAAATTTGTGGTGTGATCTTGTTAAAATCTGATTATTCTATACAAGCCATTTCCCAATTGACAAATGGTCAAAGGATATGAACAAGCTATTTTCAGATGAAGAAATCAAAAGTATCAATAATCATATGAAAAAATGTTCTAAATCACTCTTGATTAGAGAAATGCAAATTAAAGCAACTCTAACTGCTTCATATCAATCAGATTGGCCAATATGGCAGTAAAGGAAAGTGGTAAATGTTGGAAGGCATGTGGCAAAATTGGGGCACTAATGCATTGTTGGTGGGGTGGTGAAGTGCTCCAACCATTCTGGAGGACAATTTGGAACTATTTCCAAAAGGCAATAAAACTCTGTGTACCCTATGATCTCTAATACTACTGGGTCTATATCCCAAAGAGATAATTAAAAAGGGGAAAGGACCTACTTGTGCAAAAATATTTATAGTTGCTTTTTTTGTGGTGGCAAAGAATTAGAAATTGAGGGGATATCCATCAACTGGGGATTGGCTGAACAAATCGTGGTACATGTTGGTAATGGAATTCTATTGTGCTATAAGAAATGATAAGCAAGATAATTTCAGAAAAATCTGGAAAAATCTGCAGGAACTGGTGCAAAGCAAAATAAGCAGCATTGGTAGAACATTGTACACAGTAACAGGAATATTGGTTGATGATTATCTGTGAAAACTTGGCTGCTCTCATCTGCACTGATCTGGGACAATCCTGGAAGACTTATGATGGGGAATACTATCTACCTCCAGAGAAAGAACTATTGGAGTTGTCTTTCACATCAGAGTATTTATGGTTTTATTTTGGGGTTTTGGTTATGTTTGAGTTTGCTTTTGCAACAATGACTAATATGGAATTGTATTTTGCATGACAATAACAAATTGAAAAAAATTCTTTATTCCAGTTTAGCTTTTTATAAATCTTACAAAAAGCAACTTTGCTCATGAAAACAATGACTGTGACTTGGAGTAAAGTTTATAGCAGCAGCATTTTATTGCATGTTAAGAGTCAAGAAGCCTGATTTCCAGACCTGGTTCTTCCTTGAATCTTGTATTGGGTTGTTCATATGATGTCTACTTCTTTCACTTTCTCCATGTTTTGTATACTCTTCTCAGGTACCTCAATTATGAGAAATATGGCTCCTAATAATTACGTAAATAAATTTACCTCTCTAGGTTTCTTTGGAAACTTATGTTTGTATTTCAGAGTTTCTATTCAGAAATGTTTTAAAGTTGGGGTTTTAAAGTTGGGGACTAGAATTATACTCAGTTTTCCAAGATGTCCTCTTTTATAATAATAACTGTTAGGTCTTGTACCATTATGAATGTAATTCTTTGGTACTTGAATTTTTTCTTTCTAGATGTTTGCAGTAATTTCTCTTTGATATATGTCTCCTGGATTTGGGCTATGCTATTCTTGAGCCTTTTCCTTTTGGAATTCCCTTCTGTAGGTGATTGCTATATTCTTTGTCTACAGATTTGAAGATTTCCCATATGTGATTTCCTGAAATAGTGTATTTAGGATTCCCCTCCCCCCCTCACAGTTTTCAGGGAGTCTCTTCCTTCTTGACAGAAGAGAAAACTAATGTGTAAGGAACCTTTGCTAATTGAAGATAAGATGACAAAGCACCATTGAAATTGTAATTATCAATGAAGAAATAAATTTCAAAGAATCAAAATATTAGAGTTGGAAGGAACCTTAGGGATAGTTCAGTCCAACTCCTTGGCTTGCACCATTGAGGAATCTCAGGTTCATTGAGATAAAGAGATTGTCCAAAATCACCATAGAGTTTAGTAGCATATGCTAGAGTATGTATAGACAGTTTTGCTATATCATTTGTTCTGAAAATATAAATTTGTTTCAAAGGCATTGATGATGATTTTAGGGAACTGTTTGAAGATAATGTAAATTTTGCCTTTTGACTGGGCCTGTATTAGGGAAGGTGGGACCTGTGGGAAGAATTATCTTCTTACTCTCAGTTCTGCAGCAAGCCATATCCTCTACTACCTAGGATAAAATCAGAGCTGCTGGGGGAAGTAAAACACTAGGAGGAGTGAGAGGTAGGGTCTTTGAGAGGCTGTCATAAAAAGGAAGGGAAGATAGGGAGACTTCCAACAAAGCCCTCACCTCAGAACACACCAATCTTGACCTAGTCCCTTTGACCCCAGGCACTTGCCAAGGGAAAGACCCAGATAGAGATAGTTGCAATATAGTGTGTCAGTAGAAAAAGACCTAGAAATATGTACAGGGACTAGGAGGGGTGGGTGGGATAGAGTGGTGCCCCTGGTGCACTTCACAGAAGACATTCTTCCTAAGGTTTCTCATTTCCAGGACCTAGCTGATCCTCCCTATGCCACTCAGACCAATTCCATTTATGCTTTTGACAGGGCAAAGACTGATGGACTGATGTTGGTGACCTAGATCCTACAGCTGCAAACCACCCCCACCTCCACTGAGTTTGAATGTCATGCCCCTTACTTCATTTTCCCCATAAGCCCTGTGGTTTTGGATTGGTCAATTTTGCCCAGCACAATAATTTTTAGGAACACATGTTGTATTATTGCACAACTAATTGGATAGTAATTCTGAATCTAGTGTTCCATTACCCTAGTCTTCTGTATCTCAATTTATCAAAAATATGTTATACAGCTTTCTAGGAATAGATCTACTTCAGAAAAGGTGATTGATTTTCTTCTTTTTGACTATAGCTTAGGTAGTATTTGAGGAGTCATAGGATTTTAAAATTAATTTAAATATGGTTGTCATCATTAGACTGTGGTGCTGTTTATTGTTGGTTACTTAAAATTCCTTGCTTCTGTTGCCTTGTGTTTTACTTCCCACTCCTTATATGTTTTCTTTTTCAGGAAGACCAATGATTCTCAGATTGTCTCTTCTAGACCTGTTTTCTTGGTCTGTCACTTTCTCATTGAGATATTTCATGTTTCCTTCTATTTTATCAGTCTTTTGACTTTGTTTTATTTGTTCTTGCTTTCTTGAGAGATCATTAGCTTCTAATTGCTCAATTCTAGCCTTTAGGGACTGGTTTTCCTTTTCAGTCTGGTCATTTCTGGTGTTCAATTTGCTTATCAGTTCATTTGATTTCTGAGCCTCACTTTCCAACTGCCTTTTAAACTGTTTATTTTCTTGCCAGATCTCTTCCATCTTTCTCATCATCTCAGATTTGAACTCTATAGCTTGTGGCCAGTTTTCATTATTTTGGGAAAGTTTGGATATGATTACTTGTTTGTTCTCCTCTGCTGTTTGCTCTGTTGTCTGGATTTTCTCTATGTAAAAGTTGTCGAGTGTTACAGATTTCTTCTTGATGATCTTTCTCTTTTGAGGTTCTTGTCTCTGGCTTGCCATTGTTAGCCCTACGGCCCTCTCAGGTTTATCCTCATGCCCAGGGTCTGTCTGCGCTCTTTAGGCTCCTGAGGTCTCAGGTCTAATTGTTCTCAGGGCCAAGCCTCCTGGTGGTCCCCTTGCTTGTTCCTCTGTACGAGGCTCCTTTAATAGTCTCAGGGCGCTGCTTCCACAGTTGTGCTCCCCTCTGCACTGGGTCCCCACTCAAGGTCCCTGCCAGCTCTCAAGATCCGAGTCCTCGCCTGCTCAGGATCCGTGTCTGGGCTTGTGTCCGCGCCCGCACTCGTGCCTGCGCTCAGGGTCTGTTTTCAAAGTCCGCGTGTTCTTTAGCCTCTTGGGGTCTTAAGTCTTGCTGCTCTCAGGAGCAAGTCCTGGTGACCCCAGGTAGCTGCCAAGGACTTAATGTGTGGCCCAAACTTGCTCTAACTCTTGTGCACTGGCTTTGACACTGTAGGTGGTGTGGGGTGGGGGAGGGGGTTGCTCAGCTTGCGTTTTAGTGAGAGCTGTTTCACCCCTTTATAGTATGGAAATGCCCCGATTCCACGTACCTCCAATGCTGCGCCCAGTTGTGGGGTCCCTTTGCTCCTCTGGATTTGTTTTTATGTCTTCTTGAGGAGTCCTATATGCGTGGGTTAGGAGAGGTCAAGGAGCTGCTTTTTACTCTGCTGCCATCTTAACCAGGAAGCTCCCTATATGTTTTCTAAGTTCATAGTGATTGGTTTTTTTCCTTCAAATTAAATGTTTTGTTCATTTTTATATGCAGTTCACTTTTTATCTCAGCACTTCAAATTATTGTTCTAAAACTTTAGCATGTGATGATAGGGGTTAAACTGGATGAATTCTGTTTCTTCTTTGACATTCTCTGATGAATAGTTAATAATTTTAGTGTGTCTAAAAAGCTATTGTTATATTGCTATTAGTCACATTAAAGTGAATCTCACGGGGGCAGCTGGGTAGCTCAGTGGAGTGAGAGCCAGGCCTAGAGACAGGAGGTCCTAGGTTCAAACCCGGCCTCAGCCACTTCCCAGCTGTGTGACCCTGGGCAAGTCACTTGACCCCATTGCCCACCCTTACCACTCTTCCACCTTTGAGACAATACACCGAAGTACAAGGGTTTAAAAAAAAAAATTAAAAAAATAAAAAGAAATTGAGAGAAGCATGAGCAAAAAAACAAAAAACAAAAAACAAAAAACAAAAATTAAAGTGAATCTCACCTTTGTCTGCAAAAATGAGATTAATAAAAGTCTGGTTATCACAAGTTTTTCTCCCAGCATTTGTTTTTTTTAAATGTATATTTAAATAATAGAAAAATCATAACAGTGCTGCAAGGTATTCTGGGCTTTAAATAGATATTTTCCTTGATAGCAACTTTGTCAATTTGTACATGCAAACTCAGCTGATTATAATAATTTCATCTTATTCTGGATTTACATTTGTTAGCTAATGATATAATAATTTGAGAATACATCATGATTATCCATTCAAAGAGTTCTGGTGACTTTCTTTTAAAGTTTTTTTTTTTTTTTTACCTAGATAGTAGGCATAGATATTAAGCTTATCTGGCATCTTTTATCTCAGAGATTCCTATCATTGTAAAAGTATTAAGCTTTTCTGACTTGTAATAGTGGTTTCCTTACCTTTTGTGGCTTTCTTAAGGAAGCCCAATGCATCATTTTGTAAGGAAAAATAAAAATGCTGCAAGTAAACAAAAAAAAGAAATTAATTTTTTTTAGATACAGAAGTAGAAACATTTCAGTGTTTTAAAAAGTGTTTGGTTGACATGGTGATGGATATATTTTCTCTGTCATATAATGTCAGGATCTATTTAGGTAAGGGTGAGTAGTCTTGTCAGAATACACAATGATTTTAAAAATGTTGGGTTTACTTTTTAAAATCTGTTAATAAAATGTATAACTTATTGTTTCTGCTTTTTTTCAAGCTAAAATTTCAAGGCGCTCTCAGGAAAGAGAAAATCTTGGCATGCTGGTATGGTCACCTAATCAGAATCTATCAGAGGCAAAATGTAAGTCAGCAACTCAATTTTTTACTTCTTTTGTTTAATTGTGAACCAGTAGTCCTTTTTCAACCAACAATGCTTGTTTTTGTTGCATTTTTCTTTAATTATATGTGTGCATATATAATGAATACATCACCAAAACCAGCCATCACAAAAAAGATCTTCAGTTATCTTCTAGGCACAGGCCTTTGAAAATTTTGCTCCATGAGCTTTCAACATCATCCTTTTTTTTCAAAGTGCTGTAGCAGCTGACACAAAAATAACATTGCTGAGGCAGGATGAAAGGCTCAGGGAGAGGAAGGAACATTGCAATGCGGTAAATAATCCAGCTGAGACTTTAAGGATATTTACGATGCTAATATTTGAAAAACCTTGGAATGTAATGGGAAGAACTACAATGGGCTAATGCATGTTGTAGAATGGTAATGGTGAACCTATGGCATGAGTTCCAAAGATGGCACACAGAGCACTTTCTGTGGTCTCTTGACTGCAGCCCCCTCCCCTAATCTCCTCCCCGTGTTCCCCTCTCCCTCTCCCTCCCAGTTCATTACTAGAAAGGCAGAGGGACTCAGGTGAGTGCCCTTCTCCATTGGGCCTAATAATATATATATTTTTTTACATCCCCTGCCCCTCTGCCTAGCAGCCCAATGGGAATGCACAGGGGATAAAGTGGGCAGCTCACAGGCTGCAGAGCGCTTGGGCCACTCCCTTCCCCCTCTCTATACACACTGAGGACATTCCTCACTTCACCAATCCCTCCACCCAGCAGCCTAATGGGAGTACTTTCTCCCTCCCCTGTGTAGAATAAGAGAGGTGTGGCACTCCATCTCCAAAAGGTTCACCATCACTGTTGTAGAAGATGGATTTTCTAATGTTAAAAATGCACAAACCAGATGGGCAAGACTAATTATATTGAATGAGCTAAAGAATTATAGTTATTTGATTTATGTATGGCTTTAAAATTGTATTTGCTGTAATACTAATGCTGTAAGCTACTTTGTTTTTGCTTTTCTTTTTTGTTATTCTAGCTGTTAGTAATTTTTACTGCTTTGGCTTTTGAGCTTTCCTGCTCTCTTTACAGTGCTGCCTTTTTTTTTTTTTCTTTTATCCAACCCTAAACATATGCACACATACATACCTCAAACTAACATTAAAGATGAATTTCATAAGCCATTTTCAAAATCTTTTTCTCCTAACTAAAAAAATAGTCTTATTGTTTTTTGAATAGTTTTTGCAAAAATGCAATTCTCTAAATCATGGTAGGCAGCAAATCATCAAGAGTAGATAGATTGAGAAGATGGAATCTAGCAAATCCAGTTTAGGTTAGTCATCTTATGCTTAGCCTAGTATAATAACATACCAAAAATTATTATGAGTTTTAACCTTTTTAGAGTGTCTTGTGCTTTTACTCTCACCACATTATTATTTTACAAATTTGAGAAGCAGAGTGGTGAATCGAAGAGAGCCTTCTCACATCCTAAAAGACACAGATCCAAGCTCTCCTTCTGATGCATACTGATTAACTTCCCACTTAAAAAAAAAAAACAACAAAAAATCCTTACTGTTTTTAAAATACTAAGTATTGGTTTCAAGGCAGAAGAATGGCTCTTGGCATTAAATGACTTTACCAGAGTCATATAGCTAGGAGATCAAAGGTCACATTTGAACCCAGGACCTCCTCTCTCTAGGCATGACTCTCAATCCACTGAGCTACCTATCTGCCCCCAGAGAGCTATATGCCATAAAGGGAAAAGGGCTTCCTTAGCCAGGGGACATCAAAAGCCCCTTTGCTATATATTTTCTGCCTCTTAAGAAAATGTTTGCTATGTTGATAGATGGAGATCTCTAACAGAAATTCCTTAAATCAATAAAATCACAGTCTTGATCAAAGAACATAGTAGCCAAACAGAATTTACAAGTCATCTAGTCTAGTTTGTTACCTAACTCCTAGATTAGAGGTCGGCAACATATAGCTCTCAAGCCACATCTGGCTCTTTTGAGGGCCAGATATGGCTCTTTCTGCAGGAGCCATAAAGTCAATTTTTTTTCAGGCCCTGCTACAGGAGTGTGCATTGTGAGCACTGTATGGCTCTCACAAAATTACATTTTAAAAAATGTGGAGTTTATGGCTCTCACGGCCAAAAAGGTTGCCGACCCCTGTCCTAGAGGATTTACTGCATTATACCTAGGTGGTGATTTTTACCTTCCCTTGAATACTTTCATTATGGATGTCTCACTATTTCCCAAGATAGCTCAGTCAAATTTTTGAATAGTTATAGTAGTGGAGAAGAATTTTCTAGAAGTGACCTGAAATTCTTCTCCTTTTCTACTCATGCACCTAGTTTTCCCCTTGCAACATAATCAATCTCTTGATAATTTCTAAAGTTTTTATGACAACCACCCCCAACTCTCGTAACTATTAATTATATGAAATAATTCTTCCAATTTTTCATCTTCAGGCCTTCCTATGGATATGTTCCAATTTATCAGTATCTTTCCTAAATTGTGACACCCATTGTAGAACATAGTGCTTTTGATATGGTCTGACCAAATTTTAGGACAGGAAGACAGTCTCTTTTACTTGAAAACCATTTTAAAACAATTAAAATTACAGGTAATCCAGAGGACAATGGAAAAGATTAAGTTTAAGATTTCAATATACATTTGAAAACCTGCATTTGAAAAGTAATATAAAAGACATTATGAAGGAGTTGTCTGACTAGAAAAAGAGGTCTTGTGAGAAAGGAGTAAAGGACCATACTCTCAGTCTCTCTTGACTAGCATCCTCAAGACATTGGTATTTAGAAATTTTTACTCAGGAAGTTCAAGTAAGAATAAGGATAAAAGGCAAACAGTTGAATACAGTATTGAACTATTGGGAGATATAAAAATGAAGCCCATCAACAACTTTAAGATTAACTATTATTTATTGGTCCCACTAGTTATTTGATCTAAAATTATTTCAATACTATAATCCATAAAATATACCAGTGTTATCCAAAACCAACTCCTTCCCAAGCCAAGTTTGAAGAAATGAGGTATGCTTTGCTGAACAAGAGTCATTTGATCTGAGTTCTAGTTCTGGATTTTCACTGACTTGCTTATAAACTTCCTGGGTTCCATTCTCATCTGTCAAATGATGGGAGTTTGAACTATATATGATCCACCCATCTTGTACCAATATTCTTTGGTTTTATGAGTGAATCTTTGATGTTAGCAAACTTGATAGGGCTTTTGTAATTCAAATTAGTAATAACTTGACTCTACACATGAATTAATAGACTTTTAGAACCAATATTCTGCAAATGATCCTTCATAGAATGCCCATATAAAATTTTATTTTTCTGCTTTAATGCACATTAGAGTAAAATTTTTAAAAAAAATTAAAGATTTCTGAAAATATTGTTTTAGATACAGATGACTTTTTTTTTTTTTAAACCCTTATCTTCTGTCTTGGAGCCAAAACACAGTATTGGCTCCAAGGCAGAAGAGTGGTAAGGGTAGGCAATGGGGGTCAAGTGACTTGCCCAGGGTCACACAGCTGGGAAGTATCTGAGACCAGATTTGAACCTAGGACCTCCCGTCTCTAGGCCTGGCTCTCAATCCACTGAGCTACCCAGCTGCCCCCACAGATAACTTTTGAGAGGGGGAAATCAAAACCAATTGTGTTTATCTTCACTATATTACAGACACATTTGTGATAATTTTAGTGGCATATTCATATTGAAAATAAAGTGACTGGCTAGCTTTAGTGTCCTCATCAGCCAGGAACTCTTCCTCTCTTAATGACACATATTTTAATATTTAGATGGATCTGTGGTCTCTTGGATGTAGATTTTTTTTTTTTTAGGAGTACAGATCATAGTTCATCTAACCTTCTTGCAACTTACTATTTCAATATTTACATAATTTCTTTTTTTAAATTTTAAATTTTTTTATTTTTTTTAAACCCTTAACTTCTGTGTATTGGCTCCTAGGTGGAAGAGTGGTAAGGGTGGGCAATGGGGGTCAAGTGACTTGCCCAGGGTCACACAGCTGGGAAGTATTTGAGGCTGGATTTAAACCTAGGACCTTCTGGTCTCTAGGCCTGACTCAAACCACTGAGCTACCCAGCTGCCCCCTTTACATTTAATTTCAACGACTAAAAAAAAGTTTATTTTTTGTAATTACATAGAATCCTGATATGAAATTCTTTGAACAGATAGCACTTTTTGAAACTTTAATTGATGGTGGGTGGGTTGTACCAATATAGTAAAAATGACTTTACTACTACCTAAGTTTACTTATTCAGTGCCATATCAAATTTTCATAATAGTAACACTAAAATACAGAGCATTAAAAGGTCAAGAATCTCAAGGATAATAATGAAAAAGGATGGGAGGCAGAAGATTTATCAATACTAAATTGTCAGACTGCTGCGAAAACTAGTCAATAGTCTGGAAGAATTTAGATTTAGTTAGTCTAGCAACTTACACCATATTACTAAGATAAGGTCCAAATGGATATCTGACTTAGATATAAAAAGTCCTATCACAAAAAAATTAGAGCAGCAAGAAAAAAATTATTTTTTCAAATTATGGAGTTCATGACTAAACAAAAGTGATGGAAAGGATGAGAGAAAATATGGACAGTTTTGACTCTCTAAAATTTAAGAAGTTTTTGCACAAATCTAATGTAGTTAAAATTAGAAAAGAAGTAAGTGGGAAATAGATTTTGTAACAAAGATAAACGTGATAAAGGTTATGGATGCAAGATATTTAAGGAATGGACTTAAACTTAGTAGATTCAGCTATCATTCCTCGTATATAAATGGTCAAAAGATGTGAACAGGCAGTTTTTGAAGAAAGAAATCATATGAAAAAATGTTCTAAGTAATTATTTAATAAATACATGTATAACCCAGTTCAAATTGCTTACCATCTCTAATAGTGGAGAAGGAAAGGAGAGAGGGAGACAATTTAGATCTTAAAATTTCAGAAAACATGTTGAAAATTGTTATTACATGTAATTGGGAAAATAAAGTATCTTTGAATTAAAAAAAAAGCATACCCCCCAAAAAACCCCACCCCTGATTATGAAATAAATACAAATTGAAATTACTTTGTGGTTCCATTTCATGCCTGCCAGACTGGCAAATGTGGTAAAAGAGGAAAAGGAGACTGGGAAAGTAGACTAGTACACTGTTGGTGAAGTGGTAGAGTTGTGAAATGATGGAAAGCAATTTGGAACTATGCCCAGATAGTTGCTTTGACTCACTAATACCACTACTGGACTTGTACCCACAAAAAGAATAAAAGAGACAAAGGATTTACATGTACAGAACTGACACAGTTCAAGCACTACCTCTTAGAAGGGATCTTTCCAGGTCCCTTCCCACTTGAACATAAACTGTGTCTTAAAGGAAGCCCAGAGTCTAAGGTTAAGGAAGGAAACTCAAGCATAGTAAACAGCTGCTGTAAATGCACAGAAGCTCAAGGTATGGGTATGTATGAGAGTGAACCATGGTAAATGGAAGGGAGTAAAGTATTAAGATTGCAAAGATAGCAAAGGGACAGGTTGTGAGAAGCTTTTAAATGCCGTAGTGGCTTATATTTGATTGTAGAGGGAAGCGGTGGAGTTTATCAAATAGAGGGAAGGATATCATCAGACTTTTGCTTTAGGAAAATTACTTTGGTAGTTGTATGAGAAATTTGGTAGTCCAGAGGATAGGAGATTGGGAGCCTGAAGTAGAATGAAGAATATATAGTGGAGAAAAGGGGTTGGGTGCTGGAGAAATAGAGACATGATCATATTTTGCAAATTATTGGGTATATGGAGTGAGTTCATATGTACTCAGGACTGTCAGTCAACAATTATTTATTAATAATAGCTAGCATTTATACAGCACATTAAGATGTGTTGCAATATTTGATCTCTACAAAACCCCTAAAAAGTAGGTCTCCTTTTTACAGATGAGGAAACTAAGGGGCAGAGAGTGGTTAAGTGATTTGTCTAGAGTTACACAGAACTAATAAATATCTGAGGCAGGATTCAAACTCGGGTCTTTCTGACTTTAAGACTAACATTCTGTGCACTGCACTGTCTTATAACTGTTAACTATGTTGGAGGCACTCCCTGTGCTTTTTTGCAGGGGATATAAATATAAAAATAATGATAGGTTCTGTTCTCAATGAGCTTACATTCAGATGAGGAGGGGTACCAATACATAGGAAGTGACTAACTGATGGCCAGAGAGAAAGAAGTACTGAGCAGAGTGACATAGTCCATTCAGGAACAATGGTTGTGTTGATTTTATTCTGATTCATGGTTCCAGAACTGAAAGGCAGGGGTGGGAAGAATGGATAGGGCACATCACACATTGGTAATGAGGTTTTGCAGTGGGGAACAGAACGAAATAAAACAAAGTAGTCTACCAGAAACTTGATTGCATGAAACTAAAAGGAAAAGATATTGTTGAGACTGGGATCGACAAGAGAGAGCAAGAGATGTTTCAGTTCTCTACCTTGACCATTGAGTGAGGAAGCTGGCAATGAATAACCTGTAATGGAAAGGATATCCAGTGATAAAAATGTATTAAACAGGGCATCATGTTTCAGTGAATGCCAGAAGATAGAAGGAGCAAGAGATGAAATTTGTTAGTTATGGAGAAGGCTTTCCAAATGACATGGTGTTGAGATATTATATGAGGGAGAATTAAAGTGTATGGGAATTAGGGAGTGGATAGTTAGATTTAGAGAGGAGAATTTGTTCTATTTTTTAACCACTTGGGAATTTAGCTTCACAGAGATGGGGCAAGTATGAGGGAGTGAAAGTATTCCCAATGGTAAATGAGTTTAGACAAAAGAATTGCATTCCTGTGATGAAAGCAGGTGATTAGAAAATTTAAAAATGGACTACACAGATTTCAGAGCTCCCCTTAATTGACATGTTGCTATGTCCTAGGAAATGCCTGAAACACTGCTTTATTGTATAAGTAGGAGGAATTAGTATTCCCAGCTAGAAGGTATCTGTGTCCAATTCTGGCTAATCTGATGGTCAGTTGTGGTCCTTGAGGTAGCTTAGAATCCTGTGGAAGAGACAAGAGATGATGTGTCCCAGCTTTCTTCTTCTATTTATTTATTAAAAATGTGGTTTTTTTTTTCAGATTACATGTTGGTACAATTTTCCTTAATAGTTTTCTGACATTTTTCAATTCTCCCTTCCTTATAACCCCTTCCAAGATGGCAGGTAATATGTTATTGGTTGTACATGTGTCATTAAACAGTACACGTTTCTGCTTTTATCATGTTATGAAAAAAGACACATTGTTAATTGTTAATTATACCAGAGAAAAATTCATGGAGGAAATAGTGTCAAGAGTGGCATGCAGTTCCTTCTATAGCAGTGGATAGCTTTTTTTTGGCATGAGTCCCGTGGAGTTTTCCTGGATCCTTGCATTGCTAATAATAGTTGTCATTCATAGTTGATCATTGTGCTTTATTGCTGTTACTATGTACAGTGTTCTGGTTCTGCTCACTTCATAGAAATCTTTCCAGGTTTTGTTGTGATCTTGTTTGTCATTTTTTATGGTGCAATTAGTATTCCATTACAACCATATACCACAAAAAGAGTTGGTATAAATATTGTGATACAAGTAGGCCCCTTTCCCCCCTATCTTTGATCTCTTTGGGATACAAACCTAGTAGTGGTATAGATGGGTCAAACGATATGCACAGTTTGATGGCTCTTTGAGGATGGTTCTAAATTGCTCTCCAGATTGGCCATCTGTTGGTCTAGTTCTTCTTGCACCAGCTATATGCAGAACCTAGTCATGTTTAATTTTTAGCATTTATGATAAATGAAAAACTTGGCATAGTTTTTGCTAAGACTGGTCATAAACTCCTGTCCTAGCCCTTCATTCCTACTGAACCTGTTCTTTGCCCTCAAAAAATATAAGCTCAACGTATGTTGGTCTTTTAAAAATTGTTTGTGGGGGCAGCTGTGGATTGAGAGCCAGGTGGAGACATGGGAGGTCTTGGGTTCAAATTTGGCCTTAGACACTTTCTAGCTGGGCAAGTCCCTTGATCCCCCATTGCCTAACCTTTACCATTCTGCCTTAGAACCAATACACAGTATTGATTCTAAGATGGAAGGTATGGGTTTAAAAAAAATTTTGTTTGTGGTTGTATACTCAACATCTAACATAATGCTAAACATAGTAATATAGTTTGCATATTCTCAACACTTAATAAATACTTATTCATTTGATCATGACTTTATTCTCCTTTTCCTTTACTCTGACTTTACTTTTCTCCAGAGAATATTATAAACACTTCATAAATGGTTCTTTCCACGTGTTTAAATGTCCATTTTGCCTACTGGATTTCTTTATCTAGATATCCTATCAGCACCACAAACTTATCACTGTCCAAAAATGAGCTCAGCATCTTACCTTTCTCCCAGCTTCACTGTTTTTCTTGATGGTCCTATCATTTTTGTCTAGGCTCAGAGAAACCATTCTTCTCTTGCTCCTCTGTCTTCTAGACCTTTTCCCCAAATTATATTAATTTACTTAACTCTTAAAAGCTATCTCCTTTCTACTTTACTCTGCTACCACTCTATAACAAAGGACTCCCATCTAAGTGAATAATAAACATAAATAAGAAAATATTATACATAAGTGAATAATAAACAATCTCCAGTATCTCTTATCTAGCACACTTCAGACAAAATTATCCTTCTAATGCAAAGTTCTGTTCATTTCTGTGTGTTTTTCTTGTTCAAAAGCCTTAAATGAATCCTCTGCCTATGGAATACAGTACAAACTGAAATAATTTCATACATTTTCATTGTATTCTCACAACAAATTCTTCAAGAAGGAAATGATTACTTAAATTAGAATAGTTCACGTTATTCCATTCCTGCTATTAGAACAACGGTGGGCAGCCTTTTTGGCGGTGAGAGCCATAAACACCTGCGAAAGGAGGAGGATGGAGGCGGAAGGCGCTGGAATATGGGGCAGGGGCTGAAGGGCCCCCTGGGGCACATCCTGGGGCTCTGCCCCAACTGGCTGGTCGGGAGGTGGAGCCAGATATGGCTCAAGAGCCATACCTACGTTGCTGATCCCTGCATTAGAGTAATCATTAAATAGCCATAATTAGATCAGATGCCCATTGACTTCTCATACCAACATCTGTATTCAAATAAGTTCAAAAATTGCTCCACGAACCAGAGTTAAAGTAAAATGTGTTAGGATAGAATTGAAATTCTGTCTTGGAAATTATGTTTTTATCATCACAAGTGATAGCTGATAGACATGGAAAGCAAATAAAAAGTTTTTGTTCTGAATGCTACTTTTTACCTAAATGAAATCATAAGATTATAGATTTAGCCTTGGAAGAGACGTGAAATATCATAAGTCTCTTCGATTCATAATCTCAAGCAGAGAATATATCTCTTTCCTTGATCCACCTCAGGTCCCTACATTTCTATTACTTCCAAATTTAGATCTCTTTCCCACTGTGACATATGCTGGGTCATCCAGACCCAACACATTAATGTAAAGTGGCTCTACAGAAGGAATATGGATAGAATATGAGGTCATTAAGTATTCTGTTAACTCATATAGCTATAAAATGTTCATGCTTCTTCTTTTTTTGACATTACACAGGGAAAGAAACTTATTTCTAGAGAAGTTGGGACTTTCAAATGGCTTGAAATGAAAGAGTGCACATTTTAAGAAGGCATGGATCAAACTGCTGATACTTAAAATTTGAGCATTTCTATCTTTTAATCTTGGGGCTTTTGAAGAACATAAAAAGTGAAGCCTCGTTTTTAAGAGCTAACCCCCCTTTCCTCCCCTGCCCAAAGCCTTTTGAATTCCTTCATCTAAATCTTAACTTTTCATTCTTTTTTTTTTTTTTAAATGTTGACTTTGGATGATTGGTTGCATTTGCTTGAATAATAGTTTTTGTCTGGTTACAATATCATTGTAAGAGGGATAATAATAACTATAGTGCTTTTAATAGACTTGTTAAAGGACCAAGCGAAATAGTGTCTATAAAATATTTTGCAAACCTTATATCCATAAACATCAGTTATTTTTATTACTAACTCTTCTCACCTCCCGTTTTTTCTTTGGTTAGAAAAGTTCCTTGCATTAATGCTTTATAGCCACCAGGTGACACTATTGCTTTACTAAAACAGCGTGTGCTAATTATACTTTCAATTGAGATGCTGCAATAATCCATTCCTTTAATCATAAAAATGTCAGCCATTTGCCATTGCAGTCTTAGATTTTTAAAAAAATGGGCATGCTCAATATTTTAGTTTGAGAAGAAATCTGCCAGCTTTCCTTTGCAGTGTCTAAAGCTACTGCAAATAGCCCATACATTAATAGGCTCCATTAAAGGGATAGCACTGTCCTTAGCTCACCCTATTGTGTCATCCTGTTGCACCACATAGAATATGCAGGATCACAAGGTGTTTTTGAATGCCTGCAGCAAATAGTGAAGAAGGTGAGTTAAGGTGATAGCAGTATTTTCTTTTTGGTTGGATTTCTTTTCTTCCATTTCAATTTGAGACCTATTGATATAGAATCATAAGCTTTTTTAGTGCTGACTTGTTCATCAGATAAAAACATAAAATTTGTAAACAAGATCACCCTAGAATCCAACTGCTATTGTGTCTCTATGTTCAAAATGGCACGTCAAGTTTTTAACCTCAATATTCTCTCCATCCCATCTGAGCCAGTCTGTCATTTATCTGGTTTTGCCACCAATGAAAACTTGTGCTAAAACTTTAAAGCATTATTGCAGAAAGGAAAGACTAGAGCTATATTAAGTGTCCAGAGTATTTGGGTTTGAATTTAACTCAGCAACTTATTGCCTCGGACAGTCAATCTGTGAACTTTTATTAAGCCCCTACTATGTGTCAGGAACTCTGTGCGAACATATAGACAAAAAGCAAAATAATGTGCTCTCAAAGGTAGATGCATGCACATGTTTAGATACAGACAAGGTGACCTTGGAGAGAAAACTAGAGCTAGTTCATAGGAAATGGTGCTTAAGATAAGACCTAAAGAAAATCAAGGATTCCTGGAGATAAAAAGTGAGGAGGGAGTTTAGTGCATTTCATGCAAAGAGTACAGCCAAGGCAAAGACAGAGAGAAAAGAGATCATAAATCTTGTAGCCTGGTTCTTTCATTGTATAGAGCAGTGGTTCCCAAACTTTTTTAGCCTACCGCCCCCTTTCCAGAAAAAATATTACTTAGCCCCCTGGAAATTAATTTTTAAAAATTTTAATAGCAATTAATAGGAAAGATAAATGCACCTGTGGCTATCACCGTCCCCCTGGATCGCTGCAGCGCCCCCCAGGGGGTGGTGGCGCCCAATTTGGGAATCACTGGTGTAGAGAAAGAAACCGAGATCTACTCAGAGGTAAAGTGACATGTCCCAAATCGTCAAGCAGGATTCCTGACTCAAGTTATCATGCTCAAGTTAAATATATGTTTTAGTTCTCCACCAATTACAAATCATCTTTATAAAGCTCTTCCATAGATAAATATTTGTTTCCTTTGTATCCTAAATTCATGAGTTACATAATGGATATTCAGTAAATGCTTATTGATCATGTTCTTGAGTTGTCCTAACCATTCATTGATTCTGTCTTTTGTCAAAGACTTTTTCTGCATCTATTGAGATAATCATATGATTTCTGCTAGGTTGGTTATTAATATGGTTAATTATGTAGATGGTTTCCTAATGTAAAACCAGTCTTGCATTCCTGGTATAAATCCCACTTGATCATAGTGAATAATCCTTGTGATGACTTGCTGTAGTCTCTTTGCTAATATTTTATTTAAGACTTTTGCATCTGTGTTCATTAAGGAGATTGGTCTGTAGTTTTCTTTGTTTTTGGTCTTCCTGGTTTGGGAATCAGTACCATATTTGTGTCATAAAATGAATTTGGTAAGACTTGTTTTTTGCTTATTTTGTCAAATAGTTTGTATAGTATTGAAATTAGTTGTCCTTTAAATGTTTGATAGAATTCACTTGCAAATCCATCTGGCTCTGGGAATTTTTTCTTGGAGTTCCTTGATGGCTTGTTCTTTTTCTGAGATGGGATTATTTAAGTATTCTATTTCCTTGATGGCTTGTTCTTTTTCTGAGATGGGGTTATTTAAGTATTCTATTTCCTCTTTTGTTTATCTAGGCATTTTGTATTTTTGTAAATATCAATTTCACCTAGATTATCATATTTATTGCCATATTGCCATATCAATTGCATTGATTCTATCTTGCTACCTATATGACATTTTATAGTTTTTCCTTATTTTTAGTTTTTTCTTTTCTTTGAAAAAGTTACTGGTTTGCCCTTCTTACAAGATGCTGGATTTTTAAAAGTCATAAATATGGTTTCAGTAGATTTGTGTTTCCTAAATTTATAGTTAAAATGTTAGGTAATTCTCTTTGGGTGTTTCTATTCTGAATTACCAAAGTAGTTTTATGTGCATTAGGCTTTTTGCAATTGAATGCAATTTCAAAATTACATTTAAAAACAGAATATGGTTAATCTCATAACAGATTGTATCTACTTCCATGGCTCATGGTGACAGACAGGAATGTACTATTAGGAGGGAGGGTTTAAAAATCTAAAGAGAAAAAACAAGTCTCTTATGCTTTGATAAAGTCTCAATATATGATATTGTAAAAGTTGGATAGGCATAGTAGAAAGTTTTTATTGCCCTACCACATACATTCTTTTAAATTTGAGATTCACTTTCATTTCCGAGTTTAAATATTCTCTGTGGTATGAGATTGATAATGAAGGACAAATTTGTAGACCATTTAATGTATGTCCTTAATATAAAATACTCTTGATAACACATTTGCACTATTTTGATCAGTTTCCTATCTCATCTCCCTCTATTCCACTCTATTCTCCACTGTTTCCTAAATCCTGAATCTGACCATGTGAGCCTTCTATTTGGTAACTTCTAGGATGAAATATAAAATTTTCAGTTTCGTGTTTAACATCCTTTAGACCCAGGGGTCAGCAACGTATGGATCTCGAGCCATATCTGGCTCTTTTGAGGGCCAGATATGGCTCTTTCTGCAGGAGCCATAAAGTCAATTTTTTTCAGGCACTGTTACAGGAGCGTGCACTGTGAGCACTGTATGGCTCTCACGAAATTACATTTTAAAAAATGTGGAGTTTATGGCTCTCAAGGCCAAAAAGGTTGCCAACCCCTGCTTTAGACCATTTCTAGTTTTCTTAGGTTTACTTTTGTTTGCATATCCTGTGGACCAATGCAATTATCTCTTAATTCTAATGCCCTCCTTCAGTTGATTGTCTCCAATTTGTATATATCGTATTCATATGTAATTTTTTGCATGTGGCTTTCCCATTAAAGTGTGTGCTTCTTGAGAATAGGGGCTATTTTTTTTTTGTCTTTCTTTTTATCCCCTATGCTTAGGATACTACCTAGTACATAATATATGCTTAATAAATGCTTATTGATTTAACTTGGTGAGGTTTTACCAATTAGGATTTGGGCTGTAAAACCATTTATGTTGTTTGGCCCAGCAATACCATGGCTAAGTCTGTGTCTCAGAGATTTTTTTAAAAATAGAAAAACGACCTATATTTACAAAAAAAATATTTGTAGCAGCTCTTTTTGTGGTAGTAAAGAATTGAAAAATGAAGGGATACCCATCAATTGAGGAATGGCTAAATAAGTTGTGCTATGATTGTAATGGAATACTGTTGTGCTAAACAAAATGATAAACAGATAAATGATTTCAGAAAAACCTAGAAAGACTTATATGAACTCAATGCAGAGTGAAGTGAAAAGAACCAGGAGAACATTGTGCACAGTAACAGCAACATTGTATGGTAAACAACTGGATTACTTAGCTGTTCTTAACAATACAGTGATCTAAGACAGTCCCAAAGGACACATGATGAACAGTGGTATTTGACTAGAGAAAGATCTGATGGAATATGAATCTAAGCCAATGCAAAAAAAAGAACTAATATGAAAAAATGTTTTATATGATTGCACATATAAAATCTATGTCAGATTGCTTACCATCTGAGTGAGGGGAAAGGGAGGAAAGAAGGGAGAGAATTGCAAGTCAATTTGAAAAATAATGTTATAAATTATTTTTACAAGTAATTGGGAGGAAGCCAAAATAAAAAATTTAAATAAAGTAATAGAGAAAAAACCCTTAAAAACACAATTGACTTAATGGAAAAAGAGACACAACTATTCATTGAAGAAAAGAATTAAAAAAAAAAAATTGGAGGCAGCTAGGGGCCTCAAAGGATAGAGCCAAGGCCTGGAGACCTGGGTTCAAATATGGCCTCATACTTCCTGTATGTGACCCTGGGCAAGTCACTGAGCCCCAATTGCCTAACCTTTACTTCTTTTCTATCTTAAAATTGATACTTAGCATTGATTCTGAGAAAAAAAAGTAAGCATTTTTTTGGTTTTTATTGTTGTTGTTTTTAAAAGCATAATTGGCCAAATGGGGAAAAAAGATACAAAAACTCACAGGAGAAAATAAGTTCTTAAAAATTATAGAATCAGGGAATGAAATCTAATGAATCCATGAGACATCAAGAAATAAAAATAGAAGAAAATGTGAAATGTCTCATTGGAAAAATAAGTGACCTGGAAGATAAATTGAGGAGAGATAATTTAAGAATTACTAGATTGCCTGAAAGCCATGATTTTTAAAAGAGTCTAGTTATAATTTTAAGAATTATAAGTGGGGGCAGCTGGCTGGCCCTGTAGATTGAGAATTAGACCTAAAGACTGGAGGTCCTGTATTCAAATGTGGCCTCAGATATTTCCTAGCTGCATGACCTTGGGCAAGTCACTTAACCCACCCCCCCCACCCCCCTTGCCTAGCCCTTACTACTCTTCTGCCTTGGAACCAATGCACAGTATTGATTCCAAGACAGAAGGTAAAGTTTAAAAAAAAAATTATACAGGGAAACTTGCTTGATGTCTAAGATGCAGGAGGTAAAATAGAAATTGAAAAGAATCCATCAATCACTTCCTGAAAGAAATACCAATATGAAAACTCAGGAATATTATAGTCAAATTCCAGAACTTCCAGGACAAGGAGAATATATTATAAGTAGCTAGAAAGAAATAATTTAAGTATCATGGGGCCACGGGCAGCATCATACAAGATTCTATAGCAGCGTCCATGTTGAAGGAGTGGAGGGCTTGGAATATGATATTCTAGAAGACAAAAAAACCCCCAAAACCTTAGGATTACAATCAACCCAAGAAAACTGAATATAATCCTTCAGAGGGTGGGAAGGAAAAATGAATATTTAATGAAAATAGAGCATTTCCAAGCATTCCTGATGGGAAAAAAACAAAGCAGACAAAAAATTTGACTTTCAAGACAAAGGTTCAAGAGAAGAATAAAATAGTAAGTGTGAAATAATAATCATAAGGTATATAAGTTAAAGTGCTTGCATTCCTATATTGAAAAATAATACATGTAACTTAACTTTATCATTATTAGGACAGTTAAAAGACAGATGGTGTGGATGTGTGAGTTCATTATGAGAGCATTCCGAACCTCCAAAAAAATAAATAAATGAAGGGGTGAGAGGAATTTTGGGAGAAGGGGGAAGAGAGAAGTAAAATGGGAAAATTATCACAAGGAAGAACTTTTACAGTGGAGGGGAAAATGTGAGGATGGGCAATGCTTGAATTTCACTTGTAAGAATTGTTTCTAAAAGGGAAGCATAGCTATAGTCACTCACTTATTGTATATAGAAGTGTAAGTTACCCATAAGGGAAATAAGAGGGGAAAAGGATAAGAGAAAGGAGGGAGGGGATGATAAAGGAGAGGGCAGATTAAGGGAGGCAGTGTTAGAAGCAAAATAGATTTTTGAGGAGGGAGAAGATAAAGAGAAGGGAAATACATAATAATTATAAATGTGAATGGGATGAACTCACTCCACAAAGCAGAAAGAAAAATGGATCTGAAAGCAGAATCCAACAATACATCGTTTATTTTTTTTTAAACCCTTAACTTCTGTGTATTGGCTCATAGGTGGAAGAGTGGTAAGGGTGGGCAATGGGGGTCAAGTGACTTGCCCAGGGTCACACAGCTGGGAAGTGTCTGAGGCCAGATTTGAACCTAGGACCTACAGTCTCTAGGCCTGACTCTCAATCCACTGACCTACCCAGCTGCCCCCTGGCATATATACATCATTTATAAGAGAAACACAAAGTTAAAATATAGGCCTAGGGCAGAACTTAGTATGATTCAGATGAAGTAAAAAGGGTAGGGGTAACAAGCATTATTTAAGACAAAGTAAAGGCAAAAAAAATGTAATATGATTAAAAGTCAGAGAAATTACATTTTGTTAAAAGATATCGTAGACAATGAAGGAATATAAAATTTTTTCCAAGTTTCTCTGGTAAAGCCCCATTTCTCAAATATATGGAGGATTGAGTCAAATTCATAAAAATTCATAAAAATCCTTTCCCCAATTGATAAATGGTCAAAAGATATGACTAGGCAGTTTTTAGAAGAAATCAAAGCTAATATGGGGAAAAAATGCTCTAAACTGTTATTGATTGGAAAGATACAGATGAAAACAACCCTGAGGTATCACTTCACACCTATCAGATTGACTAATATGACAAGAAGAGGAAAATAATAAATCTTGGAGGAGATATAGGAAAATGCATTGTTGGAGTTGTGAACTAATCTAACCTTTTTGGAAAACAATTTGGAACTATGCCCAAAGCGTTCTAAAACTATTATCTACTTTTTTCACCCAGTACTCGTAGGTCTGTATCCCAAAGAGATTTTTTTTTTTTAAAGGATAAGGACCTATGTGAACAAAAATATTTGTAGCAACTCTTTTTGTAGTAACAAAGAATGTGAAATTATGGGAATGCTCATCATTTGGGGAATGACTGAATACATTGTGGCATATGATTGTGATGGAGTGCTTTTCTGTTAAAAGAAATGAAGGGAGTAGCTTCAGAAAAACCTAGTAAGACCTATATGGACTGATGTAAAGTGAAGTAAAAACTGAAAGATCATTTCACATAGTAAGAGCAGTTCCAAAGTATACATGATGAAAAAATGCTATCCATTTCCAGAAAGAGAACTGATGAACTTACTTCAAATTGAAATAAATTTTCTAATTTTATTTTTCTTACCTCCTCACCCCCTCACCCTCTTTTTTTCAATTTGGCTAACATGAACTATGTTTTGCGTGATTTTACATGTATAATTGATATGTTGTTTGCCTTCTCGGTGGGTAGGAGGGAGAGAGAATTTGGAACTCAAAATCTAAAAAGAAAAGAATGCTAAAAATAAATACATAAATATGTTTTAAAGAAAAGATTTATGCAAGTGTAAAAAAGGAATTCTTTATTCCTTTTTTAATTTAATGGGGACCTGGAGATCCTCTCACTAGAGAGATGTGTAGGGATTAACCAGCCCACAGTGACAGGACGTAGGAATGGGGATCCCCCTGCTGGGCAAGCATTAGTTGGTGGGAACTGTCAGTTGATGGGTCTGGCAGTTTTGGGGAAAAGTTGGCTGCTGGGCGTGAGTTGGTGGTTGGGAGTTGGTTGCTGGTGGTGTGGGTTGGTGATTAGTTGGTGGTTGGCATTTAGTTGCTGGAATATAAAGGTGGGCCTGAGCTTACTGAGAGGGCTTTTGGCTTTAGCTTTTAGAACAGTGATGGCAAACCTATGACATGCATGTCGGTAATCATTTTCGATGACATGGGGTTGCATGCAGCTGCATACAGAGAAGTATGGAGCCGCATGCCAAGGATGAAACATTTGCTGTAGTGTAGTGTAGATACAGTAGATATAGTGCCCTATAGATGACAATTCTACCAATATTAATTTACCTGTTTTAGTTTATTAAATGCAGTTATATATTGCAATTATACATTTTTGTTATTTAAACTATAAATATTGCAAAATTATGGTTTTTTTTCCTCGAAGTGACACACCACCCGAGTTATGTTTGTTTTTTGGGCAAATTTTGACACACCCAGCTCAAAAGGTTGCCCATCACTGCTTTAGAGGGCTTTTTGCCTTTTGGATTTTTTGGCTTTTGGTTTGGTCTGTTAGGTTTTTTCCTTTCCTTAAACTTTTTGGAAGGTGGCTGGTCTTCGTTGACAGACCCAATTGGAGTTGGATTAAAAACTGATTGAGTTGGTTTTGTTTGGGCTGGGTTGATTTGGAACATTGTGGGGTGATCGTTATTATAGGTAGATATAGGCAATTTTAGATAGTAGTTATAGGCAACTATAGGACAATTAGTATAGACTAGGAAAATTTCTTTCTCTACCTCCTTCCTATATTTCCCTCCTTTACTATATTCTTTTACTACCTCTATTTTAATAAAACTAAATTAATTGTTAAAAGCTGCTAGAAGTTTTCTTTTCTCTGGCTTAAAGGGATAATATTAATTTACAATTCTACTATATTCTCACTAAAACTTAAATTATTAAAAGCTGCTGTCATATTTTGTCAAAACCTCTATTTAAACCTTACACAAGGTAAGTGGAGAATAATCTTAGAGGGGAAGCACTAACAGCCTGGGGGAGATCAGGAAAAGCCTCTCATAAAAGGTGGACTTTGAGCTGTGTCTTCAAGGAAGCTAGGGAAATGAAGAGATGGTGGTGAGATGGGAGAGCATTACTGGTATGAGAGACAGCCCCAGCACAAAGACACAGAGTTGGAAGATGGTGTACTGTGTGAGGAACAACAAATAGGCCAGTATTTGCTTGGTGGAGAGTAAACTGTAAAAAGATTGGAAGTTATGAGGGGGCCAAGTTATGAAGTAATTTTCATGACACAATTATTTTATCTTGGAGGTTATAGTGAACCAGTGGGATGGGTTGTAATGGAAAAAGTCAAGAAAATCAATTAGAAAGTTATCGCAATAATGAGATGAGAGGAGATATTGAAAAAAAATTGAATATTGTTAAAAAGTGAGAGAAGATGGAGAGCCTGTGCAAGGGTGATAGTAAATTGTGTGAAGAGAGAGAAGGGGATAGATACCAGAGGGTCTGTGAAGGTAAAAACAACAAGATTTGACAATAGATCAGATGTATGAGGTCCTTGTGAAGGAGAAGAGAAGTAGAGATTCTTGTAGTTGTGTTTTTTGGGGTTTTGTTTGTTTATTTGTTTGAGAAGGGAGGAGAGATAAAGGAGTGCAGGTGATTGGAGATGGTTGGATCAAGTGAGTTTTTTTAAGGACATGCAAAAATGGAAGTATTGTGCAGCAAAGAAGGAACCATTAGATAGGGAGAAAAGGCAGACTTAGATCATAGGGATGAAAACAACCCTGAGGTATCACCTCACACCTATTAGATTGGCTAATATGTGGGGACAGTCAGCTGGAGGTCACTGGAGGGAATGAGATCAAAAGCTCATTTGATGGGTTTTGCTTTTTGCAATTGACTTTAGTTTCCTCTTTTCATAAATGGTGATAGGGGCAGCTGGGTGGCTCAGTGGATTGAGAACCAGGCCTAGAGACAGGAGATTTGAAATATGACTTCAGACACTTCTTAGCTGTGGGACCTTGGGCAAGTCACTTAATCCAGCCCATACCACTCTTCTGCCCTAGAACCCATATACAGTATTGATTCTAAGATAGAAGGTAAAATTTTTTTTTGTTTGTTTGTTTTTATGGTGATAATACTATTTGTACTACCTACTTTACTGGGCTTTTATGAGGAAAGCTCTTTGTTAACTGTGAAGTGCTACATAAAGATAAGTTAAAATAGATTACTGAAAAGAAATAGGTATTACTTAGAAATAATATAATTATGGGTTTAACTAGCTTGCATACAGGAACCTCAGAAAAATAGGAGCACATGTTTCTTGTCTTTTTTTTTTTTTTGGTCCCATGTGCCTTTTGGCTACTCTTTATCTGGGGTGGCAATCATGAGATATAGAAAAGTATAAGGATTTCCATTTTCACCATGTTTCTTTCTTACTATTCTTCTAGTTTCTATCACTAGGAATATGATAGAGAATAGGAGATGTCATGGCTGTCAGTGTTACTGCTCCTTTTTTGCTACCTCTAAAGCATTTTTCCATAGTGGTTAGGTTTCCAGGTCACAAAAGACCCATTTAACCTCCATTTTAGTATAACTTCTAAGATTTAACAGACTATCTTTCTGAGCAATAGCCTGGCTGAGTTTAGAGAGGCTCATTACCAGAAGGCTTTTTGCTTGAAGATAAATTCTTTTACTGTGACAACTCATTGTGGGGGAGGGGACATGAACTGGCCTTTAATCTTTGGAAATTCCCTTATGTTTTTTTTGCAGTGATAGTGGCAGAAAAAGGAACAAATGACCTTATAAAGAATTACAGTTTTTAGACTATCTATAAACATTCACTTAGATGTTGGATAATATAAATATGAGAACCTTGTCCAGTGACATGATGAGTGGGTATTGTACTTGAGGAATTAAATCAAAATCTTGGCATTTTTTCCCCTATAAGTGAAACCATGAGACAAAAAGAAGGTATATTGAAATTTAAAAGAAAGTTCGTGTCTTCTTGGGTAATCCTATCAAAGAGTTCATGAAAACACCACAGATTTAGAATTGTAAATTATTATTATTATTATTATTATTATTATTATTTTAAAACCCTTACCTTCTGTCATTGAGTCAACACTGTGTATTGGTTCCAAGGCAGAAGAAAACAATAAGGGCCAGGCAATGGGGGTCAAGTGACTTGCCCAAGGTCACACAGCTGGGAAGTGTCTGAGGCCAGATTTGAACCTAAGACCTCCCGTCTCTAGGCCTGACTCTCAATCCACTGAGCTACCCAGCTGCCCCCTGCAAATTATTGTAGAGGTCACATAGCCCAACTTCTCATCTTATAGCTGAGTATACCAAGGCTGAGAAAGATTAATGAACTTGACTGAGGTACAGACTAATAGCAAATGTAGAGTCAGGATTTGAACCCAGGTCCACTTCACTCCAAAATCTAAGCTTCTTTCTTTTTTAAAAATGTTCATTGAAATATTTTGTTTTTTCAAATAGATTTCCTCTTGTATCCTTCCTCTTCCCTTTGCAGAGAACCATTCCTTATGATAAAGAACTCAACATTCCTTTTACTATACTATACTGCCTTTCAGGTGAGAGTTGATTTTGTTGTTCATCTATAGGCCACAAGAATCATTTAATGGGACATTGCATCAGCTTACTGCAGTACTTCTGAAAGGCATTTGCCAAAAGATTCAAGTAACCACAGCTTATATGTTAATTTATTAAACACCTGACTAGGAAATCCAAGAAAAAGTCACAGAGTGTCATTTTTCTTATCCAGTATAGGGAGATACAGAGTTCTGCAGGCACTGGGAACAGGGTCTAGGAAGGAATAACCATGTAGAGAGGATGATGTGCACCAGAACCAGAAGAACATAATGGTATAATTTTGTGTAGGATATAAGAATATATGCAAATTAGCAGCTCTGTTACCTGCTCTTCAGTTCTGGGTCACAGATTTAAGGCTGACAGAGACAGAGAAGAGACCTTTCCCTAGGGTGAGGAGTTGGTCATGAACAAGGAGCATGTTCAGAAGCAGGCAGTAGTTGTGTATTGCCAGAAGGGAAGTTGATCTCAATTCCAACTTCTAGTTCTAATCTAAAGCCTGAAGAGGAATTACTAGCACAGATATCCTAGACCAAAAAGAAGCCTGCAATTCTGTCATTCTGAACCAGCAAAGCTTTCCAGCTGGTTGAAAGTGACTGAAATTTAGCAGTAGTCTACTACAATTATGCATGTGACAAGCCCAGAGTCATGTTGTTTAAACCTAAACCCAGGTTAGGAACTTGCGAAGTTCAAACAGATGGGTAGAAATCAGACCACTTTAGGAGCACTGAAAGCTTTCAGGTCTCCCATTTTAAGCACCAGGAGTAATAAAACACTCAATACTTCCAAGAAAGCAGTAGCAGACCCAGCCTAGACATTTCTTCCACAAGTGGTTAGAGTCTGGCTGTATTATAAAATCTGCGGTCAGAAAGTAGGCTGGAGGAATAAGCAAGCAAAAAAAGAATCCCACCATTAAAAAGTGATGACAGGAATACTTATGATACAAACCTAGAAGAGAATGACTCTAAAATACCAATAATACTATTAATGACTACTATTTATAATGTTAAGAAATTTGCAAAGCACTTTACAAATATAATCTGTTTGTCCTAATGACAACAACCTGGAAGGTAGGGGCTATTATTATATCTATTTTATAGATGAAGACACTGAAGCAGGCATATTAAGTTTGTCACATCTAATAAGTGTCCAAGGCCATATTTGAACTCAGGTCTTCTTAAGTCTAGGTTCAGCATTGTCCACTGTACCTCCTAAGATGCCTCAAAGAAAAATGTAGCTTTGGTACAAGTTTAACTCAATTTCTTAAACGATGAGTTTTGAGTTTTAAAAGTTTTTATAAATTAAATGAGATTGCTAAAAGAAAAAAATGAAAAGTTTAAGCAATTTAAATTATAGTAAAGAGGGCAAAAGAATTCAGAAAATGCTTCATTTAGCAAAGTCTTAGAGTGGGAAATATAATATAAGAAGACTGGAAAGGTAGAGGAGGCTAGATTATGGAGGACTTTGAATGCCAAACAAAGCATTTTGTGTTTGATCCTGGAAGCAATAGAAAGCCACTGGAGTTTATAGAGTAGTAGGGGTTTGACATGGTCAGATCTGCATTGTAGAAAGATCATTTTATTTCTTTGGAAGATCTTTTTAGACTTGAGGCCCAGCAAGCTATTGCAATAATCTAAGCATGAGGTGAAGAGGGTTTATACCGAGTTGTCAGTAGGCTTTTATTCATCATGGGGTTATCAGGAGAGAGAACTAGAAAAACAGGTTGGTTAGCCATGTAGAACTGCTCCATTGATTATATATAATGCCCAGAGACCTAGAGGAAACTCCCGGAACATTGATTATACCCCCTGATGAGGAGGATTTACATGATGGCCTGGGTAAGAACTGTAAAAATTGAAGGGGAATATAGATGATCTAAGATTTTCATCAGTTGAAGGGAGTACCTACCTGGATGAGATTATAGATTCATCCATATAGCTAAAAACTAGAAATTACTTCCCTCTTATTTTAGCTACCACACTGAATTAATCTTTTGTGTTGAAAATGTATCCTGAATAGTCAGTTTACAAATAAACCACAGCACAATAAGCCCCAAAGCACTTGAGTACTAGAAGTATATGTAAACTACTGCTGACAGCTCTGAGGGTTATGATGATGAATAACTTAGTTGCTACCCTCTATGTCCTCCTATCTAAGAATAGAAGAACATGAATTTGTAGAGCACAACCATTGTAAATAGGAAATGGTCTTTACCTTAAAAAACCAAATTGCTTAGGACATTTTCTTTTTTTTTTTTCCTTAGATAACTTGAAGTCCTTTATATCTCATCTCTTGCCATTAAAAATCTTATTAAAACAGATTGGTTCACTTAGCTACTTTATATACTTTAACAAAGTATAGCAGAATGAAGATACTTAAATGTTTTACTGAAAAATTAGTTTGTCTTTTAAAGAATTTGTTTTTTGATGATACAAAGCATTATATAATTTAGGTGATTTCTGGACATTTGACTTATTACTGTTTACATTACTCTAGATTAAGTGATCACAGGTCATTGGAGATATTTTAAGGATGTAGAGTTAACTACTCTAGGTAAAAGTTAATGTTTATTTCAAGAACTATACTAATTTCTTTTTCAAATCTTTTTCCTCCCTCAATATTTTCTGTATGCTAGCAGTATATATTATTGTACACCTGAGTATTTTCTGTTTCTTGTTAATACTGTACATATGAAATAAGTTCAGTATTTCCAAGTGCGGATATACTTTCGAACAATGTAGATCTCAGTCTTTTTGTACCTTAGTCTAAACAGTCTTTATGGGTTTCTGAAAAATTAATCACCTAATTGCCAACCTTTTGTTTACAAGTCACTCAGAATTTGTCCCTGAGGAACATATGCATTCTACCACTGGTCCCAAACTCAAAGACTTTACAGTTTGGGTAGAATCTGCCAGAGCTTGTGTTTTGCCAGCATATCCTTTAGGAACCCTGGCTTGTCTTCTTCATATTATATGATAGGGCATCAAAGTAAGACTTTTGTAGAAGAACTAAATTAATAAGACTAGAAAAATACTTGGAGAGCTTGTTGATGCTATTGTTTTGAAGAACAGTCTAGAAAATCTTTCAATATAATTTGTGCAATTCTCTTATTGAATGACCTAAATCTTTCCCATGGCATTTAAAATACATTTCCTGTTGTCCAGAGAGCAGAATTTGTCCTAGTCCATATTAGGGGTATTATATACAGATGCTCACAAAAACATTTTGTCGAATGATGTCTAATTCTTTTATTATATTCTATTATCAGGAGCTCGCTATTTAATTCAATTTCACATACTATATTCAGTACCTTGAGTGAGCAAGAAACTGTACTAGTTGCTAGGGATACAAAGGCAATAGCAAAGGTGGAAAAGTATACTGTGACTACATTTACACAGGTAAGGAAATACAAGAAAATTTGAGGGAAAAGTGAAAGGAATCAGATAAGGCCTTTCTTAAGAGCTAAAGATTCTAAGATGCAGAGTGAAAGGTCACAAAGGCTGCATCTCCAATTTGGGGAAGAAGAAATAGGCAAGGAGAGGAGTAAAATAAGGTCAGTAAGGTAGGCAGTAGCCAAAGTATGAAGGAGATTAAATGAAATATTTGTGAAGCATTTAGCATAGTGCCTGACACAGACTATTCAGTTAATAAATGTTTATTCTCCCTTTAAATGTCAAGTAAAGGAGTTTGTGTTTTATACTAGAAGCAATAGGGAGCTCTTGAAGATTTTTGATCAAGAAAGTAACACTGAGGGACCTGTGCTTTTGGAAAATCATTTTTATACCTAAGTGGAGGATAAATTACAGAGGATGATGTTATAGGAATTTAGGTAAAAGTTGATGTGGATTTGAATTAGGGAAGTGAATGTAGAAAAGGGATTGACTTGACAAGACTTGGCAACTGATTGGCTACTTATATGGGGAGGGTGAAAGAAAAAGGAGGAAGAGACTTGGAAAGTTGTGAATCTGGAGATTAAGAGATGGTGGTATCCTTCACAGGGATGGGCAGGTTTGGAAATGGAAAGGTTGAGTTTGAGCTGAAAAAGGAATGAATATCTTAGTAGAATTATTCAGGCAATTGGTTATGTTGGACTTGAGTTCAAAAGAAGGATTAGGACTGAATATGTCTTTTTGAAAGTCATCCGTATAGAGAGGTAATTCAACTCATTGGAGCTCCTAAGAAACACAGAGACAAGCATGTAGAGAAATGCATGTTTTGGAGAACAACCACAATTATAGGTAGGAAACAGATGTTGGTCTTACAGAGGAGATGGGAATAGCTATACAGGTAGGAGGAGAACTAGGGAATAGCAGTGTTGGAAAAAACAAATCTAGAGAGGGATCATGCAAGATAAGAACCAGCCATTCTGTTTTCTAATTTAGAAATCATTGGTATCCTTAGAGAAAACAGTTTCAGCTGAATGGTGGAGTTGGAAACTACAAGTGTAGAGGCCATGAGTATAAACAATTTCCCCTGTAGTTTGGCTATGAAAGGGAAGATATAATATTTCAAAGACCAAACCATTGATTCATTTGTACAAACAGTTTTTAAGATTTTGATTTTTGCTTGGATTTTATGGTAATGGAATTTTAGTACTAAACATTAATGGAGCATTTACTCTTCATCCTTAGCCCTGGCAAACCCTAATTCTCTGCCCTTTCTGGCCCTGTGTGTTGAATGTTTGAAATGAAACACAAACAAAAATATATGTATTTCTATCAATATTTAATTTGTTTACAGACCTTTTGTTTTTTGTTTTTCAGTAGATGAATACATTGCCATTGCCAAGGAGAAGCATGGATACAATATGGAACAGGTAATAAATTTTTTTTTCTTGTTGTCATTAAGTGGAGTCCTGTAAAAAACTGCTGAAAAGGATTTTCTTTTGGTACTATAGGGTAGTTTTCCAATAGAAAATGCTTTTGTACTTACTGCCGTTGCTCATTAGGTCTCTCACTTTTTTTTTTTTTTTTAAACCACCCTGGTTCATAGATTCTGAAGGGGCATTTTCTATAAAATAGTGTAATAATTACATATTTCATAGAAGGAATATGGGACAAAAGTCATTTCTAAATCTTAAAAGTGGTATAGAAATGTGAATTTATGACTAATGTATCTCTTTCTGTTAGCAAATCTTTCTACACATTATAAAAATTGGCCATCCACCTTCAGTTTAAAATTTTTTGCTGATGGGGAAATCACTTCCCACCAAGGAAATCCTTTTCATTGTTGAATAGTTTAGTTAAAATTCCAGGGGTGCTTATCTGGTCGGTAGGGAGAGGCACACAGTTCTGATTGTGTGTTGGGGGCATGAGAGGAATAATATGTGATACTTCAAGTGAGATTCCTCATCCCCATTTATTCAGCTTGAAACAGGTCAAGGGAAGGAAATGGGTCCTTCCTTAAATAATACCCCTTTTAAAATACCAATGCCAGAAATGGAATTTTTAGACATTTATTAAATAGTAAAAGAGTAAGTGCTAAAAATACACAATTTGAAGAAAAATTTAAGTATCTAGTTATAGACTTGAGAGAATCTTTTCCGAAGATCCTGATCCACCAATCCCACGAATATCTATTATATGTTTAGATAGATTGGTGCACCTCATTTCTAGTTTAGGAGACTCTGTATTGTATCATCTTGACTTGATAGTCAGCAGCACCACCACTCTCCTCCTTCTCCATTCTCCTCTTACCACAGATAACCAAAAGAATATTTTATCATCATCCAGTTGATGCCTGATTTCCAGGGGAAGAGCTTTATAAAATAATGTTGATTCTGCCACTCCTGTATTGTTCCATTTCCTTTTTACCACAGACACATTATCATGTACCTCCCCACAAACTATATTTCAAGATTGTATATGCACTTAAAATATTCTTTTTGAAATACTCAGAAATGGTCATTTCTCCATAAACCATCATTAGGAAACTATAGTGTCAAAACAATATTGTCAAATTTTCTCAGGTTTTCATTTTTAAATTGATATTTCATCATGTCTGCATTTTTTTTTTGGTATTATGGAATTGAAAAATTGGAAGAGAACTCAAGGTCTATAACTTTTCAAGAATTCTCTGTAATATCCTTAATAATCATATCTACAAAGTTTTTAGATAGAAGAAATTAAATAGAAAATAGTTTGGTAGTTTCCAGAAACTTTGTAATTACTCTCTTCATTTCATCAAATATGTTTTTGAGGTTATTTGATCTAAGATTATGGTATTGCATATAAAATTTACATATATACATATATATGTATATATATATAAAGACAGACAGCTAGATATATACATACATACATACATACATACATATATATATATATACACACACACATACACACACATACATAAACACTTATTTATTTATTTGTTTATTTTTTTTTTAGGCACTTGGGATGCTTTTTTGGCATAAGCACAATATTGAAAAGTCCTTGGCTGATCTACCCAACTTTACCCCATTTCCAGATGAGTGGACTGTGGAAGATAAAGTTCTATTTGAACAGGCCTTTAGTTTTCATGGGAAAACTTTTCATAGAATCCAACAGATGGTAAGTATAATAAAGGAAAACAAGGAAGGACATTATTTAATACATTATCTTGGTACAAGTATACTCCTTCGAGTGTGCCGAATATTCAGAAATGTGCATTTGTAACTTTTTTTTTTGTAGTTGAACATCTCTGTTGGTTATTTAAATCTGAGTGCAAAATGATTTTTAGTCATTAATACAAAGATATTTAATTGAATGATTCTCTAAGAAATCTTTGAAGATGCTTTTTAAAGTAAAAGGCTTAAAATAATAAATCAGAGGCTATAATTGGAATACAGTCTTTTACTGTTATACATCATCAGATAAAGTCACTGTTTCATGTATTTTTGCTCACCTTTTTCTTTGTTGCAAGGAAGGTTCAGTTCTGCTGGTAGGGAAATATGACTGAAAACAAAGCATCAACCATTTTTCTTAAAAGAACATTGAGTTTACTAGGTATTTTAAATATGTGATAGTTCTATTATTTCTGACTATTTTTGCCTCTTTTTATACTTTAACTCTGCACTTTAGACATAATCAGAATTCATGATAATTTTGGATGTGGAACAGGCTAGAGTGAAATTTGCACTGAGGAAAAAGTTTCAGTTGGTGTTGTATCTGAATCTGGATAATAGCTTTGTTTAGTAAATTTCATTAAAATGAATTTTTATTTCTGTTTTTAGCTTCCTGATAAGTCTATAGCAAGCCTAGTGAAATTTTACTACTCATGGAAGAAGACAAGAACCAAAACCAGTGTAATGGATCGTCATGCTCGGAAGCAGAAAAGAGAACGGGAAGAAAGGTAACTAAATTCATAGCTATGTTTTTTATCTTACTAACTTAGGTGATTTTGGTTAGCCACTTGAGAGCAGATAGAGACAAAAAGTGAAAATAAATTGCTTGGAATTTCCCCAATTGCTTTGTGATGGAATCAGTACTTAAAATATACAGAAATATTACAATTAAACAATAAAAGTTTTCTTCATAATTTCCTTCCTTCCTTCCTTCCTTCCTTCCTTCCTTCCTTCCTTCCTTCCTTCCTTCCTTCCTTCCTTCCTTCCTTCCTTCCTTCCTTCCTTCCACATTGTCACACATAAGTTTCAAACCCTAAACCTAGGATTACCAAAGAAATCAATTATATTGAAATATGGTTGTCAAAATATTAAAAAACCAATTTCTCATACCTTAGGTTAAAAGCCACTGCTTTAGTCCTAGTTAGACCTGAAAAAGAATCCCACCTAATGATGGAGAAACCAGTACCTCCTAAGATAACTCATTACACTTTTGAGTTGTGCCTAAATTTAATTCTTAGGAACCCCTACCTGTTACCCCTAATTCTTTCTTTTGGGGCCAAAAATACAATTTAATTTCTCTTCTGTCTTACACACTTCAGGCTCTTGAAGAGAGTTTTTATCCACCTTAATCATCCATATCATCATGTCCTCCCTTCCCTCAATTCATCTTCTCTTCAGGCCAAACATTCCCAGTTCCTTCAATCAGTGATCATGCGGTTTGGGCTTTTGAGGCCTTTTACTCTTTGGTCACTTCCATATTGCTAGAAGCTCTGCCTCCTTTAACTGCCACAAGACATCTCTTTAGTGTTGACTGTCATCTTACAATGTGGATTCATGGAGTTTCTCAGATATACCTTTTTCTCAGACAGACCTTTTTCAGACAAACTGTTTTGACTATTTTTTTGTCTGTTGTCTAGCTATGACTTCTTCATTTACCTGTGAAATCAGTTTCTTCAACTTGAATGTAAAATGTTTGTAATTATCCCTAAAGAGAGTACTGGTTTGGGAGTGAGGGAACAACTTGAATTCCAGTCTCTCCTCTTAGACCTTGGTCAAGTCATTTAACCTTTATGGCTTTTAGTTTTTTCATCTGTAAAATGTAGTTATAAATTACCTCAAAAGTCCTTATAGCTCTAAATCTATAAAAGTACATCCCTCTGCTTTGGGTCATCTGCAAATTTAAGGTGCCAGCTGTCTCTTTATCCAAATCATGGATAATAGTATTAAACATCACAGGCCTAAGCCCAGATTCCTGGGGAATTCTATTGGTGATGTCTTTTCACATTGCTGTGGAACCAGTAATGATTATGCTTTGGGTCAGTGTCATTTGACCAGTGTCAAATCCCATCTAATTGTACTGTCCTCTAACCCACCTTTCTTCATCAAATGTTTTACTAAAATCTGCGTAATTGTTACCTATATCATTCTCCTGATAAGCAGTTTAGTAATCCTTTTTTTAAAAAAAGGAAATCGTCTGGCATGTCCTGTTCTTCAACAAATCTATGTGTTCTCTGTGTTCATTTCCTTTTCTAAATGTTCACTAATCATTTATGTAGTAACAAACTATAAAATTTCACCCAGAATCTAAGTCAAATTATTAGTAGATTTTATTCTCTTTCCTTCTTTTGAAAGTCAGGATATTTATCTTTTCTAGCTCCACAGTGGTTCAGAAATAAAGTCTTCCACTTTTTCTAATATCTCTGGATATATTTAATCTAGGTCCAGTGACTTGAGCTCATGGAAATCAGTTGGATGCTCTTATTTATTTTGGGCACTAGCTCCTTATGGTTTTCATTTTTGTTTTGCATCCCTCACATCTAATCCCCTCTCTCTTCTTCTCTTCACAGCTGCCTTAGTTTAGGGACTCATCATCTCTTGCTTAGATTATTGCTGCAGCCTCCTTATTGGTCTTCTGCTTCAAGTCTCTTTCTAGTCCAGTCCATCCTACATATTACTGTCAAAGTAATTTTCAGTTTTCTTTTAGTGCAGATCTGACAATGTGAGCTTCCTACTCAGTCAATTTTTGTGGCTTCCTATTGCCACAAAGATCAAATTTCAACTTGTCTTTTTAGTTTTTAAAGCTATCTTTCCAGCCTCAGTGGAAATTAATTTTTTTTTCCCATAGTCTTTGATCCAGCCTGAGTGACTTCAGGACATAATGCTTCATGTCTTTTCTAGGGGCCTTTGTCCCAGTCATCCCATGTGCCTGGAATTCATTCTTTCTGTACTTGTGCCTCACCAACCCCTTTTCTTCCTTTATGACCAAGCTCAAGCACCATTTTCTGTGTGAAACCTTTTCTGATTCTTTCCCAACTGCCAGTGCCCTCACTGTTTGTATTGAATTTTGTACGTATTTGTGTTTATTCCTTGTATGTCATGTATATTTACGTATGTACTTGTCTCCTCTGCTAAAATGCCAGTGCCTTATAAGTAGGGATGATTTCATAGCACAGAAGTAGGCACATAATAGGTGTTTAGTAAATAAATGCTGACAGATTGGTTGCTGGTTTAGAGAGTGGGATCAAATCAGACTTGTTTTGTTGATAATATATATGAAATAATACTGTCCAAAAATAAAGCAGAGTTTAAATTTCATTTCTTTTTTAGAAGTTTAAAAGAAACAAAAATTAAGCTTTTGTGTGTTTGTCTGCATGTATATAGAATCATCACAAAGTAATTTTTCAGTAACTTACTTTTGTCTTCCAGTGAGGATGAACTGGAAGAAACAAATGGAAATAACCCAATTGACATTGAGGTTGATCAAAACAAGGAAAGCAAAAAGGAGGTATTTTTCCCCCAATTTTTTGGAAGGCTAATAGAACTTAGTATCCATTTTTATGAGTAAAAACATACCTATCACAGGAAAACTGTTACTGTTTAGACATGTCAACAGTATTTGTAGTTTTGTTCAAGGAAGGGAAAGATAAATATGGAAAAGAGTTTTTTTCTTTCATATTGCATAGCTAAAGGTGATTAAAGATTTTCTCTCTAGTAACATCATCTTTTATTTAAGCTGTTTGCCTCATTTGGTTAGAAATTGGTCCTGATAAGGATATTTGATTGCTGCCACATTCTCATTCCCAACTAACACTCTTGGGGAATGAATACTTTCCACTACTTTGGAAACCAAAGTATGGCTTGATAAATAATTGATAAATAACATCATTTTCATATACGAAGGCAAGGTATCACATTCTTCCTTTGAAAAAAAATTCCCTATGTCTTTAAACATAAGCAATACCAGATGATACTTTGGCCATTAAGTGTTAGATGGTTCTACTAAGTTTGGAATAAGATGTCTATTTGTGTGCTATCATTTGAAAATGTTTCTTGATTGAAGCATTATAAATCACCAAAGAAAGGGATAGATAATAATTACTCAAGAGAATTCCTGATTTAAATAAAAAAAAGAAAAATGTTTGAATCTCAGAAGTTTTACTGAATTAAAACTTCAGTAAAACAAGAATGCTGTAAACACTTGGTCTTCAGTAGATAATCATATTATACAGAGAAAAGGTTTTGTTTCTAAGAAGCTTTGTTTCAGAAATCATACCATTATGGTTCATTTCTAGCTATTTGGTGGATATTTTAATGCTAAGCAATAACTTTTAAACATATCTGAAGATTGTTTTGTTGTTATTTAAAAGCACTTAACCTTAATTGTAATGAATGAGCAAATTGTGTTTTGCTAATAATACAGTATAATAAACTTGACATCAACATAAACATAAACATAAACTTGAAAAGTGAGGCATTTAATTAATTAAAAACTTATTAAGTCTTTTTATTAGCAAAGTTGTGCTTTTCCTTGCTAGGACATTAAATCACATACTGAGAATTAAACTTTATTATTGGTTTCTTAACAAGCATTGATAGTATATCTTTTAGTAGTGTAAAATTTCATTATGAAGAAAATTATACATGTTTTATCTGAAATTAAGTATAATTTAAAATAGATTGACATTAATTTTGAATTATTAGATTGATTTCTTTTTGGTATATATTCTATATTTTATTGATTTCAAATTTAAATGTTCACTATATATTGCTGTTATGTCTGTTTTTGACCACAAAGTATTTCAGCATAAAGTAGACTCATGTTTCTTATAAAGAAACAAAAAGGACATTGTAGAGTAGCAGAGAAAAGTATTCTCCTTTGTTACCTAAAATAATCCAGGAGTGCTAAGATCCTAGTTGAGATGGTATTCTTGATGGCTGAAGCTTAAACTGTGAAGTCAGAATTCTTCTATATAAAGGAGAAACAGGAGTTAGCTGTGAAGTGGTTAGTCATTTTTTTACTTCTTCTTACTCTGAGACCGTATGTGTTAAAATTTTTAGTTGTAATTATAATATGGTGTGGACTTTTAGTAGTGTTGAGCCATTTGTTAAAGAAATTATTTCATTATTTTTGTAGGACATTGCATTTCCTTCTGTTTTATTTCAAAAGCTTTTTATTAAGCATGAAGTTATTTATAAAATATTTGTTTTGCAGGTACCACCAACTGAAACAATTCCTCAAATCAAAAAAGAAAAGCATAGTACACAAGCTAAAAATAGGGCCAAGAGGAAACCTCCCAAGGGAATGTTTCTTTCTCAAGAAGATGTGGAAGCAGTTTCTGCTAATGCTACAGCTGCTACCACAGTGCTGAGACAACTGGACATGGAATTGGTTTCAATCAAACGACAGGTACCCATCCTGTAGTATTAGTGCTAAATAAGACACCCAGAACAATCAACCTCAGTGGCCCAGAGAATCTCCCCCCCCCCCCCAAGTTTTCCCTATTCATATCTTAATAACTTGACATATTTCATTGAGTTATGGAGACTTATTTGATTATTGGAATTTCTACCTTTGACCCTATGCTAGATTATACAAGGATATTAATTTTTGTTTTGTTTTGTTTTTCATGTGACCTGTGATTTCATTAGTACAAAAAAGGTCCCAGGCATATATATTTATTAAGTGCCTCATTTGTGCTGGGTTCTGTGTTAAACACTAGAGATAGAAAAAAAGACAAAAATTGCTCTCAAGGAACTGAGTCTGATAGGAGAGACAATGCAAATAACAATGAAAAGCAAGATAAGATATAGACTGGATAAACTGAGAATAATTTCAGACAGAAAGCACTCAAAGAGGACTAGGAAATGCTTCTTGCAATTCAATTAATGGTTTATTAATCATTTTCTCTCATACCCATTATGCCGATTAGATCGCACAGATTCTGCTCACAATTTTCAGATATGAAAACTGAGCCTCAGAAGAGTGTCTTGCCTGTGGTCACATAACTAACAAGTGTAGGAGCAGGGATTTGGTTCTGATTCTAAATTTGGTTCTTTCTGCTTTTGGTATGTTGTCTGTCATGGAGAGTCCAGAATGGGAATAATTCACATTAACAGTGCTTTATTATTATACACAATACCCTTTGATCTTTATAACAACTCTATGAGATTGGTCATAAAAATATTATCTCTATTTTATAAAACAGGAAATTAAGGCTTAGAGATACATGTAGTTTCCAGAAAGGATTTTCCCATGCCAGAGTTCTGAAAAGTAGTTATCCTTTGGAAGGTTTCTTCCTTCCTTTTCTATTTTAGCTACAAGTAGTAAAGGAAAGACTGGTTACTTTATCCTTGAAACATGCTGATTTTACAAAAATATGAGAGCAGTTGTAAGATGTAATTGTAAGAACTGACCAGTTCTTTTTACCAGAGAACAAGTAGAAGAAGAAGCCTTTTCTCGTCTTTCCTAGGTTGATTTGGGGCATGCGATAAAAGGGAAGCCTGTTTTAGTGCAGATAGGCCTCACTTTTGTGTGGTCCTGTTGAATAGTGAGTTATCCTTCAAATAGGTTTTTAATTTTTTTCTTTTTTGTCATGAACCTCTTTAACCATATAGTAAAGCTTTTGGATACCTTCTCAGAATAATTTTTAAATGCACAAAATAAAGTATTTAGGATTAAAAAGGAAACAAGTTGGATTGAAATACCCTTCACATTTTTAAAAAGACAAGTTAAACCCCAGTTTAAGAATTCTTGCCTTAGAAGGCTATCTGTAATAAAGCTCATTTAATCAGTTCCTACTTACTTCTCAAACCTTTGTATTCTGAATCCAGATTCTAGCACCCAACTGAAGCCTTTTTTTTTTAATTATCAAAAGTGAATAACAATACAATTGCTAAATATTCTGACACCGTTTTTTTAGTCATTATCTTTCCTGATCTCTGAAGTTTTTGACACTTATTGACCAACCCTTCTTACCAAAGGAACAAGATCCTCTTTCCTAAACTTTTTTTTTTTAACCCTTATTTTCTGTCTTAGAAGCAATACTGTGTATTGGTTCTAAAGCAGAAGAGCAGTAAGGGCTAGGCAATGGAGGTTAAGTGACTTGTCCAGGGTCACACAGCTAGGAAGTATCTGAGGTCAGATTTGAACCCAGGACCTCCTGTCTCTAGTCTTGACTCTCAATCCACTGAACCACCTAGCTGCCCCCTTTCCTTACCTTTTGACTGCTATTCTAGTTCTCCTTCCTGCCCTTTTCTGTCTTTACTGCCAAAGAGTCACTCTTAGCCTCTTAAGTTTTATTAATGTCTTTTCTAATTATAGTCATAAAACAATTCTCTTTCCCCCTTTGAAATATTTCCTCGTAACAAAGAAATATAATTAAACAATAACATCTGGTACAGTAACCACAACTGACAATATATACAACATTTTACCTTATTAATAATTCTACCTGCCTCTCTAACTTGGCATATTTTTCATTATTCGTTATTAGTCTCTTGGCCCCCTAAGGGTTGTTCTCCTGGGTTTTCTCATTTGATTTCCTGAGTAGCTTTGTATTTTATTTTGAATGTAAATAGTTTTCATTTAAATAATGACTTAAAAACAAAAGAGTTGTATATAAAATACCATGTGACTAACATATTGCCAAAGATGTAGCTGCATCAGGTCTCTTCATCTGGCCTCTGCTCCTCCTCCATCTACTCATTTTTTCTTAGCTACCAGGGAGCATTATCAAGACCTTTTCAGGAGAGACCACGGAATTCTTTAGGAAGAGCTTGAGGCATCTTGTTGGAAGAATAAAGGACAATTGCATATAAAACTGTGAATTTTTGCTATATACTGTTTTCCAAAAATGTAGGAACAAAGTTGACATGTTTGTGTTGCTTCTGAATTTTGTATTTTTGTTATTTCCTCTCTACTCATATTGAACCCTTCTTTATCATAAGGAAAAACAATATGGTATAAATGTCATAACTAATCAGTTAAGATCTTTTTGAATATTGACTATTGTTCGTTGTCAGCTATACAATCTGATTTCATATCAACTGCAAATTTGATAAGGATTCTATATAAAATTTTATACATGCAGATTGACAAAAATGTTAGAAATATGTACAAGTCCTTGAATTTTTCTCTGGAGAGATGTCTTCATAGGATTATATTTTGTTTTGATTCTTGTTTAATTTCTTCTTACAGTCATGACGTTTTTTTTAAACTGTAAATTCAGTAATATTGGTGGCATAATTCTATGGGCACACTGACATTTTTGTTTCTGATTGGCACAGAAAGATTAACCTTTCTTTTTCTGTCCTGGGCCATTTTGCCTTCATTTGACAGACTGCTGGCTTCTCCTCCCAGTCTTATCATGTTAGCGCTAGATTTAGTGAACAAACCTGATGAGTTTTAGCCCTACTACAGCTCAAGCAGTAGCCCTCCTGAACTAAAGCAATCCACTAGCCTCACCCTATCCAGAAGCTGGGACTTAAAGGGATATGTTGTGACACTAGGCCATTAGTCTACTTGCAAAAACATTTTGTGAAAGATAATTCTTGTTAGTTGGGGGTTTTTTTGAGACAAAATAAATTCGAGGGATTTGCTAATATGAACATAATTTAAAATACTGCCTTCATTAACCCTTATTTTTAAAAAATGTATATGAGAAAGAGCACTAGACTTGGGAGAACTGGATTTAAGTCCTGGCAGTACGAATGAATAGCTGTGTATCTTGATCATGTTATCTAATCTTGCCAAGTTTCAGTTTACCTGTAGCTACTCATATTTTCTAATTTGTGAGACTATTATAAGGTAGTACTTGGCCAATGTTCAAGTGTTCTACAAATGTCAGCTGCTATTATCATTACGTTTTTGTTCATATAAAAAGAATTTTTTCTACCACCAGATTCAGAATATCAAACAGACGAACAGTGCTCTCAAAGAAAAACTTGATGGTGGAATAGAACAATATAGACTTCCTGAGGTAAAATTGTTACTACTATCTCTTTCTCAATAACCTTGTCATATTTGATATGTATTTAGTTGTTGCTTTTGGTCAAGCTTTTCTTTTTTTGAGGGGAGGCAGGGAAATAAAAATAAAGTTTCATTATCTTGGGATCTTGCATTGAATAGAAAAATGAAAAACAGTTCAACTCACAGATTTTCAAGTATAAATGGGTTAATAATGGCTTATTCTGATGGCATTTAGGTTATTCAGAAGTTTAATGCACGTTGGACCACAGAAGAACAGCTTCTTGCTGTACAAGGTATGGAAGGAATTATATATATTTTTTTATCTCTCAGATATAGTTTAATCCATTTATGTTGAAGAATGTAAATGCTTCTGAAGAGCTGTATACCGTTGCTTATAGATAAAGCATGTTAAGCCAAGAACTGGGGATATAGGCAAAACGTGCACGCACACACACACAGCCCTTGACCTCAAGGAGCTTACATTTTAATGACACTTAATCAATAAGCATTTTATTAAACATTTAATATGTGTTAATTGAATTGTGTTTACCTTGTGAACCTCATAAAACAACAAATTAGTCTCTACTCCCTAGATTTGCTTCTTTTCTTTTCAAAAAAATATCTAATATATAAAAATTGATTTCATAGCATTAGTCTGATGGTATGGGTATTAGAACTACTAGTTTCTTTGTCAATCTTTGGAACAATGATGAAATCTAAAAAGAAGATAGAGCCTACATCATGCCTGATTTCTAGAGCTATTGAATTGGGATTCCTCTATATTGAGTTACCTATTTACTTGTCTTCAGCTTAAGTTTATAGAAACTTGTCTCTCTCTAAAAGATACTCCATCCCTAACAACCCATCTCAGTGCAAGGTGTGGTTTTCATGTGTCCTTTCAAAAGACCCCCTGCCCCCAATATACCAGGTTGATAATCTCAAAGAATCATAGCTATAGAACTAGAATAGATCTTCAAGATCAATTAGGCTATGACTTCAGTTTTAAAATGAAGAAATTGGAGGCCATAGTGGTTATTTTGCTTTGAGATTCCAGGGACAGTAAGAAGCAAAGTTTGAAAATAATTCTTTTCATTGATGCTACTTCTTAACTCTTCTTCTGCCACTATTTGCCATCCTTTCCTTTAAAGTTTCACTGTTTCTCTCTATAGGAGACACATTTTTTATTAATATGATATGCTGGTATTCTGTTCACTTATCTTTTCTCAAGAATTTCAGCATCTGACTTAGTTTTCTATATTCTAGCCCTTATCTTAAAATTTGTGTTTTAGTTTTAGCATATTTTTCAATGCCTCTCAAATACCCTCGCCTCCCAGTTCATTAACTTCCATCATTCCATTTCAGCTATTCAGAGTTGATACTTCTCTAATCCTAATTTCTTGCCTTTCCATCTCTTCCTTATTAAATTTGTTCTTCATATTTGCTATCCATCTTTTTACTCTTTCCTGTTTTCCTATCCTATCACCATGTTCTGACCTAAGTTTCTCTACTCTTAACTATATAAGTTGTTCAGTTTAACTATGTAGTGTCTTTTACCCTTAATCCTTGTCCCCCTTGTCCTTTCTTGTCATTAATATCTTGTCTTAATATTGACTCTTTTCATGCTTCATACATCTTTTTTTAACCCTTACATTCCATCTTAGAATCAATACTGTGTATTGGTCCCAAGGCAAAAGGTCAAATTTGAACTCAGGACCTCATCTATAGGCCTGACTCTCAGTCCACTGAGCCACCTAATTGGCTGCTAGATCTATTCATCCAAACTATCTCCTCTCTCCTTAAGCCCCTGTATATCACCATTTCTGTTTTTGCTTAGGACTTAGCTTCCTACTCGACAAATAAAATTATGGCCTTTTGATTGAGCGTCAGTCTCTAAGGAAAAGGCATTCCTTTTCCTTACTAAAGCCAACCCTACCACTCTTGCCTATGCTTTTTTTCTGAGAATTTCTCCTTTTGGTCATTCTTTCCCCCTTACCCTTACCCTGGTACCCCTTCAGGCCATTGTATTCTATTTCGTGGCCCTTTAATTGCCAAACTCCTGGAAAAAAAAAGTCTGCTCACTGTCTACTTAATTACCAATTTTTCATTTCTCAGGCTTTTATAACCTTATTTTTCATAATCCTTTTCTCTGAAATTGTTCTTTTCAAAAGTTACTGGTATTGATTATCTGCTAAATCCACTGACCTTTTCTTAGTAGCTTTTCTTTGCAGTCTTCTGGCACTATTAACCACTGCACACACCCCTTCCCCCTTCCACCCCTCCCATTTCTTTTTCTACCTCCTTTGGGCCTTTTTCCCTTGGTTTGATTGACACTGCTCTTTCCTGGTTTTACCTTTACATTGCTAACCAGAACTGTCTCATCATCCATATCCCATCTTCTAACCATAGATGTCCCTTAAAAATTGTCTTTGTTTTCTTCTTCTCTCTTTATGTACAAGCATCTATGTGATTCCTTGCTCAATGTTAATGTATCTGTGCATATTTTGTTACTACAACTCCCACGCCTTACCAATTTGGGGGGCATATTTGGGGTGGAGTTACTTTTTTTTTTTTTTTTGTCCTTATGTCCAGTGCCTAACAACATTCCACATAAATTGTAAATGTCTACTGAATATTTGTCAAATTGAAACTCTTATTCTGGTGTCCTTGGGGCAGATTTTAGTTATTTTATGAATGGTTAGATAGTATGAGAGGTGTTCTCCTAGTTGATATAAGTCCATATTTTGCTCCAATTTATAAATATGGCAACTGTGGTTTTTGTAACTAGCGTAGAATATTTGATAGGCCCACTAACTTTCAAGTTTTCATGGATACGGATCTAATGATATTTTAATACCAAAGAGATATATACTTTCATCAATGTAGGCACTCATTCCATTGAATCAAATCATAATCCTTCTTTGTCTTCTGTGAAAAGTGGCAGAAGTGATCATTTTATGATCCTTTTTGATTTTAGATTTGTTCTTGGGCAACAGATAGTCCAGATCCATATTCAAAGCCATTTCCAGTTCTTTGGACTTACCCGAGTTTGTTTAAACTTCCAAAATCCAAGTGATACTCTCATGGCTCATTTTAATGGGGCCTATACAATGATATATATAAAGTGGGAGGAAAAAAACAATTTTTTTCTCCATTCTTTGTTAGGGTTTTTATCTTAACCTTATATATTCTTTCTTGGCGGTGGGTTGGGTGCAGAATATTATTATTCTTTGACACTAAATAAAGTGACTTTTTAATTCTTTAGCAATCAGAAAATACGGCCGAGATTTTCAGGCGATCTCAGATGTCATTGGAAACAAATCAGTGGTACAAGTGAAAAACTTTTTTGTAAATTACCGACGCCGTTTCAACATAGATGAAGTCTTACAGGAATGGGAGGCAGAACATGGCAAAGAAGAAACCAATGGAACCAATACCCAGAAACCTATAAAGTCCCCAGATAATCCCATTAAAATTCCTGAAGAGGAGGAGGAGGTAAATCTACAGCCTAAAATCTGACTTGTTTCTTTGGCAACAAATGTTCAAGTGAGCATCTAATGTTATTGTGATTTTGACAGTAGAAATATTTGTATCCTTCAGTTAAAATGAAAATAATAGCATCTTGCATTTTCATAGCATTTTAAGAGTTACAAAGTGCTGTTCTCATTACCATGTGAATTAGATGTATCAGTAATTTTATATTTTGTATATGCTGTAGAATGGAGTATTTGCAGTCATATGCACTCTAATTTTTTGGTCACCTTTGTGTGAATAATTTGCAGTGTAGATTCTATGGCAGTCTTTGATCATCTTTCAGATTCTCCAGCAACTATAGACCACACATTTCTGTCAGGTTTGTAGTACATGTTACATAGGAGGCACTTCTATTCCACTATTTTACTTCTAAGGCTTGTTGATTGGTTGATTTCCTCACAGCAGTCATGTGGGGAAATCGGACCCAAAAGCTTCCTCCCTGGTAAAGTTGTAGTGACCTTGAAATCACCTCTGTGGTCCTTATCCTGGAGAGCCTGATATCTTCTGCCCTCTAAGTTCTATTTACCACCACAATAATCCATGGATGATAGTCAACCTTTCCATTCTTCCTTTTCATCCACACTGTTTTGACCATACTTCTCTTCCAGACATATATAGTGGATGGAGCACTAGGCCTGGAGTCAGGAAGGCCTGAATTTAAATGATATCTGTGTGATCTATGATCTATCAGCTACCTGTGACTGCCTCAGTTTCTTCAGTTGTGAAATGGGAATCATAATAGCATCTACTTCATAGGGTTGTTGGTCAAATGAGAATAATATTTGTAAAGTGCTTGGCATAAAGCCTAACACCAGTAGGACTTAATAAATTCTTATTTATTAAACTTCCTCCCTGGATGACTAGGAATTCAGTGAGATAACATATGTATCTATTGTCATTTTTAGCTGTGTCTGACATTGTGACCCCATTTGGGGTTTTTCTTCTCCAACTCATTTTAAAGTTGAGAAAACTGAAGCAAACAGGGTTAAGTCACTTGTCTAGAGTCACAAGCTAATAATTGTCTGAGGTTAGATTTGAACTCAAGAAGATACCTCTAGTCATTATATCCACTGCCCTAGTAAACTTTAAAGTATATAAATTGTAACAGTAGCATTTATTATTAAGATTTTAGTCCCTTAAAGGACTGAAAAGAGTTTCTTCCTTGTGTTGTGTATCTTATCTTTAAATTCAAAAGAGAGCACCACCCTTAGGTGGGTCTTAGCTAGACAAGGATTAATTAATTCTTGCTATTAATTCATTTTCCTACCAAAGGCCTTAATTCTTCTTTTTCCTTTACCCACTTTCCTAAAGAGAAAAGTCTATAAAATGTTTTAGGCTGGAGAAATAATTTTTCAGTATATCTATTTGGATAAACTAAAAGGATTTTCAATATCCTTCCACAAACTCTGTGTTTCTCATGTCTTCTGTATACAAGTGATTGTCTTCCCTATCTCAGAAATTCCCCCTTGACTTTCCTATGTCCTGAAACTATCATTCTATCTTTAGAGCTAAGTTTATAGTCATGCCACTTGTCTGTGTGACTTTTGGCAAGCCACTTAGCATCTTTTTGCCTCAGTTTCCTCAGCTATAAAAGGAAAATAGTAATAGCACCTACTTTGCAAGATTGTTGTGAGAATCAGATGAGTTAATTTGTAAAGAGCTTAACACAGTGCTAGCATATAAAGGTACCATATAAATACCAGCTTTTATATTATTATCTTCCCTTTTGCTACCAAGCTTAGCCTCGATTTCCTTGCCATTCCTCCAGACCTTGTTAGTTTTTGCCCAACATTGTATTTTTATCAAATCTTTGATTCTTTCTCTGCAGTATTAGAATTAGGTTCTTCTTTTCCCTTCTAATCCTACCTCAAGAATCTAGTTGAGGACATTTCTTCATTCCTTCTTACCTAGACTATCATAATGCCCTCTAACTGATTTTACTGCATTTCTCCAATCCAATTACTTGAGTTACTTTGCTGATGAATGAATTAAAAATACTCAGAAACTTTCAGTGGCTCCCTGTTACCAGTCCAAAGTGTCAAGGATTTACCTATTCTTGGGAGGTGGAAGGGAGAGAGACAAATTTTCAGTGATTGAAAATACTTATTTCAAATATTCAAGCCTATGTGATCTGGTTTCTACCTACCTTGTTTCAGACTGCATTCTAGCCACCCTGGATTACTTTCCATCTCCTAATCTCATCTTGCCTTCTATCCCTTTGCCTTTGTTCAGATTATGAAATATGGGAAATAGGTCTCACCTCTGAATCTTTCCCATCATCTGGTGATTTTCACTCATATGCTCTCAACCTAACAAAGAGTTTTCATGGAAAAGGATGAAGAATGTTGTTCACAAGGGTGGTGGGAATAGGGAAAAGTGAAAATCTGGAAAATTATCATATAGTTCTTGTTTTTGTAAATTTGCATTATGCATATTTGAGTTTACATGAAGAATTCTAAAAGAAATCCTCATTCCCCAAAACCCACCTGTTAACCTAAAAAGAGAGTACAGTACCATGGTCTCTTTCACCATTCTGACGTTTTGCTCAAGCTCTAGGGCCTCCCTGTTCATGGTTTGATGTGCCTACCCCACTGCTTTCACTGCTTGGCTCCCTAATGGCAAATTCACATTATCTAAAAACTTCCTTAAGTAGAGATCTGTGGAAAGTCTACTTACATAAAGTGAGAACTGTGTATACTGGTTTACATTTACATAATACTTTTATGGTTAAGACTGTTTTATAATTGTTTCATCTCAGTTTTCCTGGCAACACCTATAGGTAGGAAAGGATAAGCATGGCTATAAAATGAATCTAGTTTGGGGTAAAATTTATATACACATTAAAGTACTACATCAGAACACTGGGAGGTTCTTGCTTTATTTTACAGATGAAGAAAACAAAACTCACAGGTGTTAAGTATCTTATCTAAGTTCATACAGATAGTAACCGACAGTATCAGTACCCCTTAACCTTAGATTTTCTCTCTCCCAATTTAGTGCTCTTTCTACTACAGAGGCAATAATATGTTATATAATGAGTCCTGAACATGAGGAGTCATAAGACCATGTCCAGGCTAACATTTTTAATATCAGTTTCCTCATATACAAGTCTCATTTGTATAATCTGCCTTAGAGGATTGGTATTAATTCTATTATTGGATATAATAGTATATTAATATCTTTGACATCATCTAGTTCAGCTTTGTCATTTTATAGATGAGAAAAGTAACTTGGTTCAAATCATACAACTAGTTAGTGGCAAAACTAGAACGTGAACCCAGATTATTTGTTATCCAGTCTAATATAGTCTCTATTATATCAGGTTTCTTAATTCCACTCCTCGTACTGTCTTGCTCCAAAGACTAGCCATTCCTTCATTCCACAGATAGGTAAGGGGGACAGGAAGTTATAGTTTTAACTTGTCCTTATGGTTAGGTTTCATTGGCTTACCTTTTCAAAACAGCAAATGATCCCAAGTAATTTGTTTAAAACTAGCTCTGGAAGATCATGGCTAATTGTAGCTGTGTAAATTTGCCCAGATCATGTCTTTTGGGCCTCAATTTCTTCATCTGTATTATATGACAATAATCCTTGTATACCCTACTTCAAATTATTATGATAATCAAATAATCTAAGTGAAAACAAAGTACAACAAATTTAAAATAATGGTAAACAGTTAAGCTAAACACTATAAAAAGAATGATTGTGACTCATTACATGAGACTATACTTTTGTGGTTTCCTTTTTTGTTGAGAGGGAGTATTTTTTATTAATAATTTTATAACAATGTTCATTATCTTTGTCATTATTTAATGTTGTCTTCAAACATATGCTTGTAGAAATTATGTATTTTATTTCATTTAAAATTTCTTTTCCCTTTTTAATAAATTCTTGTCCGTTACATTATTTAAAACGAAGATGGATTTCCTTATCTCTCCCCCATTAAACTAATAATCACCCTCAGTTTTTCCACTTTCATGTTAAATTACTTCAATTACTCAACCTTATTTCAGTTGCCTTTTGAGGATTGAGGGTCGTGTGTTCTGATGTCATTTTGGGCTTCTCCATGATCAGAGAGGGCTAAGGAAAGAAATTTGAGACTTTCATATTTTTACCTCCTGCTCTTTGCCTCTGGGGTGCTTAGACAACACAATTCTTTGCTTTGGGTAGGACATACTGGAATAGTAGAGAAGCAGAGGAGGAAGGAAAAATCTGTTTTTAGATTTGTCCAAGCAGTGGACAATGGATTGGTCCCAGGTTTAATTAAAAAGCCATTTTCCTCTAAGGTTGAGAAGGGACTGGTTGATCTCTGAGTGTCTAGCCTGACAAAGAAGAGGTGATGAGGTCTTAAATTGCCTGAAATCTGAGTGTTTGGTTCATTGTCTACCACTATACCTCTTCCATAGTCAAGTAGCAAGAACAATAGTTTTGTCACTTAGGAGGGGGATCTTAAAAACTACTTAGCCCAAATCTTTTGTTTGTGGCAGGAAAAAGCTTTATATAGTAGAAGGGGCACTTGATTTGGACTTAGGACTCAAGTTCACATCTTAGCTTTGCTTTTTGATGTCTGTACAAACTTGGGCAGGTTACTTTTCCACTCTGTGCCTTAGTTTTCTCCTTTGTAAATTGAAGATGTTAGACTAGGTAGATCATCTCTGAGGTCCAGTTCAGCTTTAGATCCTGATACAGAGGAAAAAACATGAAGCCTAAAACAGAGACTCGGCAATTGGAAGCAGAAGCAAGATAAGTACCAAGGTCTCTAGTTCTCTGTCCACTTCTTTTCCCTTTTAATATTTACAAATAATAAAAGAAAATTCCAAATGACTAGAATTAAAGGCAAAATAGGTTTGTTAAAATCATTCACTTTTACATACTGTCAACTTAGAATCTCTTGATTTAACTAGAAAAAGTTTGATATTTTAAAATGAGGTGTTAATCATTTGAAGTCAATCAGAATTTATAGGCCAGTAGTTTCTTTTAGAATATGCTTTCCATATTATTAAGGCATTACCAGTTGTTTGACTCATGAACAAAGTGCTAAATTTTTTAGCCTCAAGTCTCCTTATTATCATTAAGGTAGCACATTCTTCACAAAACTTATAATAAAATCAAACAGATGTCTTTAAAGTACTTTATATAACTTTTAAGTGGAGCTGACTGTATCAGCTTTTATTATTAGCTTTATTGCTAATGGCCAAGGTCCCTGAGAGCCTTGGCCTCCTTACTCTCGAGTCTCGACCCCTTTCTACCTCATTGTTTCTCTTCCAGCGATGCCCATATAGTTGTTTTGTCTAATACTTGATTTTCTCCTCCTCTACAGGCTACTTCTGTTCTTGACGTCAGATATGCATCCGCTTCATGAAAGACTTGAGTAGCTTAGAATAATTTGCGTTAACTACTGTTATTCAAGATATCAGGTATTACCGAACCTCAGACAGCCATCTGCATCATACCTATGTGGACAAGCAGCTATTACCAAAAAAGGCAAACACTTCCAGTCCTGTGCTGCAACTGCCTTAATTCTTTGCTCATTCCTCTGCATTGCCTCCACTTCCCAATTTGCTTTTTGTTTCATCAGTACCTGCCTGAATGCTGGGGAGAATCACCGCACCCCACATCGCTTGTGGGTTTATTTTTGAACTGTCTCCATAAATAGGAGTTATTGAATTATTCTCCCCGCAGTCTCGTGGTAATCGGCAGGGAGTGGAAGGGGGAGAAGAGTCAGCTCAGAAGGTCTAACTCTCTGTATTGCCTGTAATCTTTGCTTTGTGCGTATTGTAATTATAATAGTGACACTCTTAGCTTTCCAGGAAGAGCCTCCTATTCATTTTTGAGTTGACTGACCACCTTGAGACATCATGCTTCCTCTGAAAACATAGTCTGCATTTGTAAACTGCATCGTGATTTTTTAGTGCTGAGCGTTCCAATGCCATTCATGGTCTCCTCAACTTAGGTCCTAATGATGGTTTATAATTAGTAGACCATAATGGCTTAATGACAAGTGTCTCTTTTAAGCCAATCCCTAATGATCTGTCTTGGTGGAAAACTCACCAGTAGTGAACAGACCAGCCTGGATTACTGTAGCTTCAAGGTTTGGTTGAGTAAAGTGCCACCACATCATCATTTTGCATTGTAACCCTAGTCAGGCACACCTACCCCTACACTCTACTCCCTACCTTTCTCAGTACCCCCTACAGATTGAATCCAAACAACTTTATCTGGTGCTCATCCATTTGGAATTGGTGCCTTTTACATTTGGCATCCATATCACCATTATGCTTCAATGTCATCTTCTTTCCTTAAAGCTTGCTGCTTGCCAAAGATGATTGTATTCATGTGAGGGTTGGCAAGCATGAGTGTGCTTGCCATAGATCCTGACAGGAGCACAGGTTTAAAATTTCTTATTTCTGAGTGGTCAAATGGCTGGTGACTACTTCGTGAAAGCTCACTGCACTTCCCTTTCTTCTTTGTACATGTTGCCTCTCAGTCACAATCTCCTTGTGTACCTATGCACCAACATGTGATTACAAAAATGCACATGGATCAAAGGATAGGGTGTAGAAACGGTTGGTCAGCTTCTTGATCTAACAAGACTATGATAAAAAGAAATATACTCCAAGGTAATATGATAATGCCTTTTGGTTGGACTGCTAAAACATTTCTCACCAAGGCTCTAAGATTTAGAAAATAGATTTTTTTTTTTTAAATCAGGCCTTGGGTATGTAGAGGTGGAGGAGGAGCAGACTAGCAAGCCACAGATTCAGATCCATGTTAAATTCAGCCTGCATTTTTTTTTTTAGGTTTAATTAACTTTTTCCTGGCACCATCAAATTTGATTTATAGTTTCTGTTTTCAATACCAAAAACAAAAAAAATGCTTGCCAGATGCTTTAAGGTACAACATTCTTCTTAAGAACTTCAAATATGCAATTAAAATTGGACATGTGTTTTGAGTCCCTCTGCGCACCTTGCTTTTTAAGCTAATTGATCCTCTGCTTAGGAAGAGGGTCACCTGGGAACTGTAATTTTTAGAAATGCTTTTGGGGGAAGATTACTCAACTACAGAAGTCAGAGGGAAGAGAACATTTTCTTTTCCTTTTTTGCACCTAAACAAGGTCTGTGTGTTGCTTATTGGAAGCTATTGATGAAATTGGAGAAGGAAAGATGAGAAGGGCAGCAACTGGTTGTTCTTGCATGATGACAGTAGGAATAGAAGAACACTAGAATTTTTAAAAAAAGAAAGAAAGAAAGAAAAACAAACAGCCAGCCTGTTGCTGAATTAGGGAATTGGCAGAGATGGTTTAGGGAAGAAGAATCAAGGGACAATTTTGCACATCCTTCCAAAGCAACAACATAAGCTTTCTCTAAGCTAATGACTCTACATCAGCAGGTTTTGCTGTAGGAATGCCTCTTGGCTTTGCCAAAAAGCTCATTTCTCCTACCAAGCATATTATGATTAAGAAATAGTCTCTCATGGCAGTGCTTTGGAAGCCAGTTGCTGTAGCCTGCAATTTAGAATGGCAAATGGGTATATGCCACCAGGTCTTTGATTTTCAGTGAATTAGGCTCCAATCCCATCAAGCTACCATTCATATTTCCTAGCAGCTAAGTTTTGGCACACTCCCCAAAGGATAATAAATAACATATAATTTTCATTTGTTAGAAAGAAGGAAAAAATAAGTGACCCATCTTTGCTTGACTGCTGCCATTGTAGCTATATATATAAGATAGCACTGTATTTTTACCTTTGATTTTCATTACACTGTCTTTGCAATGATGTTTTAAATGCAAGAAATCACTTAGCTTTAAAAGCTAAGCAGCTTGGTCTTACATATATTAAGACTCCTTTTAATGGATCAAGAATTATATGCATCAAATGGTGGCATTCAGACATGTGAAAGTCTGCAATGATAACTGCAGAAGATGTAATATTCCCTTAAATTTTGTTTTCTTAAAAATTATCAATGTGAATGTCATAATTATATAAATTTTTGTGGAAATGGGAATTTATTTCTCCTATTATAAGTTATTGTGCAAAATATAATAGTATTGTTAAAGCAAATGATAGTTTAACTTTTAGTTTAGAATCCCTCAGAGATATAAAGTGTATTTACATATGCATAAGCAAATTACGTTTGTTTTATTTAATTTTTACATAGGTGTGTAAAATACTAGGAAAAGTTTTTCCCACTTAACCCATTTAAACACCTCGTTACTTGAATATTGTGTTAACTGTTCCTGAAACACAGTGATCAATTTTGTAATATAGCTCTCTTAACCAAGGAAATGACTATGCCTCAGTTGTGCTTAATAGTTGAGCAATTGTGGACAATTCAAGTAGATGCTACTGTCCACAGGAGCCATAGGTAGTGTGTGTGTGTGCGTGTGTATGTGTGTGTATGTGTGTGTGTATGTATATATACATATATATATACATATATATACATATATATATATATATAAAACACAACAGCTATGTTGTGTCTTGATAAGTTCATTACCAATAAAGATACTGATTTCCTGATAGTAATTTGTAAACGTTTTCAACCCAGAGGATCCCTTACTGGTCACATAAGCCTCTAATCTACAGAAGGTCATTGGGTTTTAAAACTCTAACCATGGTGTTCAAACTAGTTTTTAAAATTTCCTTTAAAAAGTTCTTTTAAACATACTTACACCACTTAAATATACTCATTGTCACTTTAAATTTAAACCGTGCCCTTTATTTTGTCTTTCTAAATATCTGATATACTGTTGGTATAATTGCACACCAAATATGAGCCAAACAGTGCATTACAGCTCACTGGGCCACTGTTAGGTGAGCCCAGGGCAGCCACGGACTCCTCAATTGAGCCAAGGCCCTACATATGGCGCCAACCAGAAATAAGAGCCTCTTGATCTCCCCTGTTTTAAAGTCTATTGACGAATGATCTAGGATTCAAGTTTTTGAAACAAAATTAATCCCTGTTCTCTTTATTGACATGAGATAGTTTTTAGCTAGTCTGATGCTGATGATCTTGTGCAGGGGCCTAATTGCCTACAGTCTTTCAGCCACTCCCTGGATTTGTGGAGCTTTTTCTGTTGATCGTGAAGCACAATTGCAGTAACAGTTCAGAAGAAGGAAGGTCAGTATAGTCTATGCATGTTGTATAATAATGAGTGTTTACAGTCATATTCTCTGAAGATGAAAATTTATACTGGATTGTATAGTATTATTATTCCATTATGTAGATTTTATCAATTTTGTTAAGTGCTTTTAGACAGCTTAAAAATTTTTCAAGATTTTAAAAGATGTATAAGGTTAAGTTTGCAAATATAATGGAAATGCTGTATAGCTTTTGAAGTGACAAATTACACGTTTGAATTTTAAAGAAAGTATGTTGTAATAATGCTGTTGTAAGTAATATTTTAAACGTCTCTTGGGCCTGTTTTTTATTATTCAGCACATTTATTGTGGTGAATGTTCATAGCATTATAAATTTGCTAAGCCATTGAAAGGTAAAAGGTAACTTGTTTTTCTGATTATCATTTTATTGTAAATGAAATTATAGTGGAGATGGAAAAATTCATTTGTGAAATTCTGCATAATTCAGTTTTTTCTATGATTTGCAATGTTTGCTGGTCTCAAATAAAACTTTTTCAAGCCATGGATGTAATAAAACACAGAGTCAAACCACCTCTCCCCCTAATGAAATGTTCGAAACTGGTGTTTTCTGTTTTTAGATTTGGTCTTGGTATTGGCAGGGATTTAGTTTACCTAAACATATCATCATGCCTGGAAATCAGCTAGTCCTTTTTAACTAAATAACAAGACTTTTTATTGAATTTCTTGTTCTTTTCCCAAGATAAATAAATTAAATGTTTGGGTTCTACCTATACATGCATTTATTTTTAAAGTTCCTTTAGTTAAGGGCATTTGATGTGACCGGTAAGAGAATCTCTCCATTATCCATGATGAAGTTAGTTCCATGACCCTCTTTTCAAATGAAACCACTTGCTTCCCTGCATGCAATTGCCTGAAGGAGCTAACTGAAGACCCAGTAAATCTCACAGCTTTGAATGGTGCTAAGATCTTTTTTTTTTTTTCATTCACTCCATTTAAAACCTTTTGGGCATAATATTTGGTCAGCTAAATGTGGGTTTGGGCATAGTTATTGCCTAGGTTCATTTACATTAGTCCCATTTTTTAAGTGGACAAGTAAGGTACCTTGTAGCTTTTTGAAATTGATTTTTGATGACCCACATGCTGATATGAACCAGGATGTGGATGTTTAAAGAGTCTGCATTAGCCTATTTGCCTGTTCTTCACCACTCACCCCACCCTCAGTTAGGCAAAGAAAGAACAGTCAGCTTTACCTCAGATGGCAAGTGTTTAAAAACAACAATAAGAAAGAGTAAATAAGGTTTGAAGTTGTATTAGCCACCCAGCCACTTCGGAGCCCCAGGATATTCACATTTGGGGCAAAGGCTTATCCAACCCATAGAACTTTATGCCACTGAAGCTAAAGGTTGGAGTTATGTTTATATGCTTTTGTTTCCCGGACTCTTTTATAATCTCATCAGAGGAAGCAGTGGCTACAAGAGTAATGTCAGTGCAAATCATTTGTTGCATTGATGGTCAACCCCATTGTATGTGTTATAATCATTGGGCTAATGAGAAGTGGACTCCTTCCCTTTTGTGCTCTAGGTAACCAGGTAAATTCAAAAGTGAACCAAAAGGCTTTATTAGTTATATGTAACAATATATATGAAAATATAGAATATAGGACACAACTATGTAATCACATGCATACTTACTCTGTGTGTGTGTGTCTGTATCTATGTAAATAAATATATACATACAGTACCACAAAAGACTTAGTGTAGTTTAAGCTTTAATTACTTAAGTATAAATGCTACAAACTTACCCATGGCCCTTCCCTCACCCCAAATTGGGGAGGTTAGTTATTTGTTTTTAAGATTTTGATGTTTCTTATTAAAGTCCTACATACCACCTTCTCTTGCTATTGATCTAGTGGATTATCTTGCTTTATAAAAACATTCATTGGCTATTGCTCAGTGACTGAAATGATTGTATCTGTAAACTGAGTCTTAAGAACATCTCAAGAGCAAGCAAGCTTTTGATGCATGCAGGGGTGTTTTGACATGATTCCACAAGAAAAAGTACAATGAAGATAAGGTGATCAAGCAAGAACCTACCCTTCCAAAACACTTGTCTAAGAAAGCTTTATCTAAAAACTCATATGTAACAACAGAGCATTCCTCCATCTTATTAAAATTAAAAACTGAATGAATGTAAGAAAATTGCAAATAAACTTTCAAATTTTTAAAATCAATTATACATTTTTTACAAGTGTTCACATTTATACTTCTAAAGTTGCTAAAGCTTAAAACTGCACTAAGATGTTTTGGACAGCATACCACTATAATAAAAATTTTATGTCTGTAAACAAGAGAGTATACAAGTGGATGGAAAATAGGATACAAGAGAGGGGAAAATGTGACACCTGTCATTATGAAGAAGAGTTTACATCTTTTTTTTTTTTTAAGCCCTTAACTTCTGTGTATTAGCTCCTAAGTGGAAGAGTGGCAACGGTGGGCAATGGGGGTCAAGTGACTTGCCCAGGGTCACACAGCTGGGAAGTGTCTGAGGCCAGATTTGAACCTAGGACCTCCTGTCTTTAGGCCTAACTCTCAATCCACTGAGCTACCCTGCTGCCCCCAAGAGTTTACATCTTGACTAGTCACTGGTGCCTCTAAATCTATCCCTGACTCAAGTCCCTGCCTTAGCTCTCTTGAGGCATTTTCTAAACTTTATCATGTGCTTGAAGTTTGACTGATGCCTTTTGTAGCCTTTTCCTGTTGCTTCTCCCACATTTGAAACCCACTTTGTGATAAAAACAAATGCTTCCAACTGTACAGAGTATGGCTTCATTCTACAGCTAGCTCCAAAATTAGTGATTGCAGTTAATCTGAGTATAGTTGCTTGTATCATTTTCCATTTACATAATTTAAGTCACTGTGCCTGTGGTTGTACTTATTATTCTTTCTTTGTTCTATGTCAGTTTATCCAACTTACAACTCCAACCTGTGTTTTTAATTCCCCTTAGTTAATTCACATACCATAAGTAGTCGGCTATTTCACAATTAATGATCATCCAAAATCCAGTGATTTTTTTTTTTGTATTTTTTTATAAAGAGAATCTTGTATGTATGTTTTTGATCTCCTTGAGATAATAGACCCAGTAATGGGATCACTGAGCCAGTTCACATTCCACCAACATTAGTAAAGCATTAATTTTCATATGTATAAATGGCATATGAGGTGGGAATTGTGGCAACAATAAGTCTTGGCTCATAGTGACTTGATTTCTTTTTGCTTTGAAGATATTTGGAAATGACTAGTTCTCTCTATTTTCTCTTTGATTAATAACCTCTACCTTTGGCATGTGGGCTCCCTGAAGACAGGGATCGGTATATTTTTGCTTTATATCTCTAGTACTCAGCATAGCACTTCACCCTGAACAAAAACAATACGCTTTGTTAGCTGACATTATACACCATATATAAATGTTAACACTGTTGTTCAAGAAGCCACATGAGGGAGAAACCTGCAGAACTGCTGCCTTTTTTTTTTTTTTTTTTTTTAATATCCAGGAGGCCCACTTGAGCCTTTTTCTTCTAAAATACCCTTAATCAAGAGTTCAATCACTCAAGTCTTTTGGATTTCTTTTTTTTAAACCTTTCCAGTGACATGCTTACTAACCTCTTCGTGACATTCTATTCCATTTGGGACAGCTATGATTGTCAAGAAATTTGATATGTGGAGTACATCTAATTATCTTTGGATTTACAATTTTTCCATCTTATCCTCAAGGATATCATGAGAAACTTTTTCAAATGACAAAATTGGCTGAAATTTTGCAATACCATGTTCATGGCATTCCTCAAAGCTAGGCCGTTGAATAATCCCTTTATAAAAAAGAACATGAGATTAGTCTGTCATGACTTGCTCTCAATTCCTTGTTGACTCCTAAAAAAAAAAATCTCAGCTTTCTTTTTCAAATGCTCAGGAGTCTACTCTTTACAGTTTTTGAAAGGGGATGATGAAGTCTTCTCTTTTTAAAAATCATGACACGTTTTCCTATCTCCCAGAAACTTTCCTGTGCTCCCTGCCCTGTACTACACTTCTTGTAGTCCTCCCCCAACGTCCATCTGTAGCATCTTCCACACCTTCTGACTTAGATGTTATGGCAGCTGTATGAGGTCATATGAAGTAACCTGATCTTTCTCTGGCAGCTGTGAGACTACCTTCTTTGCTACAAGTCATACCTAGTTTTTTCCTCTGCCTCCTAATATCTACTGAAGGATTGTAGAGCATTGTGAAGCAGAAAACTTTTAAGCTTTTTGGGGATAGCTTCCTCAATTACTTGAGATTAGAATACAGAAGGCTTGGACTTCTGTTGGGTCAGCTCTTCTAAAGTCTGTCCCTGGAGGTCAAGTCCTGGATCCCTCAGACTTTCAATCTAATTTGTGATGCTTAAGGAAGTGTTTTTTCTATTGATGTTCCCTGCCATTTGGTTCTTCAAATAGAGCCCAAGAATGGCCTGGGGAGGTGAGAGAGTTTGTGTGTGTTAAATAATATCTTTTGACTGTAGTAAATCTGCCCCCAGGATCTACCTCAATTTGACTTATAAAGGACAAACTCAGGAGGACCCTTGCAAGTTTTGAAAGGCCCCATAACCCTCATGTACCCTCTGTCTCCTTTCACATAATTGTTTGGCTGTGGCTTTATGAAACCTTCTTAAATCATGAATCATAGGTTCATAAACTTAGACCTGGGGGGGATCTTAGGTGTGATGGAGTCTAATTAATTACCTCATTTTACAGCTGAAGAAACTGAGGCATAGACAAATTAATCAATTTGCCCTGCTACAAGGTGGGATTTGGACCTAGGTGGTCTTGATTCCAAAACCCAGTGCTGTATACTACTACCCCATGCTTTCTCTATGGAGCCATTAATAACCCAGTTTCCTCTCTTCTTCCATAAATGCCCTTGCACAATATTTTATTTATTTTTGCAGCCATAAAGACATATCTGAGATTAAAGTATGTTTGGCAGAGAGAACATAGAGGAAAATGTATTCTGGTTTCAACTCTACTGTTGACTTCTATCGTGACCTCACTAGACTTCATCTTGTTTCCTCTTCTGTAGAATAAGAATTGCATTTCAGCAAATACCCAACAAATAACATCTTTTGCAAGGCTTCCGGAACAACATTCATTGCTCTTTCCTTGTGGAATGGATACATGATGGAATGAAAACAGACCACTGAACTGTACTGTTGACTTGGTCCAGCAAGTTCCTTTTCCATTCTGGGCCTCATTTTCCTCATTCTAAAAAATATTTTGTATGTATTTGTAATAGATGTGAGATTTTTATCATTGTCCCACTGCAAATTAATGTAGCTATTCTGTAACTTGTAGTCTTAGAGAGTTGCCTTAATCATTGAGAGGCTGTGACAGTCATAGTTGCATAGGCAATTTATGTTAGAGGCAGGTCTTCCATCTAGCTCTTCCTGTTGCCTAGACTGTTAACTACTTCATTATCCTGCCTCTGAAAAAATAATAGCCCCTTACACTTTGAACTATTACAAGGTAGACTCCTGGAATCAGTATTGATATATCCTTATATTTGGGAGCATCTTCAAAATTGGTGCTTGGAATTCATTGGCAATACAGAATGTCTTAGTCAAAGTTGTTTGTGGTTTTGTTTTGTTTTTCCTTTTCCTTGGGGGAGAGGTAAAGGATAAAAGAAAGAAAAGTTAAAACTCAGGAAGACTTTAGGAGACCATCTAAATCTACTTTTTTGCCTCTACCATAAGTTGTCACTTCTGTTGTCAAAACATAAGTGCTCTGGCCAACTTCAGGATGGAAAAAAGAGCTTCTGTTTTCAAGTTCCCATGTTAGTTTGGGAGGAGGTAGTGGAGTGCACAGAAAACTAAGGCTATATGAAAGGAATGTATTCAAATGTATGTGAATAACAAATAATACAATGAGAGATCCCTTCAGCCCTAAGAGCAGGGAAAAGACAAGATGGAATTATCTCAAAGGTTAAATGACTTGGATGGTGGTAGAAGACCTCAAAGAAATCCCATAATCCTCTACCCTGTTCAGATATTTCCTTGATAATTGTGCCCAAGGGAGAGTGGTCAGGATGGTGACAAGCCTGGATATTATATGATGTTTGGGAGTTTTTCTCTTCAAGAAAGTAAGACTTGGCCTCATAGTATCGTGTGAAAAAAAGATCAGACTTGTAGTGCCTGGCCCCAGACAGCACCAGTAGCAGTAGGTTGTAGAAGAATGATTTTGGTTTAATATAGCACAATTTCCCAACAATTTGAGATGGCCAAAAATGGACCAGGCCTTTACATTAGGCAATGATGTCCTAATTGCTGTAGTCTCAATTAATTGCTAATTAAAAAATTAGGCTGGATGACTATTGGAATTTTGATGGGGTAGATTTCTAAGGGAAGGGTTAGCCTGGATAAATGCTGAGATCACTTCCAACTCTTATGACTTCAGTGATCCCAGGGCTGCTCTTAATCAATAGGACTTTAGCATGTGGGAGTGAGTAGAGGATGAAAAGGGTATAAGCTGAAAAATGTGTATGTTTAGGGAGAGAGTAAAGCAACCTGATTAGAGTATTGGGTACACAAGAAGCTATAGTAGGGAACAAGGTAATATTGATGCTTGGTAAGAGACAGAGCAAAGTCAGTTAACCAGGCCTTTTCCACATCCATCTGCTCTTTCATAAACTAGGTTATAACAGTGACAGAGCCAGAATTCAACTCAGAAACTCTTACTCACTATAATATAAACCATTAAATGTAATTGTTGGGGTGCTGGAGATCCAAAAATGAAAAACAGTCCTTGACCTTGAGCTTTTGTATAAGGTGGCATGCTAAATTTTGAGGAAAACTATAAGATTTTAAGAAGCAACAGTGAGGAGGTGTAGTGCATAAGGATTAGAAGGAAGAGTAGAGATGGGTTTCAGTAGCCAGAATAGTAATGGAAGCACATTCTTGGTATTGAGAGGTATGTGTGGGGAAGGGAAAATATTGTACAAGTATTTCCAACATTCCAATATGATTTTGGGGAGGCAGAAGTTAGTTTGATCGTTGATTTGGATACAATTTTAATTAACATTAGTTCGTAAACTGGTGCACTAATCTCTTCCTTTCATGTTTTGTTTTCCTGTTCTGTGAAATGAAGCTGTACTATATTAGCTCTATGGTTCCTTTCTCCCTTGCCTCTTCAATCTTCTCTGAGACTTAAGTGATTGAGGTGGGGCATTTGAACTTTTGGCTGTCTCCTAAAGAGGTGGGAAAGAAATTTTATTTTATTGACAGATTGACAGAAATGTTTTGGGATAAACACCTCTCCTACAAGGGGCAGAAAACCCAGAAATGACTAATGGTTCTTATAAAAGGAGGAATAAAAATGCCGAGACCTCCTTAGGGTACACAGGAGACTGGTGTTAAGGGATTCCCTAGTTTAGAACCAGGAGTGGGCTAAAGTTTACTGGGCTCCTTCAAGGACTTTTGTCTATGCTTTTCAGCCCCTGGTTGGTGACCTGATCCTGGCTCATGGTTGCCTTGCCTTGACTGTTTTGGTGGAAAGCCAGAATGTTGAGACTCTGGAGAAGAGGACAAAACAGAAAGAAATTTGTTAGGTGGAATTGTTAGGATTTGATAACAATCATGGGTTGAGGGATAGGGAACAATTCATTGACAGTTCAGAGGTTTAGTGGCCTTGAGGGTGGTGATACTATCAACAGAAATAGGAAAGTTGGGGAGGAGGAGGTAAGTTTTGGAGGAAGGAACCTCTTGTACTCTAGTCCAACTCTCCCCATTTAAAGATAAGAAAAAATGCCCAGAGGGGTTGTGGGGCACTTAAGTTTTTGTAGAGCTAAAATACAAACCTATGTCTATTAACTAACTCCAACTGACTGATACCCTCTCTATTATGCTAGCTTAGTGGGTTCAATATTGGACAATTTTGAACAAGAATTTTGGTTAACAGAGTCCTCTTTCTAACTTCTTTCTCCATGATAGTGAAGCAGACTAGTGTGATAGAAAGGATATTAATAATTAGGCTGTGAGCCCAGGACACCTTGATTTCCAATATTAGCTTTCCTGTGAACAATGTATGATATCCCTGAAACTGAGTTTCTTATCATCTATTAAAGTGAGTGCCTTCTAGTTCTTCTTTATCAGTTTGACCATAGGAAGTATGAGATTAGAAGAGAGAGGAGTCAGAGATGACTACAAACTTTTCCTCAGCCTTTTGGATGAGTCAAGATATAGTTAGAATGCTGAAAAGAGGAGCAAAGGGCCCCAGGCAGGGGGGATGGTAAATTGGAATGAGGTCAGATGATCCTTTATTAAGGACATCCTGAGCTAGCTACTAAATCTCTCCTGTCTAAGCTGCCCATTGTGGACCTCTGCCAAAGGTTAAAACATTCCTAGAGATGCTCATTTATGGCTCATTCAGACACATTTTTTTTTTTTTATCCTGGGACTCCATTCTAGGAGCATAGGGCCACAACCAGTAGGCAGTGGGTCACGCAGATGCTCAGGGTCACCCAGCTGGGAAGTGTCTGAGCCCAGACTTGAACCTAGGACCTTTCGTCTCTAGGCCTGGCTCTCAATCCACTGAGCTAGCCCAGCTGCCCCTACTTTAGGTTGCAGTTTCTTTAGCAGATGTAGTTTTTACAGGGTGGGGTTGCTAGCCCCACGCCCAACCCTCCTCCTTTTTCATCCGGGCTAGGGACGGTCCTTAGCCCAGGAGTGGTAAGGGTGGGCAGTAGGGGTCAAGTGACTTGCCCAAGGTCACACAGCTGGAAGTGTCTGAGGCGGGACTTGAACCTAGGACCTCCAGTCTCTAGGCCTGGCTCTCAATCCACTGAGCCACCCAGCTGCCCTCATTCAGACACATAAGAAGTGATATTAAGTCTTGTTTTTCCCCGAACCCTTACCTTCTATCTTAGAATCAATACTGTGTATTGGTTCCAAGGCAGAGGAATGATAAGGGCTAGGCAAATGGGGTTAAGTGACTTGCCCAGGGTCACACAGGTAGAAAGTGTCTGTGACCAGATTTGAACCCAGGACCTCCATCTTTAGGCCTGGCTTTCAATCCACTGAACCACCTAGCTGCCCCTAGCCATCGAGTCTTGAAGATAGTTTCAGTACCTTTTAGCAGAAAATGAAACCTGGGAATAGGGTGTTAGGATATATTGTCACCACCACAGATGCAGTTTCACTTATCACAGTTTATTTGAAATCATGGCATTAAACGTCTGTTAACCAGAATAATAAAAATTAATCAACTTAATCCTAAAAAAAAATGAGCAAAAACATCTTAGAAATAATAGATGATGATGATAATGAAATATACATTTAAAAAGTTTTTATGGAGCCGAAGTACTCCTTAGTAGTCCTCTAAAACCCTCATCAACAAAAGAGAAAGAATATATCGTTCAATGGGGCATACAACTAAAAAAAAAAATTTGAAAACAACAAATTTGAAAAACCCAATTTAGGGGGATTTATAATGTTGGAAGAAAAAAATTGAGTTAAATAAAACTTTTAAAAAGATATTTAGGAAAAAAGATCACTGATTTGATTAAAAAGAACAGGAAACCCAAATAATAAGTATCATAAATGAAAAGAATTGAGAGCAAATGAAGATGAAATTAAGGAAATTATTAGAAACTTTTTACCTAATTATGACAATAAAACTAATGGCTTAAATGAAAAAAAGATGAATGTTTACAAAATATAAAATGCCTAGATTAACTAAACAAAAATAGAGAATTTAAACATCCCAATTTCAGGAAAAAGAAATTGAATAAGCCATAATGAACTCTTACAGAAAAAAGCCCCAAAGACCAGATGGATTCACAAATTCTATCAAGCAAAAAAAATAATTCCAATATGATGCAGACTTTACTGTTAAGATTCCTTCTATGAAACAAATATGATCTAAACTAGGGAGAACAAAAATGTAGACCAACATCCTTAATGAAAACTGACCTAAATATTTTAAATACTAAGAATGAGGCTCCTGCTATGTATAAAACATATAAAAGAAGAGCAAATTAAATTTATATTACAAATTCAGAATTGAGCCAAGATTAGGAAAATTATCAGTACAAGAAACCATTTTAATTACAACAATATCCTTTGCCAATAGATGTTGAAAAGCCTTTTAACAAGATATATGCCTGTTTCTGTTTAAAAAATAAATAGAAAACGTAGGAATAAATGCACCTTTCCTTCATATGATAGGTAGTAACCATTTAAAATCAAGGGGTGGCATTATATGAAATAGAGATAAATTAGTGGCCTTTCCAGTAAGATCAGTGGTCAGTTATGTCTACTATCACCACTGCTACTTAATATAATCCTAGAAATGTTAGCGACAGCAATAGACCAAAAAAAAAAAAAAAGAAAGAAAGAAACTGAAGGGATAGAGATAGGTAAAGAGGAAACAGTTGTCATTTTTTTGCAGATGATATGTTTTACTTAGGGAATCCTAGAGTCAACTAAATAATCACTGAAACTAACTTCAGCAAAGTTTCAGAATGTACATGAATACACAAATCACCAAAATTTCTGTATTGTAAGGGCCAGAAATGTAAGGGGTAAAAATGAAAGGGTTGGACCAAATTTTTGAGTGTGTAGTCACCAGGAATTATTACTCAATTCCAAATAACTTTTTATGGTAGTTTATTTACAAAAGGAGAAAGAGTGAAAGTAAGAAAATCAGAGACCGTAGATATTTACTCCTGCTGGGTCCAAACAAGGCAGGGCTTAAGAGGCCCCAGCAAAGGGGGCTCAGAGGTAAATTAAACAAAGGTTTTAGTCCTCTTGAGACGAGGGACCTCTCTAGAGGCTAGTACCTCCAGAACAAGCCAGGGAAGGGAGTTAGCCTTTTTCACTCACCCATGTGGTAGTCCTAATAGAAAATAGAAAGCAGTCCTCAGCCAGAGCTCCTCCAGGGTCAAGTTGTAGGCAAAAAGCTTCCTCACAGGAAGTTCTTGCCACTTTAAAAGACCATCCATTTCATCACTTCCTGTGCCTTCCTTCTACTTTATGTGGACCAATTACAGCTAAAGCTTTGCTTAGGACTGCCCAAAGGGCAATCAGTGGGTTCTGATTCATCACTCACTTTCACACATGTGGGTCACAGACCTACCCATACTTAAGGATAAGTGTATGATTTTGTGATTAAATCTAAACATGGGCAGGGGAGAGTTAATGCCATCTTCAGAGTATATTAGTAATAAAAACCAAGCAGGAGGAGATATAATGGGAAATTCTATTAAATAACTACAGAACTTATAAAATTCTTGAGAATCAACCTGTAAGAAATAAAATTAATATAGAGTGATAAAATTAAAAATATGGTTTCAAAGGGTTTATTGAAAGCCATTAGAAAAATGAAGCCATGTGCCTGTTAAGAGTTAGTTTAAAATATACAGTCCTTGTTACCTCTTCTTCCCATCCTGGCTCCACTCTAGATCACCAGAGAGAGGAAGTACCAATCCCGTCCTCAGTCTTTATACTCCTGTTTACATTATTACACTTCCTACCCACCTGATTATGCAAGAGGAATCATGGGAAATATAGTTTGAAAGAGATCTAAATGTCCACAGGAAGTTTAGATCAGGGACCTCAAAATTAGTTCAAGGATCCCCAAATTTCTAATATCACAAACCTGCCAAGCTACATGCATAAACCATATGTATACAACTATGAAATATTCTTTATGGAATTAAAGATAGACCTAAGTACTCAGAAATATTGCTTAAGGGTTTGCAAAGCCAATAGGATAAAAATGAATGTATTACCTAAATTAATTTGCGTATTCATTGTTATACTTATCAGTTTATCAAAGGATTACTTTATAGAGCTAGAAAAATGCTAATGAAATCCCTCAGGAGGAGCAAACGATTAAGAATCTTTAAGGAAATAATGAAAAAAGGGAGACAAGGAGGGGTCCTAGCATTACCGGATCTCAAATATACTACTAACCAGTAATCATCAAAACTATTGGGCATTAGCAGCTATGGGGCACAATAGTGGAACACTGGGCCTAGAGTCAGGGTGATCCGAGGTCAGAGATGATACTAGCTGTGTGAAGGTGGGCAAGTCACTTAACATTTCTGCCTCAGTTTACTTATTTGTAAAATGAGCATAATAATTATACCTACCTCCCAAAACTAAGGATAAAATGAGGTATAAGTGATATATAAATACCAATTATTATTGCTGTTTTTAAGAAATAGGTTCATGAGTAGAACAGAACAGGTATGTAATAATCAATGACAATTGGAAAGCAGGCTGGCAGAGATTAGGTTTGGACCAATGTCTCATACCTTAAAGCAAGAAAGACCTTGCAAAGAGACCAATAGACATAAAGCTGGTAAAATTACAATTAAAGTAGAAGCAAGGAAGAAATTGTTTTTCAGATCTATGGATAGAAGAAGAGTTCATGTCCAAACAAGGGAGAAAGGACATAACAGCAGATAAAATGGATAGTTTTACTACATAAAATTTAATCAGGAGATTAGAAAGTTTGTTAAAGGTTTCATTTCCAAATTTTATGATGAACTTATTCAAATGTATTAAAGTAATCATCCTTCAATTAATAAATGACCAAAGATTATGAGCAGGGAACATTTACTTCCTCTGTTCTTTTTTCTACTTTGTTTTTAAATTTTTTTTTTGTTACATTTTTAGTTTCTTGTATCCCAACTACACACTAGAGAAAGCCAGCATTTGATGTGAAACCTACAATATATACTTTAATATTTCAATTCTTTTTTAGATGCTGATAGCATCTTCTATCATAGGTTCTTTGTTGCTGATTTAAACACTCATATTGCTCAAAATAGCTTAGTGTCATTCACAGTTACTTTCAAACAATATTGCTGTTAACTACATATAATATTCTTTTAGTTCTACGCATTTTACTCTTATTTCATGTCTTTCTGTCTTTTTCCAAAATTAACTCATTATTCCTTGAAGCATAGTAGTATTCCATCATAATTATACAACTTATCCAGCCATTCTCCAATTAACAGGTAGCCCCTCAGTTTCAATTCTTTGCCACCACAAAGAAAGCTGCTATAAATATTTTAGAAATTATAGGTTCTGAGGGGCAGCTAGGTGGCCCAATGGATAGAGCACCAGGCCTAGAGTTAGGAGCACCTGGGTTCAAATGCAACCTCAAAGACTTCTTAGCTTAACCCCTTTGCCTAGCCCTTGCTATTCTGTCTTAGAGTTGTAAGACAGTAAGGGATTAAAATATATTTATATATATATATATATATATATGTACATATATATATACGTATATAAATAAAACATCATAAAATATATGTGAAAAATACACATATATAAAAATATATATGTATAAAGGTTCTTTTCCTTTTTCCCTGAGAAACTTTGGGAGACAGACCTAATTGTAGTTATTGTTCATCCTTTTTCTTTTTTTTTAAAGCCCTTACCTTCTGTCTTAGAATCACTCAGTGATAATACATGTATAACCCAATGGAATTGCTTGTCAACTCCAGGAGGAAGAAAGGAAGAGGGGAGGGAATCGTGTAACTTTGGAAAACTTATGTGTAAATTTTTTATTAGAATAAAATAAAAATAAGTAAAGGAATCAATACTCAGTATTGGTTCCAGGGCAGAAGAGCAGTAAGGGCTAGGCAATGGGGGTTAAGTGACTTGCCCAGTGATATATAGCTAGGAAGTGGCTGAAGTCAAATTTGAATCCAGGACCTCCCATCTCTAGGCCTGGCTCTCTATCCACTGAGCCAACTGATTGCTTCTGGCCTTCATTTTGGAAGGATGATCAGTTGGGGGGGGGGGGAGGTTACTGTTTTGTGGCTGCTGCACCTCCCACAGCTTTTTTGAGCCCCAGGTGAGAGTTGGGCGAGTAGTAGACACTGAAAGCTGGATAAGCATCTCTGAAAAGGGCTTGGCAAAGCCCTCTCATTGGAGGACCTAGTCCTCCTTGAACACCTCATACACTCCCTAATAGTATTATTGCTGAGTCAAAGGGTATACACAGTTTTAAAGCTCTGGTCATAATTTCAGATTGTTTTCCAAAATGGTTAGATCAGTTCACAGTTCCACCAATAATGTATTAGTATCCAAATTTTTCCACATTCCTTCCAACATTGTCATTTTCCCTCCCACCATTTTTTCCTAATCCATATAATTTCACAACTTTTATGGCCATCAATATCCATTTGGAACTTTTCTTGCTAAATGGCTTTTATTCTATTCTCATTTTCCTGTTGCTGTACTTCGTGGTAATGAAAAGTCTTTTGATTGTTTGATGCTAGTATTGATTATATATTGAGCATCTTCTGAAGTATGGGGAAGGATTTTTCTATTGTGCATGCTTGAAAGCAGGCTTACCAAGGATTGAACCAGGGAGAGAATATTGTACATGTTCTAAGGATGGAGCAGGACCCTCCTCCATTACAGAAATAAATATACAGAATGATATACAAAATAAATACAAGATAATTTGAGGAGGGAGTGTATTAGCAGCTAGGAGGGATCAGGAAAAGTTCTCTAAAGACGCTGGCAAGTAAACCAAATCTTGAAAGAGACTAAAGATTACAAGAGGCAAAGGTGAGGCCAAGGGAATGAATTCCAGGCAAAGAAGACAGTCCTGAAAGCATGGAGATAGGAGGTGGAATGTACTATGCAGAATATGAAGAACAGTAGAGCTGGATTGCAAGTTTGTAAGAAGACTGAAATAATGACTGACAATAATGTGTAAGAATGAAAAAGTAGGAAGAGGTTGATTTGCAGTTTAAGATTTAAATGTCAGAGGGATTTATATTTGATTCTAGAAGTGAAATTGGAATTTATTCTGGGGGTGCCATGCCTGTGCTTTAGGACAATCCCTGACAAATTTGTGGAAGGTAGATTGGAAGAAGCTTGAAGGATCAAAGAAGAGGCACTTGCAGTAATTCAGGAGAGGTTATAAGGCCCTGAAAAGTGGTAATTAGTGAAGAGGAAGGAAGGAAGCAAGCATTTTTAAGTGTCAGACATTGTACTAAGATCTTTAAAAATATTGCACCTGGGAGGTAGGTGCTATTATTGTCCCCATTTTATATATGTGTAAATGGAGGCAAACAAATTAAAGTGACTTGTCTAGGGGTGGGGTTAAAACTTGGGTCTTTCTAACTCCTGTCCCAGTTTTCTGTTTACTGGGGCACTTGGCTAGTGGATAGTTGTTATATGTGGAGTGAGGGCCAGGAATCAAGAAAGACACACACTAGGATGGTTGTGCCTTTGATGATAATATGGAAATTCAGAAGAGACATGGCTTGATGATAGGGTATGGAGGGAAGGAAATAACGAGTTCTGTTCGGGGCATGTCAAGTTTTGAGATTCTTATGGAACTTTCAGGGCAAAATATAGTCTTTTACATTTAAGGCTCACATTTTTTAATGTTTTTAATTTTTAAATTTTTAAGATATTGCTATACCAGATATAATCCTCAAACTTTTGTGGAATTAAAAAAAACCTTCAAAATAAGGAAATCATGGAAGAAATTAAAACATGTGGGAACAAGATGAGGCACATATCTTGTCCAGTACTGGAGTTCTGAAAATATTTTCATTTCCTTTAGAAGGCAAGCTTACAATCTAATAATACTCTTATTTGCCCACAAAGGGAGCTGCTATAAATATTTTAGAACATATAAGTTCTGAGGGACAGCTAAGTGGCACAGTAGATACAGCACAAGGCATTTTACCCACCTGCACAATACTTCTTAGAACATAAAATATAAGAGAGTAAAAGCAGCTTGCTCTTACATTGTTTCTTTTCTTTTTTTTTTTAATAATTTTTTATTCTTAGAAAAAATTTCCCTGGTTACATAAGTCATGTTTTTACTTTACCCTTCACCCCCTTCACCACTCCCCCCCCCCCCCCAGCTAATTCGCATTTCCACTGGTATGGTCAGTCAAGACTTATTTACACATTATTGATAGTTACATGGGTGTGGTCTTTTCAGGTCTCAATCATGTTCTCATCAACCCAAGTGTCCACGCAGTTGTTTTTCTTCTACGTTTCCACTCCTGCAGTTCTTCCTCTGAATGTGGATGGTGTTCCTTTCCATAAATCCCTTCGAATTGTCCTGGGTCATTGCATTGCTGCTAGTACAGATGTCCATTACATTCGATTTTACCATAATATATCAGACTCTGTGTACAATGTTCTTCTGGCTCTGCTCCTTTCACTCTGCATCAATTCCTGGAGGTCTTTCCAGTTCACATGGAATTAAAACCAAATTAATAGTATCAAAGATGAAAAAGGAGACCTCACCTCTAATGAAGAGGAAGTTAAGGCAATCATTAAAAACTATTTTGCCCAATTATATAGCAAAAAATTTAACAATCTAGGTGATATGGATGAATATTTGCAAAAATATAAATTGCCTAAATTAATAGCAGAAGAAATAGAATACTTAAATAATCCAATATCGGAAAAAGAAATTGAACAGGCCATTAAAGAACTCCCTAAGAAAAAATCGCCAGGGCCTGATGGATTCACAAGTGAATTATATCAAACATTCAAAGAACAATTAATCCCAATACCATACAAATTATTTGATATTATAAGCAAAGAAGGAGTCCTACCAAATTCCTTTTATGACACAAATATGGTACTGATTCCAAAGACAGGTAGGTCAAAAACAGAGAAAGAAAACTACAGACCAATCTCCCTAATGAATATAGATGCAAAAATCTTAAATAGAATACTAGCAAAGAGACTCCAGCAAGTGATCAAGAGAATCATCCACCATGACCAGGTAGGATTTTTACCAGGAATGCAAGGATGGTTCAACATTAGGAAAACCATCCACATAATTGACCATATCAACAAGCAAACCAACAAAAACCACATGATAATCTCAATAGATGCAGAAAAAAGCCTTTGACAAAATACAACACCCATTCCTACTGAAAACACTAGAAAGTAAAGGAATAGAAGGTTCTATTCTAAAAATAATAAACAGTATATATCTTAAACCATCAACAAGCATCATATGCAATGGGGATAAATTGGAAGCCTTTCCAATAAGATCAGGTGTGAAACAAGGATGCCCATTATCACCTCTTTTATTTAACATTGTACTAGAGACACTAGCAGTAGCAATAAGAAGAAAAAGAAATTGAAGTTTTTAAAATAGGCAAGGAGGAGACTAAGCTATCACTCTTTGCAGACAATATGATGGTATACTTAAAAAATCCCAGAGAATCAACTAAAGTGTTTTGTAGTTATGTTGATTCTCTAGGATTTTTTAAGAAATAATCAACAACTTTAGCAAAGTTGCAGGATACAAAATAAATGCACATAAATCATCAGCATTTCTATATATTTCCAACACATTAGAGCAGCAAGAGGTAGAAAGAGAAACACCATTTAAAATCACCCTAGATAATATAAAATACTTGGGAATCTATCTACCAAAACAAATACAGGAATTATACGAACATAACTACAAAACACTTTCCAAAAAAATAAAACTAGATCTAAACAATTGGAAAAACATTGATTGCTCATGGGTAGGACAAGCTAACATAATAAAAATGACCATTCTACCCAAATTAATTTACGTATTTAGTGCCATACCTATCAAACTACCAAAAACATTTTTTACTACATTAGAAAAAACTATAACAAAGTTTATTTGGAAGAACAAAAGATCAAGAATATCAAGGGAAATAATGAAAAAAAAACGTGAAGGAAGGTGGCTTAGCAGTACCTTACATTGTTTCTATCTGAATTCCTACCCAAAAAAATATGAATGAGAAAATAGTTGGGTTTTTTAAAATTAAAACCCTTACCTTCCGTCTTGGAGTCAATTGATTGATATAGGGAATTCAAGAAAATGGTACAAATTGCAACAAAAAATGGAACCTTTACTGAGTACCTAAATGAACATATGATAAATCACCATCCTAAGGACCTTTTTGAGAATTAAAAAAATCAACTGTATTGGAAATAATGCATCAGCACAAACAAAACTGCTGTTCCCAAGAGCATGGGCATTGACCCATAAAAACTCTATTGTGGGCCAACCTCATCCAGTGTCTAACACCAATATGGTGAGGGAGAAGAATGCAGAAAATTCTTCCATCCTCCGTGTCGCTGACAAGACACCAGCTTGCCATGCTTATTTTTGTCCTACCTGTTAGCATCAAACTAGCATTCAAACCTGTTATGTATGAAACTCCTGGTGTCCTGTGTCTCCCCAGAGAACTCCACTGGTACGGGACTTTGAATCTACTTCCTTGTCTACAATGGAAGACAAAATTTGTACTACCTGTTAGGAGAACTATAGTGAAAACAAATGTGGATGTGATGGATGTGGCTAGTTGTGGATTATCTGTCAGTGGCACAGAGGAAGGACAAAGGAGGGTTGTGGAATATTTGAATTGATTGATGGAAGGAGTCACTTGGTCTGGTCTTTGAGAAGCACTCCAGGTTTCTCTTTATACTTTCGAGGTAGGTAGGGTTGAAAGACTAAGAAGACGTGTGGTAGAAACTCGGGAAAGCTCTCAAATTTTATTTTATTTTTTGCATAATCATAGCTTGAACAATGGTTTTTAATTCAGCATTTTTTTAACTCATGGAACTACATAAAGATAATTATAAAATTTTTTATACAAATAGAATCAGATTTAAATAATTGGAGGAATGTCAATCATTCATTGGTGAACAGAGCCAAAATAATAAAAAAATGATAATCCTACCTAATCTACTTATTCAATGCCATTGCAATTAAATGACCAGAAAATTACTTTATTGAGCTAGAAAAACTAATAATCTATTTGGAAGAACAAAAGTTCAAGAATATCAAAGGAATTAATAAAAAAAATGTGAAGGAAGGAGATTTAGCAGTGCCAGATTTTTAACTATATTACAAAGCAATAATAATTTAAAAAAAAACCTCTCTTACTGGCTATGAAATAGGAAGATCAGTGAAACAGAACAGATATACAATAAACATAAAATAATAAAATATGTAATAGAATTAAAAAACCCAAAAGATTATAAAAAAAACCTGTGTTTGATCCAACCTTTTGAGATAAGAATTCATTGTTTAGCCAAAAAGCAATCTGGCAGAAACTAGGTATAGGTGTTAGCATTTACCCTAAGATCAAAATGGATATAGGATCTGGACATAAAAGGAGCTCTTATAAGCAAATTAGAAGAACATGGAACATAAAGAATTTATGAATAAATATAAGACAGAGCACTGAAAGATGCAAAATAGATCACTTTGATTACATTAAATTTAAATTTAAAAATTAAAAAAAATTGTACAAATAAAATAATTGTAGCTAAGAAGGAAAGCAAATAACTCTCAGAAACTTTTAGATAGTTTCTCAGGGCACTTAAATTTCACCTTTATGGACAACTTTGTCAAATTTATAAGCATATGAGCCCAATTGATCAGTGGACAAAAGATATACTTTCTGGATAAAGAAATCAAAACTATATGTAACCATATAAAGAAAATGCTCTTAAGTCATTGCTGACTAGAGAAATGCATATCTGTCAAACAATTCAAAGATATCATCTCACAACTGTCAGATTGGCTAAAATGATAAAAAAGGCAAAATGACAAATGTTGGAGGGAATATGGAAAAATTAGAACACTAATATACTGTTGGTGGAACTTTGAACTGATCTAATAATTTTGTTTTATAGATTCTTGCTGCCTTGTGAAGTCATTCACTTCTAGTTGATCAATTCTAATTTTTAAAGAGTGAATTTCATCTCTGATTTTTTGATCCTCCCTTTCCTTTTGATTTATTTTTCTTTGTAGGTCATTATTTTTATCTTTTACTTTCTTTGCCTCATTTTCAAGCTGGTCAATTTTGGCTTTTAAAACACTATTTTTTTTTGTTTTAGTTCATGTGCCTTTGTTTTCCAGATGACCTATTTTGCTTTTTAAGTTCTTTTCCAGATTTTCTTCAGCCTCTCAATTGTTTTTTGGATTGTGTTTTGAGTTCTTCCAAAGTCTGTGTCCAATTCCCTGGAGTTCCTGAGTTTTTGCTTGGTGTTCCTTAGTCCTCCTCTGTTCCATTTGTTCATTACCTGAATAGAAGTTGTCAATTGTAATTTCTTTTTAATTTTTCTGTTGTTATACTCATATTTTTTCCCTTCTTTCCCCCTCCATACTGGCTGTATTCTTGCTCTTTTCTTTATTTGCCGGATCTGTGAGTTTGGGCTTTTCTGTCCTAAAAGGGCTTCCTTCTCTGCTCAGCTGATTTAACTGGATTAGGCTGAGAGCTGACCAGTTGTATTAATGTGTCCTGAGGCCAGATCTTCCCCACCTGCCATCAGAAACTGAAAGTAAAAGTGAGGGTATGGAGGCTGAAGGAAGTTACCCTTGGTCCTCCTCTCTACTCCTGCCAGCTGCCTCCCTGCCAACTGCCCCATCAGAGCCCTGAGTTTCCCATGGTGATACCAAGGTACTCTGTCACAGTTGCAGCCTTCACCCTGGAATCCCAGTCAGCAGGATTCCTATCTTGGGTTTCAGCACAGTAGGTGGGGCAGGGATGTTGGATCTTTCCCTTATACTGGAGAATTTGACTTTATCTGCATACCTTTCAGGTTGGATCAAACAGGAGAGATCCATGTCTGTTCCACCTCTGAGCCCAGCTCTCTGTCCACTCTGCACCCTTGCTCCTCTGGTTTTCTGCCAGCTCATGAGACAGAGCATCTCTGCCCTCTGGAGGCTTCTTCTCTGCACTATTGATAAACTGGATTCAGCCAGTTGAGCTGATCTGCAGAGGCCCTGCCCTGAGGTCCAAGATGGAGGTGTGGTGGCTGAAGGCTGTGACTAGCTTGCCCCCTTCTCTGCTTCTTTCCTCCAGCTGCCTCCTTCCAGTTGTGGTCACAGCCCTGAGCTTTGTGCAGTTGTGGTAGCAAGGCACTCCATCCTGATTGGAGCCCTCACCCTGTGATCCCACCAACTGCCTGAGTCTCAGTGCAGTGCGTGGGGGAAGGGCTCCAGGAGCTTTCCTCTTTCTTTCCCTTAAACCCAAGAATTCAACCTTTTCTGCAAACATTTTAAGTTGAATTGAGCAAGAGGGTCCTTCAGGTCTGTCTTCTTGTTGGATTTGGTTTTCTCTCCCCCTTGAAGCACTTTGTTTTTGATTGGAAAGGTTTTCACAGAGGAATTGACTTTTGCTGCTTCTAAGCTACCATCTTGACTCCTCCTGCTGATCCAATCATTTTGGAGAGCAATCATCAGAAATTATGGCCAGAGAGTTATAAAACTGTGTATACCCTTTGACCAAGCTATTCTGCATTCTAAGGTGATCAGGGAGAAAGGAAAGAACTTATTTGTTCTAAAATATTTATAGCAGCTCTCTTTGTGGTGGCAGAAATGAAAGGATGCCCATCAATTAGGGAATAGCTAAACAAATTGTGGCATGTGATTGTGATAGAATACTACTGTGCATTAAGAAATAACTAACAGGTTAATTAAAAAAAAAAACTTGGAAAAGACCTACTTGAAATTATATAGTGTGAAATGAGTAGAACCAAGAGAATATTATATACTGCAATGGAAAACATGCATGATAGCAGGGTGTGTGTGGGTGTGTGGGTGTGAGTGAAATGTTGCCTTCTCTAGTGGAGGGAGGAAAGGATAGAAATACATGGAACTTTAATGTAACAAACTGGAAAAAAAAATAGCATTAAGTGAAGAAGGGCTCCCTTGGGGCAAGGTAGACTTATGGGAGGGGTTGGGGCAAGTTTTGGTTTGGGTGATCTAAGGGCCTCTTTACCTCTAATCCTATGATGATTCAAGCTTGCTCCAGCTGAATATGTCATACCCAGCCTTACTTCCCCAGTGTCTGGTACATAACAGGTATTTAATAAATTCTTGTTTGACTGACTGAATTACAGAATTTGAGTTAGAAGTGACCTCAGGGGTCATCTTTTCAAACCCATCCACTAAAGGAATCCCCACTATTAAAATATGTGACTAGTAGGCTTCTAGGATGGGAAAGTCATCACTGCCTTAAGCAACCCCTTCTGATTTGAGACAGCTAAAACTGTTGGGAAATTTTTCCTGATATTGTCAAACCTAAATTGGCTTCTTTACAACCCATTGTTACTGGTTGTGCCTTCTGAGGTCATATGAAACCAGTTTAATCTCCCTTCCAAATGATAGCCCTTCAGATGCTTAAAGATGGCTTTGTGCCCTCCCAGTTTTCTTATTTAGGCTAAACATGGCAAGAGCCTTCAACTGATCCTCCTCTGACATGTTTTTTGTTGTTTCACTCTTGTCTGCCTCTTCATGACTCTATTTGGGGCTTTCTTGGCAAAGATGCTAGAGTAATTTGCCATTTCCTTCTCCAGCTCATTTTACAGATGAGAAAACTGAGGCTAAATAGGGTTAAGTGAATTGCTTAGGGAAATTCCTAACTGAATATATTGTACTTATTCATGTACATAGAATTTCCTCTTAGTTTACAGCGCCTTGAAGACAGAAGCCACATTTTATTCATTTTCATATCTCTTCCCTACCTTATAAGGCCAAGCAACACACTATTAACAACGATAATAGCATTTATATAGTGCTTTAAAGTTTGCAAGTGGCTTTATAATTATTATCTCATTTTATACTCACAACTACCCTAGGAGGGAGGTGCTATCATTTTCCCCATTTCACAGATGAGGCAAGCAGAGGTTAGATGACTTGTCCAGGATCACCCAGCTAGTAAATGTCTGAAGCCAAATTTGAACTTATGTCTTCTTGATTCAACACACTAAGCATTATATCACCCAGCAGCCTTTGGGCAAGTGTTTTCTGGTTTACTGTTGGCTTACAAGTGATTGGCAATCCTTTGCACCTTTGACAATCAGTAAATGCTTCTGCATGAGTGTGATGACAAACCTTCCTCAGTTCAGTTCCATATCAACTTTGTGTCATGCACTATTCTAGGAAATGGGCATCTAATGACAAATGAATGAGCTTACCTTATTTACAGTAACTACAAGAAGTTTTGAAGAGAAAGCAAATGCTTTGGGGAATTATAAATGGCTTCTCTTAGGGGGTAGCAGATGAAGCTTCTCGAAAGAAGCTAAGGATTCCAAGAGGCAGAGATGAAAAAGGAGTGTACTCCATGAATGAGGGAATAGTCTGTGCTAATTCTCCTCTCTGTAGTGAGAGGAGAATACGTAGTCTGGGGAACAGCAGCCAGTTTGGTTAGAACAAAGAATGAGTGAAGGTAAGCAATGCAGAATAAGTTTGGAGAGAGAGGCTAAAACCACATTTTAAAACTCTTTAAATGCCAAGATGAAAAGTTTATATTTTATCTTAAGGACACTAGGGAGCCACAGAATATTCTTGAGTATGGAAGCGATGTGATAGAAGCAACTTGTGCTTTAGAAAATAATGAATTTAAAGGTTTATATATTAGGAAGGCAGCTCTGAGATGAAAGGAAAACAGATGAGCCAGGCTTCCCAATCCTTGTCACATCAAAGGTGCTTCCAGCGAAACTAAGGTACTTGTAGAAACCTGGCACAGGGAAATCCAATGTCTGAATTAGTCAAACAGCCACTTCTTTGAACCACAAAACAAGTCCACTGTCTTGACATAAATCCTCATCAACTGCACAGGGACTGTTGGTCTCCTTGACCTTGTGCCTCTTTGCACTGTGCAGTGGCTCTGTTGTGATCTTGTCTTTTGAAATCAGACACAATTATTAATTAAAGTCCCATAATACTTAACAGTTAATGGCAGGTTTCTATAGTCTGAAGCTTTGGGGTATGCATTGGTATTAGGGCTAATAGACATTGTAAACTTATCCTTCAAAAACAAAAATACTAATACTTATTTCATGTATTCCAATACAAAAAATAAGAAAAGAGAAAAAAGAAGAAAATTAAATATTCCATTGTAAATATAAAGAAAAACCATAATACTACTACTATTAATAATAATAATAAATCAATAATTCATAGTTCACATTCAAATATGATCTCAGACACTTCCTAGCTAGGTGACCCTGGTCACTTAATCCCAGTTGACTAGCTCCTACCATTCTCCTACATTGGAACCAATACTTAGTATTAATTCTAAGATGGAAGATAAGGACTTAAAAAAATAAAAGCTAAGCAGAAGAGTTTATATTTAATCCTAGAAGCAATAGGAATCATTAGAATTTACTGAGTAGGAAACTGAGATTGGTAAGTGTAGGAAAAGCACTTCAGCAGCTGTGTCAAGGATACGTTGGAAAAGCATTGGGACCAATTGGGGGAATAGTGTAGAAATGTAGGCAAGAAGATGATGGCTCAGACTAGATAGGTAAATAGAGAAAAGACAGATGTGAGATTGTGGAGGTAGAAATGACACTATTTGGTAACGATCTGTGGGGTAAGGGAAAGGTCAAAGATAATGCCATGATTATTAAATCTTGGTGTCTGAAAGGATTGCAGTGTCAACAGTAATGGAGAGGATCAAGAGAAGGGTGAGTTTTGGGAAGAAAACAGTGTTCTACTTTGAACTTGTTGAGTTTGGCATACCTACCTCAACTCAAGTTCAGTTGGAAATTTCCAAAAGGCATTTGAAGATACAAAAATGGCGCTCAGGAGGGAGATCATAGTAACACCTTAAGGTTGCTTTGCCTTTGGTATTTCAGTTCCTTCATAACAACCTGATGATTTAATGACTGCAGGCATTATCCTGTTTTTAATTGAGGAAACTGGGCCCAGGGAGGTTACATAGCTGGTTTCAAATGAGATTGGAACCCAATTTTTTTTTTTTTTTTTTTTTTTTTTGTAAACCTTAACCTTTGGTTCCAAGGCAGAAGAGCCAAAAGGGCTAGACCAAGGAGGTTAAGTGACTTGCCCAGGGTCATACCCCAGGTCTTTTCTACCCCAAATTTAACCCTATTATTTTTGTCTTTTCTGCACATTCTCTCCCCATCCCTTACTCTACTGGAGCTCCTTGAAGGTAGGGCCTGATCTTCACTCCCCTGTCTATTCTGCATCATGCCCTATCCCTGTATACTCCAGGAGCCTTGGTACTATTTCTGGTCTGATTTGTCAGAAACCTCTAGGATATATAAATTGCTTTCAAATCATCAACCTCTTCTTGCCAGAGGGAACTGTGGGGGGTCCACTGGGAGTGTCTGCTGAGCAGAGTCAGGGAGGGGGTGTTCAAGATTTTAGAGCCCAGCATCACGTTCCTGGGAAACCAGTGCAGTAACTAAAATGAGGGGAAGGTAAGGAAAACACATGAAAAAGCTTCCCTCAAATGAAGCTCTAATAACCTGATAATGAATAGAAAGTTATTTCTAATTGTTCCCCAGTTAGTCTAATAATGGGATCTCTGTGATTAGAGGGGCTAGAGGAAGAAGGCTGAGAACTATGCAAATGCCAGTATTCAGCAGCTCCAAAGAAACTTGATTACAGTCACTTTCTCAATTATCTGTTAATGAGAATTAAGCTAATGACTCTGCTGGGGTCATCAGGGAGAGAGCTGGGAGAATGGGAGCCATAGTTAGGCTTCCAGCCTCCTTTTAACCAAAAGCGCTTGCCTCCCTCCCCAGCAAATCTATGTTTAATCAGAATTGCTAATGAAGACCTTTCCCCAGAGCCTCTACCTGCAACCAAGATAGGAGGAATAGGTGTGGGGCTGTGCCCTGGACACATTCTTTACATATGGAAGAGTCTCCATCATGCAACCAAGAAATCTGTCACCCTGTAAGATCCCATCAGCTTGGATGCTGACACCTCATTAGAAGTCTCAGATTGAAGGGTGGTGGGGAGCTCTTTCCTTTTAAAGCTGAGCCTCCAGGTTAGCCATTTCTTCATTCCCCACCCACTATTCTCCCTTGGACTTCTCCATCATGGCCCCTGGACTTCATCATTCCAGGACCTCTCCTCTTGTCCCTTTTCAGCTTCCTTTTATGTGGTCTTCTCCCATTACATTGTGAACTTCTTATAGGTAGAGAATGTCTTTCTTTTTTATAGTTGTATTCCCAGGTCTTAGAACAATACCTGGGGATAGCAAGTGCCTAATCAAGGTTTTTTAACTGATACACCTTGAACTGTTCAATTTGAGCTGCACTTTAGTAACCATAAATGCCTCTTTGTTCCCTCTATATTACCTGAGTGGGTTTGCATAAAAGAAATTGTTTTGCAAAGATACAGACATTATCTTATATGAAACTCACAGCAACCCTGTAATGCCATCATTCCTATTTAATAGATCCTCCCCAGAAGGCAGCTAGGGGGCCTAGAAGATAGAGCCCTGGGCCTGGAGTGAGCAGGACTTATCTTGAGTTCAATTTCAGCCTCAGACACTTACTAGCTCTGTGACACTGGGCAAATCATTTAATTCTGTCTGCCTCACTTTCCTCATCTGTAAAGTGACCTGAAGTAGGAAATGACAACCTGCTCCAATATCTCTGCCAAGGAAACCCAAATGGGGTCATGAAGCATCAGACATGACAGAACATGACTGAACAAAACTGCTGCCAAAGTCCTCTGATAGCTCCTTATGGTATGGAGATGACTTTGGTCCTGCTCACTGAAACTTCTGTGAAGGTTCTGTGAAAATTCTTTGAAGTTAGAAGTATTTGGCCATGATGGTCTAATGATACAGAGAGGATCACCACTGGTACCTTTAGGGAATGAATTCTTTGACCTGGGCAACTCATAAAGCAATGAAAAATACAAAATAGTCCTTACCCCTTGGTCCCTTTTGGTGTCTGCAGTGATGGGTGCAAAATTTGGGTATAGGTGGTAGAAGAAAATGTCATACTTCTTAGATAACATATGGATGTAAATTTAACTTTTGGTATCCCAAATGTGAAATCTTTGCCAATGACCACCAAAGCATATAAATATTGACATTTTTGTATAAATGAAATCAAAAAAGGAAGTTGCAGGCAAGTAGAAGGTTGTCTTCTCTTTTTGGAGAATCCCATCTCCAACAATTAGAGTTGTCCCAAAGTCCAATAGGCTCTCAGTAGGTGATAGAGTTCCCCTCATTGTGGGTCTTCAAAGAAAAGCTGGATGACTACTTGTCACAGGAGTCGAGGAGGTTGTTGAAAGAGGAAACTAAGAGGTTTGAGGGGTCATCAGGATCTATCTTGAAATCCCCAAGTATGAGCATGGAGGATAGAGCAAAGAAGAAGCTTAATTCTTTGAGAAAGGAGGGAAAATGAGCTAGAGTCTGATAACAGAGTCTGCAAGAAGGATCTGGATGAGATGTTATAGGCTGATGGAGGGAACATTAAAGAAGTTGAGTAGTGGGTGGCAGAAAATCATTCAATAAACATCTAGTGCCCACTATGTACCATGGGCTGAGCTAAGTACCAGAAATACAAAAAGTTAGTCCCTGTCCTCAAGGAACTCACAATGTAATGAAGACAAGCAAAAAAAAAAAAATATGTACAGGATATATATGGAAAATAGGAAATAAAGAGGGGAGGGACCAGTATTAAAAGAGGTTAGGGTCACATCTAGGTAGCTCAGTAGATAAGTTCCAGGCCTGGAGATGGGAAGTCCTAGGTTCAAATCTAACCTCAGATACTTCCTAACTGTGGGATCTTGAGTAACCAATTGCCTAGCCCTCACTGCTCTTTGGCCTTGGAACCCATAATTAGTATTGATTCTGTGTCATTTGAAATTGTTTTAAGCCTTGGAAGACTACATCTCCCAGGACACTCTCTGCTACAATTTCCCTTGACACCTCCGTGGGAGGTGTCAGAGAAAGTAATAGGGAAAGTTTGGCTCCTTTTCTCTCTTGACCCTGGAAGCTTAGCTCTCTCTACTCTGAGCTTGATCTCTATCCTGAGACCCTGATCTCTCACTTGGTGCCTTTTTTCCTTTCTATCTACCTCCTAGTTTTTTCTAGACCTTCCCCTTTCTAATTTAAATAAAACCTAGCTATTCAAAACCATAAAGTTGCTCTCTGATCTTTTATTTGAGCCCTTGAAGGGTCAATTTCCCCTGGGCTGAGGACCCCTACCTTCCTTTCCCTTCCTCTATCTTCCTCTCTCCTTTCTCCCATTCTTCCAATCCTGTGACCTTCCTCCCTTTACCCCCCTCACAATTCTGAGACAGAAGGTAAGCACAAGGGGGCAGTTGGTTCAGTGGATTGAGAGCCAGGCCTAAAGATGGGAGGTCCTAGGTTCAAATCCGGCCTCAGACACTTCCCAGCTGTGTGACCCTGAGCAAGTTCACTTAACCCCCATTGCCTAGCCCTTACTACTCTTCCACCTTGGAACCAATACACAGTATTGATTCTAAGAGGGAAGGGAAGGGTTTAAAAAAAAAAAAAAGAGAAGAAGGTAAGCCCAATTGGTGGGAGCCAGAGACTTGAATGATGATCACCAAGAGACAGGGAGAACAAAAGAGCAACTAGTGTGAAGAGGATGGTCTAGAAGAGAACTGAAGGGCTGAGGAATTGGAAGTCACAGTATGGATGAAAATAGGATTTTGTAAGGGAAGACAAAGGAAAGGTGGAAAGCTAATAACTTTTAGTCAAAAGGATTTGGGGATTATCAAATGTGGAGGTGATAGTATTTGTGGGTGATGAGATGGAATGAGATGTATGGCTGAGGGGGGTAGAGAAGCAGGTCCCAGAAGGTGAAGAGGTTGCGGGACTGAGTGGTTGGAGTGTTTGAGGAGAGTCAACATGTATGTCAAAGTCTCCTAGTATGAAGGCAGGAATTAGAAAGGAGAGAAAAGCTGTGAACCATGTACTAAACTCATTAAGAAAGGAAGGAGAGTAACAAATATTTTGGTTAGGTGGAAGATGTGGATTGCATGAACCTTAAAGGAAGAGAGATTCTTGGGGGGTAGTGGTAGTGGGGGAACCTGGAAATAACAATGAAGAACAAGGTATTTTCTAATTCTCCTGGCTTAACTAGTGAGCTGAGGGCAACGAGTGATGAAGATATAGTCAGAACTGAAAAAAAATTACCAAGGAAGCTGCATCATCAGTGAAGAGAGTCAGGTTTCAGTGACTGCTAGAAGATGGAAGGAGTGAGAATGGAAAAGATCTAGGATTGGAATAATCTTGTTGCCTATAGAACAAGCATTCCAGAGGGCAGTAATAGACTTTCTCTATCTGCCTGTTTTTTCCTAATTGGATGGTTAAGCCAAATTCTTCTGGGTGATTCTTTATCTTATTTCATATCTTATTTCAGAGGCTCTATAATAGCTCTGAGGTTTAATGCAATCTGTATGTTACCCACAAAAAATGAGCACCTGGAGGACCTTGCCATTTATCGGAATATCTCTTTGACTTGGAATTTGTACTGCTTTAATCAGCAAGTATTTAACTTACCTGCCAAGTCAAGAAAAATATGAAAGCCAAGGGTCACAACAGGTTGGAACATAAACTTATTTATAAAATCTTACAGAGAATAGTGGAAGATTATTGTCTCATAAAACAGCCAGAAGCAATGGAGGGAAAATGCATTTAAAGAAAGACTAGCAAGTGACTCAGCAAAGCAAAGTCATTTCAAGAGCATTCAAGAAGGAAATGTGAAGGAGACTAACAGTTTTGGCAAAAGATCGGCAAAGATATTTTCTCCATCTATGACAGTTGAGCTGCCACATTTGAACTCTAACATCCCAGTCTCAGATATGCTTCTAGAAGTGAAAGTGGGACTGAAGGAAATAAAAGTGGGAAGAGTAGCTGAACTAGCTCAAGTCTACATGGGAGAGGATCATGCTGATGGCTGTACAATTTTGAGGGTATTAGGGGAATGATTCTCAAAGTATCTCTGCAAGGGGAGCTAAAAAAGTTACGGAAGCAAGTCTCAGACCTTTTGATTATTATTTTTAAAAAAGGTGAAAGCATCAGTATCTACTAACCCATATATACATTTTCATCGATGTAAAATTTGTATGAGAATAATCTATATACCAGTGATGGTGAACCTTTTAGAGACTATGTGCTGTGTCCTGCCCCCAGAGACCAAGTACCATGTCCTACACCCCCACCAAGTGCCAGGTGTACCCTGCCCCACCTCTCCCCACCACACACACAGGGGAGGGAGAAAGCACTTCCATTGGGCTGCTGGGCAGAAGGGCGGGTGAAGTGAAAAAATGTACTCTGTGCAAGTGAAGAGGGGGAGGGAAGTGGTCTAAGCACTCTACTCCCCTCTAGCTCTGCCACTTGTGAGCTGCCCACCTTATCCCCTGTGCACTCCCATTAGGCTGCTGGGCATAGGGGTGGGTGATGTGGAAAAATGTTGTTAGCCATGGTGGAGAGAGGGAAGGGAGCAGCTCTGCCCAAGTCCCTCTGCCTTTTTACTAATGAACTGGGGGAGAGGGGGGCGGAGGGCGGCTTGGGTGCCCACAGAACATGCCATCTTTGGCACATGTTCTTTAGGTTTGCCATCACTGATCTATACGTACAGCAAGGGCATCTTTGAAGAGAATATAAGCAGTAAGATTATATGCCCTTTATACAAAAGGAATACTTTGGCAAAACATTGTAGAGGGTGTCAAATGTACCAATTACAATTTGAGTATAAAAGGATTGAATTCCAATCCATTCTATAAACAAGAAAGTTAGCAGATTAAAACACAGTTCAAGGGGCAGGCAGGTGGCACAGTAGATTGATTGCCAATCCTAGAGAAGGAAGGGCCTGCATTCAAATCTAGCCTCAGATACTTCCTAGCTATTACACATTGCTTGATGACCCTATTAACCCCAATTATCTAGCCCTCACCGCTCTTCTGCCTTAGAATATCAATACACAGTATTGACCCTAAGAGAGAAGGTAAGGTTATATCAAAAGGAAAACATCCAATAATTTTGCATATGTTATTTTTTAATGAAAATGTAGAACATAATAATGTTATATCTATGAATATATGTATATATATGGACATTCATATATATTGTAGAAATGTCTTATCTTCTAAACTATTTAAAAACCTATTGGAGGTGATACTATAAAGTATTTGAGTATGTAAAAATAAAGTTTTTATAGAATGAGACTCAATACAGGCTTAATTAAAAGGAAAGAAACAGACTAGGGAGAAATTTATGGAATATTTTTGATAAAAGAAATACTTAAAATTTGATGAATATTTACAAACATTCAAAAGTAAAATCCCTTCTCCATAGGCAAAGTAATAATAGATATGAATAGGCAATTCTCAAAAAAGTAAAAAATATTAATAATCACTTGAGAAATTATTTGAGCTAACAATCAAAGAGGGGAATCTAATTGGCAAAGTGGATAGAGGGCTGGACCTCATCTTCCTGAGTTCAAATCCAGTCTCTGACACTTACTGTGTTACCTTTAGCAAGTTATTTGAACTTGTTTGCATCAGTTTCCCCATCTTTTTTTTTAACCCTTAACTTCTGTGTATTGGCTCATAGGTGGAAGAGTGGTAAGGGTGGGCAATGGGGGTCAAGTGACTTGCCCAGGGTCACACAGCTGGGAAGTGTCTGAGGCCAGATTTGAACTTAGAACCTCCTGTCTCTAGGCCTGACTCTCAATCCACTGAGCTACCCAGCTGCCCCTTGTTTCCCCATCTTTCAAAGGAACTGGCAAGCCATTCCAGTATCTTTGTTAAGAAATCCCCAAAAGGGATCATGAAGAGTCAGACATGACTGAAAAAATAGTCAAAGAAACACACATTAAAACAACTTATATGTCACTGCAAACCCATTAAACTGGCAAAGATGATTAAAAATTGGAAAATTCAGTGCCACAGGGTTGATAGAAATGAACAACCATGTTATGTGGTTGGTGAAGCTGTTAATTAATGCAATCTCTTCTCAAAGCAATGTGATCATTATATGTTGAGTTACCAAACTGTTCCCACTCTTTAATCTAGTGAATCCATTTCTAGCACTATACTCTAAGGATGCTACTAATAATGGAGGAAAAAAGGAGCTATTTGTATAAAAATATTTTTAGTATCATTTGTAGCATCAGAAAAACTGAAAACAACTTGTAGGTTGTTGTGGAAATTCTTTTTCAGGCATGAGTTGAACTGGATGGTTGCTGAGGCCCTTTTACAACTCTAAAATTCTTTGATTCTGGGAATTGCTGAATGGTATGTGAATATAATGGAATATTATTGTGCTCTAAAAATGATGAATGTGCAGAATACTAAGAAATATGGTAAAATTCACATGAAGTGATTTAGAGTAGAAAAGGAGAACCAATAGACCAATATATTTGCTGACAAGTATATAAAAAATAATAATAGCAGCGTCAATGAAGTCTTAAAAAAAAAAACACAATAGGAAAAAAGTTCAGAAGAGAATTGTAGCAGGGCAAGTGTGGTGGCATTTTGTTAAGTTAATACACACATTTTCCCCTAAACTAACTATAAATGAAAGCTTGCTGTTTGATACATAATCTTTTTTTAAAATCCTACATATGCATTCAAATTTTTACATTTGTCAATAATTACTAAATTTATGATAAATACATTTTTCAAGTGAGCTACTGGCCCATTAATATTAGGGAGGCCAGTGAATAGATCTGCATTGAAGATAAGGATCTTTGTTCAAGTTTTCATCTCTATTATATCTTTTGGGGCAGCTAAGTGGCTCAGTGAATAGGGAGCCAGGCCTAGAGACAGAAGGTTCTCAGTTCAAATGTGACCTCAGATAATTCCTAGCTGTATGACCCTGGGCAAGTCACTTAACTCTAGTTGCCTAGCCCTTATCATTTTTTTGTCTCGGAACCAATAACTTGGTATCAATTCTAAGACAGAAAGTAAGGGTTGGGTTTTTTTAAACTATATTTTTTCAATATTACTCTCCAAGCTGCTTTGCTGTTTCGAACTTCCTTCTAAAACAATAGCAATTAAAAAAAAACATTAAGCATTCTAGCACTGGGCTTGCTAGAACTAAAACATGGTCAGTCATATTTCCAGGTATCTTCATAGAACTGTTGCTTGAGAACTGGAAGAAGCCACACAATGAGGATCCATAGCAGAGGAAAGCCAAGGAACAGCAACTAGAGTAGAAGTCATGGAAAGAGACCCTACCAGGGAACTGTGCACATTATAGACTAGAGGGAACAGAGGAAGACTGCAGAAACAAATGACAGTGGTAGTGGAATTATAAGACTTTTGCAAGAGAGAAAGAAAGGCCTAGGAAAACTCCTGGAGAAAGAGCAACCAGACTCAGAATACCAAAGTGGAGGAATAAAGTTCTTTTCTCCTTACATAGATCTCCACTCAGGATGGTAGTGTAAGTAATGGGAATGAGAGAGAACCCTGGATTGGTTGCCAGATAGGAGAGTTTCTTTACTTATTTGTTCTCAATACTATGTGCTCAGAGTTCCTTTTCCATTATTGGGTAACAACCACTGTGATATTTTAAGTCATGAAGATTTGTCCAGATTCTTCTTTTTTTTTTTTTTTTTTAACCTTATCTTCTGTCTTCAGATCAATACTGTGTGTTGGTTCTAAGGCAGAAGAGCAGTAAGGACTAGGCAATGGGGATTAAGTGACTTGCCCGGGGTCACACAGCTAGGCAGTGTCTGAGGTCACATTTGAACCCAAGACCTCCCACCTGTAGGTCTGGTTCTCAATCCACTGAGCTGCCCCTTGTCCAGGTTCTTAGAGAAAGATGGTCCCATGGTTGTATATCACTTCTAATGTGTGCCTTTCCTAGACCTTGACTACAGTAAAACTTACGTTTAGGCACTGTAAGCCTAGGCTTTTATTCAAATATCTGGTGGCCACTTCTGAGGAAGTTCCAGGTGCCAACATTCCCCAAGACAGTTGCTAGATCAGGGCAAAAACTCAGATAAATATGTGTTTCTATACCCTTACGGTACTTACCTTACATATAGGACTATTTAGTGCTAAAGGGGGGGACTGAAAAAAAAAAGTATTTTTGCATTAAAAAAAAGATGTAAATCAATAAAGTAAAGGATGTATGTCTTTATTTTTGATGAACATTTTGATTTTGATGCTTGAAGCAAATAGGGAGAGAACTTTGATTTAATAAAAATTACTAGTATTTGTGCATAAAATTATTTCATGGTATTTTATAGTAGAAAATGAATCATAGCATACATATAAAGGAAAACTACCTTAGAAAAGATGGAGGACAGTATCCCATTTGTATGTGAATAGCTTCATGATTTAAGTGGTAGATTTTTAAAAGATAGACAATTATTTGAAAAATGAACAACAAAAAGGTTTCAGACACAGAACATAATGCTGGACTGCATTGAGGATAGAGAGTTGTAAGACATTATGGCTTGTTAATTCACTTGAATGTTGCTTTTTAAAGACAAAAGGGTAAATTTAACTCAAAAATAAAATTAAAAAGTCATAATAGAGGTTCCCGTGGTACAAGTTCAATTCACAAAGTGCAAACACACTTATAGCCAACTTGCCCCTGCTGCCAGCTAAGGTATAGACAAATAAGCCTATAATGATCCTCATGGTGAGCCCATACCAGCTACTATCTCTGTGATGGGCAATCTTTTGAGCTTGGTGTATCAAAATTCACCAAAAAACCGAGCATAACTTGGGTGGTGTGTCACTTTGAGAAAAAAAAACCCATAATTTCACGATATTTATAGTTTAGATAACAAAAATGTATAATTGTAATATATAACTGTATTTAATAAGTCAAAATAGGTAAATGAATATAGGTAGAATTGTCATCTATAGTGCACTGAGTGTCTATACTACACTACAGCAAATGTTTCATCCTCAGCATGCAGCCCCAAACTTCTCTGTATGTGGCCACATGCAACAGTGTGTCATCAAAAATGGCTACACGTGTGTCATAGGTTTGCCATCTCTGTACTTGCTCAAACATAGGAGAGGAGATCAATTGTAATTCAGTCATTTCAGTCATGATCCAACTCTCCGTGACTCCTTTTGGGGTTTCCTTGGCAAAGGTACTAGAGTGGTTTGCCACTTCCTTTTCCACATCATTTTCCAGATGAGGAAATTGAGGTAAACAGAGTTAAGCGATTTGTCCAGGGTCATATAGCTAATAAATGCTAATGGCCATTTTTTATGTATATTTTATTTAGTGATGTTCTTGTTTTTTACATCAGATTTATTTTTTTTTCTTTTTAAAATATTTTCCCCTAATTACATATTTCATGTCCCCCAAAGTCCCCTAACCCCCCTTAGCCGACGCACAATTCCACTGGGTTTTACATGTATCATTGATCAAGACCTAATTCCATATTATTGATAGTTGGACTAGAGTTATCGTTTAGTGTCTACATCCCCAATAATATCCCCATCAGCCCATGTGTTCAAGCAGTTGTTTTTCTTCTGTGTTTCTCCCACAGTTCTTCCTCTGAATGTGGCTAGTTTTCTTTCTCATAAGTCCCTCAGCCTTGCTCTGGATCCTTGCATTGCTGCTAGTAGAGAAGTCCTTTATGTTCAATTGTACCACAGTGTATCAGTCTCTGTGTACAATGTTCTCCTGGTTCTGCTCCTTTCACTCTGCATCAATTCCTGAAGGTCTTTCTAGTTCACATGGAATTCCTCCAGTTCATTATTCCTTTGAGCACAGTAGTTTTCCATCACCAACAGATACCACAATTTGTTCAGCCAATCAAAGGGCATTCCCTTATTTTCCAATTTTTTGCCACCACAAAGAACACGGCTATAAATAATTTTGTACAAGTCTTTTTCCTTATTATCTCTTTGGGGTATAAACCAAGCAGTGCTATGGCTGGATCAAAAGGCAGATAGTCTTTTAAAGCCCTTTGAGCATAGTTCCAAATTGCCATCCAGAATGGTTGGATCAGTTCACAACTCAACCAGCAATGCATTACTAAGAGCCATTTTTAAATGCACATCTCCCTGACTCCAGTCCCCAGCATTCTGTCCATTGTGCCACCTAGCTGCCAATCAATCAAAAGCATTTATTAAGCATTTACTATGTGCAAGGGCCATAGCTTACCATAAACAGGCAAGCTCCTGGAACTTACAGATCTAAAAAAGCAGACAACATGCAAATAAATATATACAAAGCAAGCTATATACAGGATAAATCTGAAGAACTCTAAAAGAAGAGAGGCACAAAATCAAGAGGGGTTGGAGAAGTAACAAAGGAACAAGACCTACTAGACAATGTCATTGAGCTGTTGTGTTTTAAATGAATCCAAGGATATAGTTACACATGTGCAGGCACTTGTCACTTTATATAAATTTGCATTACCCAAACTCGACTGTGGAGCAGGGCTGGTGACAAGATCCCAGGCAAACCCAGACTCTAGTGCCTGCTTGCCAAGTGGTGGCAAATGCAGTAACAGTAGTGGTAGTTACCCAGGCAGCCCCATCCTCGGGGTCCCCAGGCTGGGCGGCTCTAAGCACCAGCTTCTGTGCCCCGCTCCCCAAGCTGTGGAAGAAGTAGAGCCATGTGGAGCCCCAGGAAGGAATGGGGAGGACTTCTAAATGGTAAGCAGTGCTAGAGTTTGCCCATGCAAAATGTGCTTTGAGTGTAATTACGTTTCATTCTGCACATATTAATTACTGTTTCTTATTTTGCTGGTATTTTTTACTGTATTTTATGTTATATTCCTGTTTCAGGATTGTCTGTTAATTGTTTTGCATCTACATGAATACTTCTAGTTAAGTTGGATTTTAAAAAAATACAAGCCTCTTTGTCTTATTTTTGTCAATCATTCTTTGTTTTGTTTTTATGATTAATTCCTGTGTACTATGGACATGCATGGACTTCTGAACTGTGAATGTGTTATGTCATACATAATTTGGCTATTTTGTACCCTGTGAATTGATTATCTTTACAATGCCATGTCTCTTGCATGTATTGTTTTATTTTGCCTTCAAAGGTACTATAACTGTAGCTTAGTTACCTAGGACACCAAGACATTCACTCTTCTTGGTTTTAAAATGTTGCTATTTGTTTATACTGTATGGCTTAAGCTTGCTTTTATACTGTATGGCTTAAGCTTGCTTTAGCTGACTTCTTACAAGGGGCTGCAAAAAGTTTTGGCCCAGGGGAAGAACGTCACCTGAGGTTTGAGTCTGGGCACTTGCATTAAAACCTCATTGGGAGAGAGAATTATTCATAATAGTTATAATATAATAATAATTACTCCATACCCTTCAGCCTTCTTGCTGTTCCCATATTTCCTTTCTCAGCTTTTGCACAAGTGGTCTCCCTTGCCTAGAGTGCACACTCTCCTCCCTTGCATATCTTGGAATTCTTAACTTCCTTCAAAGCTCAGCTCCGATGCTACCTCTTACATCAAGCCTTGCCTGATCCCTGCAACCCCTGTAGGCTTCATACACACCTACAAAATTACCTTTTATTAACCGTGTATGTATTTCCTATATCATTTTCTATATTGTTATCGTTTCTTTCAAAGACTGTAAGCTCCTGGAGGGCAGAGACTTTGTATTCCAAATTTGCGCAATGCATGGCACATTTGTTGTTCATTGGTTCAGTTGTATCCAACTCTTCCTGACCTCTTGTGGCATTTTCTTGGCAAAGATACTGTAGTGGCTTACTATTTCCTTCTTCAGTGAATTAAGGCAGAGGTTAAGGGATTTGCCCAGGGCCAAAGAGCTAGTGAGTGTCTGAGGCTGGATTTAAACTCAGGTCTTCCTGACTCTTAGCCACTGAGCCATCTAGCTACCTCTGCACTACAGACTTATTGATTGATAGGTACATAATCTTTAACAATCTGAATTTGATTTCATTCTGTTTTACCAAAAAATATTGCCTTAAATTGGAGACTCCATTCCCTCCCCCCCCCCAGTTTTTTTTTTAAGTAACGGACTGTATTTTTTTATTTTTAGATTTAAATATTTTATTTTTTTAGAAAAATTTTCCCATGGTTACATGATTCTTGCTTTTACTTTCCCCTTCACCTTCCCTCCCCCCCATCCAACACACATTTCCACTGGTTATAATATGTGTCATCAATCAAGACTTATTTACATATTATTGATAGTTACATTGGTGTGGTATTTTCGAGTCTACATTCCCAACCATGTCCACATCAACCCACGTGTTCAAGCTGTTGTTTTTCTTCTTGTTTCCACTCCTGCAGTTATTCCTCTGAATGTGGGTAGCTTGTTTTCCATAAATCCCTCAGAATTGTCCTGGGTCATTGCATTGCTGCCAGTACAGAAGTCCATTACATTCGATTTTACCACAGTGTATATACTCTGTGTATAATGTTCTTCTGGCTCTGCTCCTTTCACTCTGCATAAATTCCTGGAGGTCTTTCCAGTTCACAGGGAATTCCTCCAGTTTATTATTCCTTTGAGCACAATAGTATTCCATCACCAGCATATACCACAATTTGTTCAGCCATTCCCCAATCGAAGGGCAGACCTTTGTTTTCCAGTTTTTTGCCACCACAAAAAGCGCAGCTATAAATATTTTTGTCCAAGTCTGTTTATCTATGATCTCTTTGGGGTAGAAATCCAGCAATGCTATAGCTGGATTGAAGGGCAGGCAGTCTTTTAGAGCCCTTTGGGCATAGCATTTCCCCCTATTTTTAAGCAGAATATGATGGCATTAGTTTCAAAGTTAGGACCACAGAATTCACAAGAAATACACATTGATATCCTTTTTATCCATTGAGTACATATCCTTGGTATGTGGGGGTACAATGCTTTCAGACTCACATTCAATTCAGCTACCTTGTGAGATGCAGATTTCTGATGCCATTAGATAGTATCTTGAACTTTTTTTCTTAGAAACTACAATCCCACTTTATTAGGAGGTATCTGTACATAAATTTCCCAAAGTATTCATTTATGTGAACTATTGTACTCTCTCTCCCTGTCTTTCTTTCAAACTATTGCGGGAAAACACATGTAAGTTTGTAGCAGGGTCTCGCCCCAAGAAAGGGAGGCTCAAAACTCCATTCATTCCAGAGATATGGAAGAATTTTATTTAAAGAAGAGGTTTTTGAGATAGTATAATAGAGTAGGCTGGTGAAATGGTCTAGGGGCTAGTGGAGTTACCTGGGGCTGATAAAATAGCCTAAAGGCTGATGGAGCAGCCTAAGGTGTGGATCAGGGTTTGTTATTATTGATGGTCTATGGGCTTGTTGCTTCCCTATTCCAGAAAAACCTCCACCTTTTCCCAGAATAGCCTACCTCTGAATGGTAGGGACTGAAAACGTGAGCATTGAGAAGGTAGGTCCAAATTCAGGTAGAGGTGTGGTTTGGGGGTCTATCATGTCATGCATGGGTGATCTTGAGGACACCAGAAAGGGAATAAGGATCATGTGCTGTTTTGGGGCAGTTGCCCCAGGCTGCCAGAGCCCTTAGTGCACATGACTCATGTTCCCCCCATTGTCCCACTTGCCATTGTGTAAATGGAATTAGCTCACCCTCATTCATTCTTCAGACTCTAGCCACCAGAAATAATGTCACCCCACCCAACTTAGAATAAAGTGGGGAGGGGGGAGGTCCGTTACCCACACGTGATAATAAGTGACAAATCAAAAATAAGAGACTGCCCTTTGGGCAGTCCAAAACAGTGTTGAGGCTGCCATGTGTCCACGTGAAACTGGAGGTAGACACAGGAAGTGACAAAAGAGTCTATCTTTTAAATATGATGGTAACTTCCTGTGGAGGGGGGTTGGCACTTTGAATTTGGTGTGAAAGGATCTCTGGTGAGACCTCAGACTGCTTCCCTTTGAATTGTCATGTGGGTAAGTCAGGCTGACTCTTTCTCTTCCCCTGGTATTTCTGGAGGCTCTAGCCTCAAGGAGGCCTCTCTTCTTAGAGGAGGCCTTGTGGCTAGAAGCCTTGTTTAATTCACCTCTGTGCCCCTCTGCTGGGGCCTCTAAATTCCTACCTGGTTTGGCCTCTGGTCCAGGCCAGAGTTTCTCTCTCTCAATTTCCCTACCTTCAATCTTCCTAATTGTAAATAAACCAGCATAAAAGTCATCCTGACTTGGGTCTATTTTATTTTGAAATCAAGTTAATCGATTTCGGGTGATCATACCTTAAATATCTAGTTTCCCCTCTTACACCATCATTTATCAGTGTAGGAGAGGTCTTGTTACCCTTCATCTAAGGTGGGAACATAGGGAGGCTATAGTACAGTAGATGATCATTATAGGTAATTAATAATGTCTAACAGTTCAGAACTAAGGTAAATCCAGAACAATGTAAGTGATTAATAATACAGAACAGCACAAAGTTGCTGTGCAGAATAGAACAGTACAGAACCATTATGAGTGATTAATAATAAAGAATGGTTAACTGATTAATAATACAGATTTTTGCAATTTATGCTTGACGTGCTAAAACTAGTGAAAATACAAGATTTCAGAACATGAGGATCCTCCTTCTATCACTGCTCATTGCCCATCTCTATCAAAACCCTTTACTGTCTGTTTTAGTAACAATTTTAAGACAAAAGAGTGGCAAGGGCTAGGCAATGGGGGTTAAGTGGCTTGACCAGGGTAGTACAGGTAGGAAGTGTCTGAGGTCACATTTTAACCTAGGTCTATCCTGACTCCAGGTTTGGTGCTCTATCCACTGAGCTACCTAACTACCCCAACTCTGTCCTTTCTATCTGTAGAACTATTTGGTCAGAACTCCATTGAACAAGATGCCCCCTCCCAGGATGAGCTGACCACCAGAAATGTCATCATGCTAAACTCAACCTTGGATACTGAACACCTTCCAACTCCTCAGACCTCCTCTCCCCTGATGGAAGCACTAAATTCCACCCAAAGCCCTCTCAAGAACTGGATACACCAGATACACTCTCCTCTCCTTCTATCAGTTTCCAGCTTCCTCGTGGGTAATGCCTTTCCATTTAAATTGTAAGCTCCTTGAGGGCTGAAACTGTGTTCCATTTTTCTTATTTATATCCCCAGAATTTAGCACAGTACCTGGTATACAGTAGGTACTTAATAAATATTTATTGAATTTAATTGAATTCCATATCTCTTCTACCCTGACTTTCACTGTCAGTTTGTTCATCACAACCCCTATAAATCTCTGCCCTGGTCAGGAAAAATCATCTTAGGGCTCCCTCATTTCCAAAGCATTTTAAAACAACTTCAAATTTTGTAAGTTAGCAGGCTGTCCAGTGGAATGAGAATTATTCCAGTTCCTACAGTCACTCTTCTGAGTGACTTTGGATAGTCCCTTCATTTCTTTGAACCTCAATTTACTCATCTGTTAAATGTAAATAATAATGTGTAAGATACCTGCCTTATGGGATTGTTGTGAGGAAAGCCCTTTGTAAACCTTGAAGTGCTACAGAAATGGAAATTATTATTATGCCAGTGAAGCCCAAGCTGTGGCAGATCCTACTACCAAGTTATAAAAGGCTTTAAATATTGGCTCAGTGATAAAAATGAAAACAGGGCCTGGTCTCATGGTGTATTTTATACTGACAAAAGAATGTTGACCACCAGAGAAGAACTCTTTGGGGCATTATGTCCTGATGTACAGAGGGGATGCTATTCCTGTTGGTCCTGGAACCAGAAAAATTACGGATCCTTAAAGAATTAAAATAAGGTACTGTAAGCATTTTTCCAATCCAAAAAATTCACCTTTTCCTTTCTGAATTGCAAATCCATGTTGATTAAATAATCAATTGTGAATTAGATAATTCGCCATAATTACCCAAAAGGGTACCTGGAGAGGTAGCACCGTAGATAAGAGTGCTGGGACCTATTATCAGAAAGACCCAAGTTCATATTCCCCTTTCAAACATTTACTAACTATGTAACCCTGGGGAAGTCACTTAACCTCTATTTGCCTCAGTTTCCTTAACTGCAAAATGGGCATCATAAAAGCACCTACCTCCCAGGGTTTTTGTGAGGTCAGATGGGATAATAGTGCTAAGCACAGTACCTGGCACATAGTAAGCACTGTAACAAGTGGGTCAAACAAGGGCCTTAAGCTGGTAACGAGGCAAGCAGGAGGATAGTGCTGGTTGTTAGGATGGAGTGAGCAGCCTCGGCTGGGCTTGTAACTTGTTTGTGGATGTTCAAGAATCCAACCCTGGGAACTGAGTGCCCAATGAAACCTCACTGCTTGCTACCAGGCTCCTTTAAGATATCAGGTAGCTGGCCCCTTCCTGCCGAGGAAATAGGCTCCTATTTAATGGCAGGTTGGCAGAAAGTGGATGTAGAACTTCCTGCCCCTCAGCAATGGAGTTTGTTCCAGCCCAAACTGCTCAGAATCTCTTCCTGTTGCCTGTCCTCCTAGCCTTTAATGGTAGGGAAATAACCACAGGATTCACTGGTTAAGGCTATGGGGTTTATTGATAGCTGGATAAGGAACAAGGCAATGGTAAGAGGGCTTGGAAATGCCAAGATTTGTTGTTGAAGATTTTCTGACTAAGCCGGTAGAGATCCTAGGAAGGACTAAGCTGGCCCAGGGCAGGCAGCCCTTGGTCAGAGTGAAGCGATCTCTGATTAGGAAATAAAGTTGATCTTTGAGCTAATCTTGTCGGTGATGATAATAATAATATAGTGTTGCTCTAGAAGATTGAGTCTTAAAATCCTAAACTATTCTAGGCCTACCCACGTTCTCACTCCCACCCCCTGGGCCCAGGGGGTAAAGAGGTAAATGAGAGGTCAGGGCCAAGTCAGGTCAGGAAAAAACCCAGCCCTGGGTTTTCAGGGCTTTTTATACTCTTGGTCCACTGGCAGTTGATATCTGCCCAGTGGCTCATGCCAACTTCAACATTCCATTCAGGGCAACTGATTGGTTTGCCCTAAGCCAACATGGCAATGTTAAAATCCTATATTACAATAAATGGGATAATAGTGCTAAGCACAGTGCCTAGCACATAATAGACACTTAATAAGTCCTTTCTTCCTTCAGGTCTTTCTAAGAGGTTATTTCAGTATGTCTAGGATGGATGCTGCATACGCAAAGGCAATTCAGAAATCCAAATGTACTCTATAGACACAATAGGGAGTGAATATTGATATTATAAAAAGCTTCAGGGGCAACTAAGTGGCCCAGTGGATAGAGAGCCAGGCCCTGCATATGGGAGGTCGTGGGTTAAAATCTGGCCTCAGACACTTCCTAGCTAGGTGACCCTGGGCAAATCACTTGACCCTAGTTGCCTAACCCTTTATTGCCCTTTTTGCCTTGAAACCAACACATAGTGTTGATTCTAAAATGGATGATAAGGGTTTAAAAAACCTCACAAAAACAACTTCTCTGAAATACAGAAGCCATCTAATTTGATCTCTTCATCTATCAGGTGAGCAACAGGAAGTCTGGAAAGGGGCAGAGGGAATTGGCATGACAGCTAATTGACACTGCTCTCTGTTCTTTAAGAGTGGTTTAAAATAAATGCCAGCACAGAAAAGGACCCAGAAGTCTGATTTCATCTTCAGGGAGGGAAGAATTTCTTTCCAATCAGGCTGCCTCTGGAGGTAGTAAGTTCTCAATCGCCGGACATGGTTAGATGGTGGTTAGAAAGGGACTTGTTGGAGAAATCTAGAGAGGATTCCTTTCAGGTGGGGGCTGAAATACTACTTACTTTCTGAAGCTCCTTCTAAGTCTAGGATTCTGTGATCTTTGGATTTGATTTAAAAATTTTTTTTTCCATGGTCATATGATTGTTGTTGTCTCCCTCCTCTCTTCCCTACCCCCTCCTAGAGTTGACAAGCAATTTCATTGGGTTATACATATGATTTTTTTTAATTAAGAAATTTTAAGTAGAGTCAGAACTAGACCTGAGGCTTGCATTCCAACTCTGCTGCCTTTGTGAGCTGAGGCGAGTCACTCTTCTTTGAAGCATGGTTTCTATTTTTGTGGGAAAAAAAAAAAAGACTCAAGTTTAATGACCCTTCCCAGTCTAAATCCTATGATTGTATTAAGTTAACAAGCATTTATTAAGTTCCGACTATGTGACAGGTTCTATGCTAAGGGCTGGGAATACAGAGAAAAGCAAAAAAATAGTTTCTGGTCTTTCAAGGAGCTCAGTCTAACTGGAGAGTTGTTGCTTAGTCAGATTCAATTGTGTCTCACTCTTTGTGACCCCTTTTGCAGATTTCTTGGAAATGCAAGAGAGAACATGCAAATGGTTATGTACAAACAGCAATATACGCCCAAGTTGGACGCGAGTCTTACCCTTTCCTTCAACCTCATACAGGACTTTTGAGACTATATGAGTAATGGTAATAGTCTGAAGTCTGTGACTGATTAGTTCAGTGGTTGGCCAAAGTCATAGTTCTGATCTAAACAGGAGCCAACCAACTCCTTTCTTTTTCCATTTTAGCTGATTGCATTCCTTTTCCCCTGGCCAACAACTGGCCATTTTACAAGTGTGACATATTGGCCATGCAGACTTTTGGACAAGAGTGCCACCCCCCTCCCCCACCTCACTGTGGGAATATTTTAAAGCCTTGGGATGAGAAAGGGAAGGGGGAAGCAGCATTTTCACATTATCTTTAGCCTGGACAAATATGAAGAGTCCTAGACTGCAACTATTACCACCTGAGTTCTTAAACCACCATTTCATTGTGTAAATTGGGCCTTTCAATGACCTTCAGTATTCTTGTCTGCAAAATAAGGAATTAGATTGGAGACTTGCATGAAATGCTGCAGAATAAAGAGAATTGCAGCAACTAACATTTATATAGTACTTTGTGGCAGGCGTTTATGCTAAGGACTTTACAAATATTATTTCATTGGAACCTCACAGCCTTGAAAGATAGATGCTATTATTATCCCCATTTTACAGTTGAGGAAATTGAGATAGGTCTAAGTGTCACACAGGTAATAAGTGTCTGAGGTTGGATTTGAACTGTGGTCTTCCTACAGAACAATGGCCGTGATAATGTAAATGAAACCAATAATAAAAAACAATTGAACTCTGACATTTTTCTGAGCAGTCTCTGTCCTTTAAGAATGAGTAGCAAATATGCCTTCTTCCTTGGTAGAAAGGTGAGGGGATCTATGAATGTCAAATGTGGAATACATTTTCAAATGAAGTTGCCACTTGAAGTTGTTGTTCAGGCATTTCAGTGGTGTCCCATTCTTCATGACCCCATTAGGGTTTGTTTTTTTTTTTTTAAAGATACTAAAAGAAATGGTTTGCCATTTCCTTTTCCAGTTCATTTTATAGATGAGAAACCAAGGCCAACAGGGTTAAGTAATTTGCCCAGGATCACACAGCTAGCAAATGTCTGAGACTAAATTTGAACTCAGGAAGATGGGTTTTGCTGACTCCAGGCCCTGCACTCTGACCATTGCACCATCTAACTGCCCCTTGTTTTCCTTGTTTGTGAGGGAAGGTTCAAGGTGGGGAGAGCATCCCTGGAAATAATTATGGTGTAAGCATTAAAGGCCCTCCCTCTCCCAAACATACACACCCTTAAAAACATGAAGAATAAAAAAATGAAAAAACAAAAACAAAAACATGAAGGGCTTGGCCATGATGACCTCTCAGTGTTGTAGAATCCTAAAGCTCAGCCTGGCTCTGATACTTGATGAAAGGACATTCTCTGTGCTCAGGCTGTTTGGATGTCTGGCTCTTGGCAGGTGCTGTGTCTAGAAGCCCAGACCTTCCCCTCCCATGGCTGAGGCCCTCCTAAAATCCCAATATATCACATTCCATTCTGTGCAGTAATTGTTCCTGTGGTAATTGCTAAGGAAGGGGGTGAGACAAGGGGAAACCCTCTAAGGAAGTCCATCTGGCTTTTTTGTCCAAACTGTCTACCCTCCCCCCCCCCCCATGTTTACTCTGAGTCACTCTTTTGAGGACACAAAGGGAGCTGGATTTTGATCTAATCTAGTCCAAGTCAGAGCAAAGCAAGCTTCGGAGACCCAGAGAAATCTGTCAGATCAGCCCTCACTCAGAAAGATAGGCAGATCTCAAGGGGGATGTCTAACCTTGCCTCAAATCTCTTCCCCAAGCAAGACCTCACCATATGCCTGATGGTGCTGAAAGGGATTCTGGAATCATTAAAAATAGACCATAAATTAGCAGAGACTCAATAGGCTTTGGAGACTATTTTGTCCAACCCTCTCATTTTATAGAGAATGAAATTGGGATCCAGGAAAAGGTGCTCACAGCAAGTTAGAGAACTGCATGATCAATGTAAGGGGCCAAAGGTTGTGGCTGGCCAAGGTGGGCCCCAGGCAGAGCAGATGGGGTACACTTCAAGGCCTGGACCTTCATTGGCCAGTCACCACCCCACCCCCCTTTCCATCCATTTCCAGAATCTCATTCTGGTTCTGCTGTCTCAGAATCCTATTAGAAGACCAGTAATCTTTACCACAGCTTGGAGAATAATTGCTTCGCTCTTTCCTTCTACACCTTCCCCAGCATACTAAACTCATACTAGGAAAAAAGCCAAAGCCAAACAGATAACAGCTGCCTCGAGGAGAATTGAAATCTTTTTCTCAGAGCAGGTAGAGGATCCTGACCACAGGGAAGTCCATCTTTCTAAGGGCTTCACCTCCCTGGGTCTATTTACCTACCTTTGAAATAGGAGGTTCTAACCTGGAGCTATGAGGGCAGGAAAATCACTGGAAAGCAGAATGCTTTGAGAATGAAAATTGAAAGAAGCCAATAACTCATTGCAAGGGCCCTGCAGCTGGCAAACAGCTGAATATCTGGCTTTTTCCTTATGATTGGGGAGGACTTTCCAAGCAGAAAGAACTCCGGACAAAGGCATAGAATGAGAATATGCTCGCAGAGTTTTAGGAAGGACCAGATATCCTATCAGGATTGGAGAACAGGGTTTACATTAGGAAGGAGAGGCTGGGAAGTGGGTTGGGGATTGGAGAGGGTCTTTAGGAGCAAGATAAGGTTTAAGAAACCTGGCTCTGAGCTCTGAGCTCTGGGAGCAGGGAGGGAGACAATTTGGACAATATCTTCTGAAAACCTATGTGGTAATTTGTTATTACATAAATTGGTTAAAAATAAAAACAAGATAAATTTAAAAATAAAATAAAAGAAGCCAGGCTCTGGAATCGGAGGATCTGATCCAATCCTACTTCTGTCACTTACTTGTATGGCCAAGGGCCATATTGCTTTACACCTCCATAAAATGAAGGGGTTAGACTAGGTGGCCTCTACTTCCCAGCTCTGACTCTATTGAGCCTATTTATTTTTTCCCATAACTAAATAGGAATCTCCTCTACTACAGCCTTTACAAGTGGTTCCAGCCTCCAAATGAAATATCTAGACTACCCACCCTGAGATGACCTATTCCCCTTGTGTCCAGTACCAATTCTTAGGGAATGTTTCTTTACTCAGAGCCTTAATCTGCCTCTCACCTCTACCAGTTGTTCCTAGATCTGATCTTTAGGGCCAAGCATAATAAATCGAATCCTTCTTCTACATGTTGTTCAATCGTTTCAGTTGTGTCCAACTCATTATGACTCCATTTGGGGTTTTCTTGGCAGCAATACAGGAGTGATTTGCCATTTCCTTCACCAGCACATTTTCCAAATGAGGAAACTGAGGCAAACAGGGGTAAGTGGTCACACAACTAGTGAATGCTTAAAGCTGGATTTGAACTCAGGTATTCCTGAGATCCAGTACTCTAGCCACTGTGCCACCTAGCCGCCTTCTCATTTACATGACAACCTTTCAAATATTTGGAGGTAGACCTACTCATACAAAAATATTTATAGCTGCTCTTTTTGTGGTGGTAAAGAATTGGAAACTAAAGGGATTCCCTCAATTGGGGAATAGCTGAACAAATTGTGGTATATAATGGTGATGGAATACTATTGTGCTGTAAAGAATGATGAACAGGATGATGTCAGAAAGAACTGGAAAGACCTATGTGAACTGATGCAGAGTGAAATAAGCAGAACCAGGAGGACATTATGCAAAATAACAGTGATATTGTGGAATAATCAAAAGTGAAAGTCTTAGCTATAATTAGCAATACAATGGGCTAAGACGGTGATGGTGAACTTTTTAGAGACCATGTGCCATCCCCACCCCACCCCCCTCCAAACAAGTGCCACATCCCACCTCCCCCACCACCTTACCCCAGAAAGGGGAGGGAAAAAAGGAGGGAGTGACCTGAGCACTCTGCTTAGGGGAGGGAATAAGCACTTCCATTGGACTGATAAGCAGAGGGGAAGGGAGCTGTGGAGAAATGGGGAAGGGAGCAGCTCTACCCAAGTTCCTCTGCCTTTCTACTAATTAACTCTGCTGGGTAATGTTGGTGTGCCCACAGAGAGGTCTCTGCATGCCATCTTTGGTACCCTTGCGATAGGTTCACCATCACAGGTCTAGGATAATTCTGAGGGACTTATGACAAAGAATGCTATCCACCTCCAGAGAAAGAACTGTTGGAGTATAAATGCGGATGAAGACATATGATTTATTACTATTTGTTTGGATATCTGTTTTGAAGTTTTGGTTTTATAAGATTACTCTCTTATAAAAATGAATAATACAGAAATGTGTTTTGTACAATAATATGTATAACCCAGATTGAGTTGCTTGACAGCTCCAGGAGGGGAGAGAGAAGGGAGGAAGGGAGACAATGTGGATCACATAACTTCAGAAAACTTTTGTGGAAATGTGTTATTACATGTAATTAGTAAAAAAGTAAATAAAAAAATACTTTGGGGATCACTAAAATTCCCAGATCTTTTTCACACCAATTATTTTCTAATCCTATCTCTTCTGTCCTGTGCTTATGTGGTTGCTCGTTTTTTAGTATAGGACTTCATATTTTTCCCTATTTCATCTTAGTTCTAGTCAACAAGATCCTTTTGAATCCTAATACTATCCTCAGACAAGCTATCTCTGCCTCCCAGATTTGTATTATATGCAAATTTGATAATTAATTATGGAACCTATACCATTAAGTGGCTGACAAAAAAAATTTTTTTAATGACCCAAAACAAAAAGAATGTCCCTTAGAAGCCTTCTTCCATGTTGACATTGACCCATTAATACTGACAACTTTGTGGAAGTGATCATTCACCAAATCTCTCATCCACCCAACTGTACTATTATTTTGCCCATTTAAAAAATCTTGTTTACAAGAATAGCATACAGAATTATTAAATGCCTTGCTGAAATCTAAGTAAATATTATCTTTGTAGTAATATCGAATTCAAAAAGAAATTCAGTCATTAAATCATTCCTATGGCTCTTTGTGGAGGTATATTGACTCAGAAAACCACATATTAAAATTATGTTTTATATGTATAACCCAGTGCAATTGCTTGTCAGCTCTGGGAGCAGGGAGAGAAGGGAGGGAGAAAAAAAATGAATCATGTAACCATGGGAAAATGTTTAAAAATAAAAAAAAACCAAACACTAAAAATTATTCTTTATTATATTTTATTTTGTTAAATATTTCCCAATTACATTTTAATCTTGTTGGGGAGAGCATTATGGATTTTAGTATTTGAGACTTCAATGGCATTTCCCCAGTTCATCAGTCTCTGTTACTATTTGTATTTCCATCACATATGATGCTTCATGATCCCATTTGGGGTTTTTCTGGTAAAGATTCTAGAGGAAATGGTTTGCCATTTCTTTCTCCAGCTCATTTTAGAGATGTAGAAACTGAGTCAAACAGGGTTAAGCAATTTGGGTCACCTGCCTTGGATCAGACAACTAGTCAGTGTTTAAGGTCAGATTTGAACTTGGGAAGATGGGTCTTCCTAACTGCAAGCCCAGTGTGCCTGTCCACTATGCCACCCAACAGCCCTAGGAGGTACAGTGAATAGAGGGTAAGACCTGAATTGAAACCCTGCCTCAGATGTTTACTAGTTGTGTGTCCCTGGGCAAGTCATTTAACCTCTATGTGCTCTAGTTTTCTAATCTGTCAAATGAGGATAGTAATAGCACCTACCTCATAGAGTTATTATGAGGACCAAATAAGTATGTGGAAAGTGCTTTGTAAACCATAAAGCATTTTATAGATTATAGCTAGGAGGAAGAAGAGGATGAGGAAAAGGAATAATCTTGTAAAGAAAAATGGAAAAAGAATTGAGTCATGTTAGCTTTTATTGCCGCCACATCTTTTCTGTGTTCAAAGGTAACTGATAGCACATTGGATAGGGCATTGGGCCCCTGGAGTTGGGAAGTCCTGACTTCAGAGTCAGCCTCAGACACTTACTAGCTGTGTGACCTAGGCAAGACACTTAACCTCTGTTTGCCTCAGTTTCTTCAACTGTAAAACAGGGATTGTCTCCCAAAGTGGTTTTGAAATTCAAATGAAATTATTTTTTTTAAACCCTTATCTTCCATCTTGGAATCAATACTGCATATTGGTTCCAAGGCAGAAAAATGGTATGGGCTAGGGAATGGGGGTCAAGTGACTTGCCCAGGGTCACATAGCTGGAAGTATCTGAGGCTAGATTTGAACCGAGGACCTCCTGTCTCTAGGCTTGGCTTGTAATCCACTGAGCCACCCAGCTGCTCCAAAAATGATTATTTGTAAAAAGCTCTTAGCACAGTGCTTGGCACAAAACAGGCATGATATAAATGCTTATTCCATTCCCTTTTTCTTCCTCTTCACGAATCATCTCTTCAATAATTTATTCTAGAATTTTGCAAGAAACCAAAGGCAAAGTCTCCAGATGATAATCTGAAGAATATATCTTCTTCCCTTTTTTGGAATAATGGAAAATTCCTCTGTCTCCAAGGCCTCTTCTCCAGATTTTTCAAAGATCATTGACAGTAGCTCAACAAACACAAGTCTCTTTTCTTTCAATATTCTAGAATGTGGTTATCAAGGACCACTGACTTGAACTAATCAGCATCTGGGTACACTTTGCCATCTCCTCATTATCTTGGACTTCAGCTTCCTGGTATCCGCTTTTGTTCTCTCCTTCCTCATCCAAAGATCATCCTCTTTGTTAGAGAAAACAGATTTGGAATAAGAGTTTTATAGTTTTGCCACACATATTAATGCCTCTATGTGGGGCTCATATAGGATTAGGGTTTACAATATTTATTCTTGCTGGCTCATATTCATTTTCATTCATCTTTCTTTTTTTAAGCCTTACCTTCAGTCTTAAAAACCATATTCAATATCAATTTTAAGACAGAAGAACTAGACATTTGGGGTTAAGCGATTTGCCCAAGGTCACATAGCTAGAAGTATTTGAGTCAGATTTGAACCTAGGTCCTCCAGAGTCTGAACCTACCTCTCTATCTACTGTGCTACCTAGTCACATCCATCCGTCTACCTTTATTTATTTTCTTTCTTTCTTTCTTTCTTTCTTTCTTTCTTTCTTTCTTTCTTTCTTTCTTTCTTTCTTTCTTTCTTTCT
>NC_058131.1:420028760-420029236 GCF_016433145.1 Gracilinanus agilis
TTCCTTCCTTCCTTCCTTCCTTCCTTCCTTCCTTCCTTCCTTCCTTCCTTCTCCTTACCTTCTTAGAATGTCTTAGAATCTGTCTTAGAATCAATGCTGTAAATTGGTTACAAGGTAGAAGAGTGATAAGGACTAAGCAATGGAGGTTAAGTAACTTTCCCAGGGCTGTACAAGGACAAATCTGAAGTCAAATTTGAACCCAGGCCCTCCCATCTGTAGGCCTGGCTTTCATTCTACTGAGCCACTCAGCTGTCCCCCACCCATCCATCTTTCAAACCTGAAGAACTGGAAGAAGAATAATGCCACTGATGGAAACAAAGACAAAAAGTATCTCTGGGAGAGTTTAGGGCCTATCCAAGATAAAAGTTGCACTTGGTGCTAAAAGACTTAAAGGAATTCTTAGCCCCTCTCTCTCTCTCTCTCTCTCTCTCTCTCTCTCTCTCTCTCTCTCTCTCTCTCTCTCTCTCTCTCTCTCT
>NC_058131.1:420029283-420035834 GCF_016433145.1 Gracilinanus agilis
CTCTCTCTCTCTCTGTCTCTCTCTCTCTGTCTCTCTCTCTCTCTCTGTGTGTATGTATGGGAGGGTATGATATAGACCCTTTTGGCAGTTTGGTGGTACATATGGACCCCTTCTCGGAATAATTTCCCATTCAGGTTCGTGTACAGGCCTCCTGAGATTTATCCATGAACTGGGGGGGGGCGGTCTATGGACCCCAAGTTAAAAATCCCTACTTTACTAGAATTCAGTATTCAGCAGCATTCCCTGAGAGGCTAGATCTCCTTAGCAAAGCCAAATGCTGAGGTAATGAACTAGGGAATCCCAGCCAAGATTTGGTGCTTTACAGCTGACATTAGTTTGGGAGGATTGGTCACAGTCTTGGAAAGCTGTGACATGACTGAAAGTAGCATAGGAATGCAGAAAACTCAGCAAGAAGCAGGATCCCTTCCCTCTCTTCCCCCTAGGCTGAATATAATATTTGGGATCTGAACCCAGAGGAATTGCTCACTACATTCTTGCTGGGTTGTACTGGACGCTGGCACATCTATCAGAACCCCCCTGTGACTGCTCTGTTCTGAGCATCAGGAGTGAGATCAAAGGTGGGACTGGATCCAGGGCTTGATGGAGAGCAAAGAGGGCAAGACTGCTTCAAGACTCGACACTCAGGGATTGGGAGGAAAGGTGGGACCACTGATAAAAATGGGAATGAAACAGACCTGGGGGTTATTAAGAAAGGAGGCCAAGCTATGGACAGTCCTTCTCCAGCTCGAAACCATCTGTTTTCAATGGAGAAGCCCCAAGGAGCTAAATCTCCTGCCAAAAAAGAGTTTCCTCCAGCCCAGATAGGAATTAATTTCTGTTGGCAAGACAGCTGCTGGGCTGCTTTTGGGTTCAGCCTGGACGTCTGTCCAAAGCAAGTTGACTTTTTGACTGAATAGGTCAGGCAGATTGGAAGCCATGCTGTGGCTGGTGGTGGTCAGCTTAGCAGCAGCCTGGGCATTCAAGGACCTGCATCTCCAACTCAAAGAAGACCACTGGCTTTAATGAGCTGTCACCAAACAATTCCTGAGTTCATTCTTGAGTTTGCTTGGTCCTGGCCTATGTGGTAATGGCAAACAAGGATAAATGAGCTTCCTGTTCCTATCTAGGTGGCTGGAGTGGCTGGAGTGCTGGGCCTGGACTCAGAAAGACCTAAATTCTAATCCAGCTTCAGATCCTAGCTGTGTGACCCTGGATAAATCACTTAACCTCTGTCTGCCTCAGTTTCCTTAACTGAAAAAGGGGGATAATAATAGCATCTACCTCGAGCTGTTTTGAGGACCAAATGAGATAATATTTACAAAGAACTTAGTGGAGTATCTGGCTCCTAGTAGGTCCTTAATAAATGTGTGAGCCCTCCAGGGTCTTGCCATGCCCTCAGGGATCTCCGAGTCTACTTAGTGAGACTGGACGCAGACACAATGGTGATAGACTTTTGTAAAGTACAAGGCACTTTTGCAGCAGCAGGAAGCATAGTTATTTCCTTTCTGTAGATGAGGAAATTCAGATGTAGAGAAGGCAACATAGCTGTAGCAGGGGTTGCACAATTGGGATGTGGGAGATCTGGGGCTTGTACCCAGGTCTTTTCACCCCTATGTCGAGTTCCTTTCTTGGAGTAAATCCCTAGTCCCACATCCATCTTTTTTTTTTAAACTCTTTTTGTCTTAGTAATAACATTAAGACAGAAAGACAAAGGCTAGGCAATTAGGGTTAAGTGATTTGCTCAGCATCATATGATATATGAAGCCAAATTTGAATCCAGGTCCTCCCAACCCTAGGTCTGGCACTTTATTCACCATGCTACCCCTCCAGTTCTATCTTTATTTTTAAAAACCTTTTTAATTATGATATATATTCTATATAATAAAATAATACAATATATATTCATAATATAAATAAATGAATATTATTTATCATTTTATTAATTATTTTAAACCTTTTTATTTTTTAAACCTTGACCTCCTATATTAAAATTAATATTGTATATTGGTTCTAAGGGAGAAGAGTAGTGAGGGCTACGCAATGAGGATTAAGTGACTTACCCAAGGTCACACAGCTAGGTAGTATCTGAGGTCACATTTGAACCCAGGACTTCCAGACTCAAACCCTGGCACTCTGCCTACTGTGCCACCTTGTTTCCCTCCACATCCATATTTTAGAATTTCTCTGTTCCTAAGCAGGACTTCAGAGAACCATTGATGAGGTGATGGACTCAAGGTACATAATGAAACATACATTTTCAGCCACAGCCAAGGTGGAAATTTGTTTTGCTTAAGTATGCATAGTTGTCACCTGGGTTTTTTTCTTTTTCTTTTCCAAGGTGCAGGAGGTGTGAGACAGAGGGGGCATATAATAACACATTTCCCCAAAAGAAAATGTAAAGAGATTTATGGAAATTTTTTTTAAATGCACAAAAGAACAAAGGCCAGAAGGAAACCCAGACAAACAGAACAGCTCTCGGAGTCACGTGTTGAAATAATTTTAAACTTAAATGGAAAAGCAACCAGCATGTAATAGAGATTCACAGTTTCCTGGGCAATCTACTTTTTCTCTTCTATTTTGCATATGGAAATAATTGTTTTGTCTAGTTTTCATAAAAGCAGAATTTTTAAAATAAAAATTTTAGACTCATATTCCTTTTCAGAATCAATACTGTGTATTGGTTCCATGGCAGAAGAACAGTAAGGGGGTTAAGAGACCTACCCAGGGTCACCCAGTTGGGAAGTGTCTGGGACTAGATTTGAACTCAGGACCTCCTGTTTCTAGACCGGGCTCTCTCTTCACTAAGCCACTTCACTGCCCCCAAATGAAAAATTTTTTTAAAGGGAGAGAAAAGACAAATTTTTCCTCTCCTTCAAAGTTCAAATCTAGTGGCTCCTACTCCATGATCTTACAAGCTAATGAGCTCTCCTTCTTTCTCTGGGCTTCTCCTCTGATCCTTAGTAGGCAGCTCTTCTCTGCTTTCTTCTCTCACTGGCTTCTATCTTAGTTTCTCATGCACATATTTTTCCCTTATTCAGTGATAAACTCCTTTAAGTCAGGGCCTGGATCCTAGGATCTGTAGATGAGGAAATTCAGATGTAGAGAAGGCTTCTTATCCTCAGGACCCAGTTTAGTGTCTGGCTCAGAAAAAGTGCTTCATACCTCAAGGATTCTTTACTTTTTTGGAGTTATGGACCTCTTTGTCACCCACCCCCAGGAAAAACCTATGGATCCCTTTTCAGAATCATGTTTTTAAATGCCTAAGATTGCAGCGGGAACCTTTTATCTTGAAATAGGTTATCAAAATATTTTTTAAAACAAGTTTGTGAGTCCCAGATTACTCCCAGGCTATACCCTGGGCAGTTAGGTGGCACCGTGGATACAATAGTGAACTTGGAGAAGGAAGACTCAAGTCTAAATCTTGCCTCAGATATTTAACAAAGTGATCCTGGGCAAGTCCCTGAACCTCTCTCATTATCAGTGTCCTCATCTATAAAATGGAGATAATAGCCCTTACTTCCAAGAGTTCTTATGAGGATCAGGAGATGAATATACTGAATCAGAGCCACAGACTGATACTACACTGAGTGAGTGACCTAGGTGGTCTTTAGGATCCCTTCTAATTCTGTGATGCAGAACAGGGGGAGAATAACCAGGAGAATAATTTATAGACAAACAACAGCATTTGGAAAACAAATAACTTTGAAAGATTTAAGAACTTGGATCAATGCTGGAACTAACCACAATTTCAGATCACTGACTGATGATGAAGAATGAAAGGGATTAATTAGAAGATTCAGTGGCTTGAAAGCCAGGCCTAGAGACGGGAGGTCCTGGGTTCAAATCTGGCCTCAGACATTTCCTAGCTATGTGACCCTGGGCAAGTCACTTAACTCCCATTGCCCAGTCCTTACCATTCTTCTGCCTGGGAACCAATGCATAGTATTGATTCTAAGACAGAAGGTTAGGGTTTAAAAAAACCAAAACCAGAATATTACCCACCTCCTGAGAGATGATGGACTCAACATGCAGAATGAGACATGCATTTGGGGGCATGGCCAATGTGGGAATTTATTTTGCTTGACTATGTGTAATTGCTACAAAGGTTTGGCCTTTTCCCCTCCCCTCCAGTTGGGGGGGGGGGGGACGGGATATGGACAGAAGAGAAAACAAATGCTTACTAATAGGAAAAAAAAATGAAAAGCAAGTTCTTTTCTGTTTAAATCCTCTGATCCTGTCACCTTTTTCAATGGGATGGTAGTCCATCTTTAGCCCTGGTGCTGGCCTTGATCACCTGCATTTTCTCTGCATCATTCCTCTCAAGGCTTTGAAGTAATGGTACAATGCAGTATGGGGCTTTCAGAGACTGGCTACTTGGTATATTTAAATGCTTATTTAGCAAAGAGTTGAGAGGCAAAGAAATTCAAGCTAGAGTATAAAGGACCAATCACCATTTAAGATCCAGCCAAAATGAGTTCTGAGCAGGAAGGCTCACTCACTAAGCAAAATAAAATGTTTTGCTCATATGGAACCCACCAAGCCACATGGTACTATGATATAAATCTTAAAGGGCTTCATAGAAGAAACCTTGTGGAAATGGGAATGGGGAGGTGGAAGAGTGAGAATCTCTTGATTGGCCATGGCCTCAGGTATGACTTTACTCTGGATTTTTGCTGTATAAATAAAATCTTTTCTATAAACAGGACCTTTTCTCTAGTACAGAGAAACATCTGCTTTACCCTGAACTTGAGATGGAAAGGCATGTGTGCCCCCTACTGGGGAGGGCTGGAATTCAGGGTGTAATCTATGCAGAATCCTCCAGATGGCTCTCTAAACCCTGTGCTGCCCTCCAGAAGCCCTTGCAGTAGATATGCAGATGCAACTTGTCTGGGTTCCCTAGCTCCCATTTTTTTTAAGTGCTTCAGTCTGGATTTCCAGTCTAGATTATTATCAAACCTAATAATAATAATTTATAAATTAGCAAAATGACTCATGTACACCCCATCTTGTCAGGATTCAAATTTCCTTCCTCAATACTTGATTATGGTGGAAAGGATGAGGATGATCTTTAAAACAAAGGGAGCAAAAGTCCTAAGAGATAAAAATGTGGCCAAGAGACGGGGCTCTCTCCAGGGGATGTGCCACTTATAGAAGTAAATTTTACAAAATCAAATGAATCCTCTCCATTTGGGTTGCACATAGACAACAGGTGCCAAGGTCGGCTGTTGGGCAAGGGTCTAGGGCTGTGATACTGGCCAAGGGAAGGGGAAGTGACCGCTGGAGAAATCGGACCAAGCTCCACTGAACAAACACACAATCAGGCAGGAATGGCAGAAATTGGAGTCAGCCCATAATCGACCCTACATGAATTATGAGAAAGTAAATCAGTGCTTCCCCAAGCCTACTGAACCATGGCCATGAGAGATTCAATTAAAGCCAACAAATGATTATTAGTGGGTAGAAGGATGTGTGTGCTGGTAAATGTTTAACAGCTAGCTCTCAAAAAAACCAGAATATACTTAAAAAAAAAAGGCTGACAACCAACAAAAGAATAAATCAAGCCCTGATTTATAGCATTTGTTGATTCGTGAGATATAAATGCTCTTGCTGAAATGATAATCAGGTAGGGAGCCAGTTTTGAATTAGCTCCAGCATACCTTTGAGTATTCCTTACCTATGTGCAAGGCACTGTGCTATGGTGCTGGGGAGTCAAAGGCAGAACTAAAGAAATCCATAACCTCAAAAAGCTTGCAGTCTATTAAGGGGATACTATATGTACATGAGTGGAGCAGCTAAATGCACAACAGATGGAGTACTGGGCCTGGAGTCAGGAAGACTCATCTTCCTGAGTTCAAACCTGACCCCAGACATACATTATTGGCTGTGAGGCCCTGGGCAAGTCATTTAACCCTGTTTGCCTCAAAAACAAAACAAAATATGTACATGAGCAAGGAAGCACAAATTAATACAAGGTGATTTCAAGAGAAAGAGCGCTAATAACTGGGGAGATGGACAAAGTTTTCATATAAGAGGTGCCAGCTGTCAGTGGATACTATGGGCTAGTCGTTGTATAAAGTTCTGAAGATACAAAGATCAGGAAAATAGAGACTCTGCCCTTGAGCAGCTCACAGTCTAATGGGTGAAACAAAATTACAACAACTGTGTACAAAGAAGATATTTCTTAGATAAATAGGAAATAATTAACAGAAGGAAGGAACTAGAATTGGAGGGCTAGGAAAGGTTTGCTGTAGAAGACTAGATTATGGCTGAGACTTAAAGAAAGTCACTGTCACTTGCCTAGCCATTTCCTTTCTGCCTAAGCCAGTATCTCTGTCTTATCTGCAAGAACTATTATCTACCTGACACTGTGTGGGGGCAGATCAGAATGGATTTCCTATAGGAAGTGGGACAAGAACTAAGCTTAGCAGGAAAAGGGAGATTGAAAAGAAGAGAAGAGAAGAGAAGAGAAGAAGAGAGGAGAGAAAAGAAAAGAAAAGAAAAGAAAAGAAAAGAAAAGAAAAGAAAAGAAAAGAAAAGAAAAGAAAAGAAAA
>NC_058131.1:420035847-420090120 GCF_016433145.1 Gracilinanus agilis
AAAGGGAGATTGAAAAGAAGAGAAGAGAAGAGAAGAGAAGAGAAGAAGAGAGGAGAGAAAAGAAAAGAAAAGAAAAGAAAAGAAAAGAAAAGAAAAGAAAAGAAAAGAAAAGAAAAGAAAAGAAAAGAAAAGGAAAGAAAAGAAAAGAAAAGAAAAGAAAAGAAAAGAAAAGATTCTATGAAGCAGAAGTGAGGAAGAAGCAGATTCTAGGCATTGGGAATCATTCAGAGCCTCCAAGGTTCTCTAGTCCATCCCCTTCATTTTACAAATGAGGAAACCAAGATCTAGAAAGATGAATCAACTTGCCCTAGATCAGGTGGCACAGCTAGTCTTGATTCCAGGACCTCTTTCCACCATACTATATTAGGAATAATTCACAGGCAAAGGAACTGAAGGCCAGAGAGGTTAAGAGAATTGGCCAATGTCAGCCATGCAGAAGGCAACTGGAGAGCCAGGGAACCAAAGGGAGGAGTCCCAGGGCTTCAGCAGACTGCCCTTTGCTCAGAAGGTCTGAGTGACCTTTAATGAAGTAGAAATGGGGTCATTAGTTTACTTGGCCAAGCCAGGCTGAAAAGACTAACCTCAGAAGAGCTATTAAGGGTGTTGAGTCATACCAACCAGCCATCAAAGAGTTTGCTGCCTGCCATCGCCCTCCCCAGCAGAGGACCCACTTTAAAATGGCCCTAAATGAGAGACGGAGATATTTTAGCAACTCCAGCTCTCCTCATTGAGCCTGTGTCCCGTGGTGATGCAGTCACCCTTCTAAATGGAAGACGAGGACGGGATGCTGTGAGGGACTCTGGACGGCCGGGACCACATTTTCTTTTGGAGTGGATCCGTGGCCATCCAGCCTGCGGGGATAACAGAAGCTCTGGGTTCTGAACAACCAGCTTGAAAGAGTACCCGAGAAGGGAAGCCCAGGTGGCCCTTTGAAAATCCATTCCCCGTGAGCTCCTGGGATTATTTCTGACTCGGAGTTGGGGAAAGTGCCTTTAATTGGCAGCACTTCGAACTCAAAGCTGAACAGTGGAAACCTGCCTTAGGGATCCTCTCTCCTGTCTGTAGTTAACAATAGGCGGGTTGGAGTTTCCGATCTCAATTCAGAGCAGCCACAATGACTCTTAAGTCAGCCGAGGAGCAGAGCTGCTCGAAAACATGACCAATTTTTTTGCCCTCTGTCCAGTCACTGAAGAGTAATTCTTGTTTTTTTTTTTTTCTTTTTGAAAGGTATATGTTGAATTTATCACATCTTTTAAAAGAAAAGCAAGCTAGACATAGTGGAGATTCACAGTTTTTTTACATTCACTCTCTTCCTTTCCTTTTTTAATTTTTGGTGTAGGGACGAATTTTTTAAATTTTTATTTATTTATTTTCCATGTGGAAGAGTAATTCTAGTAGACTTTTATGTAGTGCTCTGGAGAGACTGCTTGGTGTAGGCAACTGTGTAGGAAAGCTTACCTCCGAGGGTTAGAAGATGTGGGTTCAAGTTCTGCTTTTGACACAGGCTGTGTGACTGGACAATTCACAAAGTGTCCCAGGCAGCTTTTTTTTTTTTTTTTTTAAATTAAGCCCTTATCTTTTGTGTTAGAGTCAATACTAAGTATTTTTTTTTTTAAACCTTTACCTTCCAAACCTTACCAATACTGTGTATTGGTTCCAAGGCAGAAAAGTGGGAAGGGCTGGGCAATGAGAGTTAAGTGACTTGTCCAGGGTCACACAGCTAGGAAGTGTCTGAGGCCAAATTTGAACACAGGACCTCTTGTCTCTGAGCCTGACTCTCAATTCACTGAGCCACCTAACTGCCCCAATACTAAGTGCTGAATACTAATATTCATCCAAAGCACTTCCTAGCCGTGGGACCCTGGGCAAGTCACTTTACCCTCATTGTCTAACTCTTACCGCTCTTCTACCTTGGAACCAATAGTAAGTCATGATGTTAAGACGGAAGGTAAGGATTTGGGTTGTTTTTTGTTTTAATATTTTTACCCTTACTTTCAGAATCTCAGAATCTGTGTATAGGTTACAAGGCAGAAGAGCGATAAGGGATAAGCAATGGGGTTAAGTGACTTGCACAAGCTAGGAAGTGTCTGAGGCCAGTTTTGAACCCAGGACCTCCAGTCTCTAGGCCTGGCTCTCAATCTATTGAGTCACTTAGCTGCCCCTCCTTCTGTACTTATCATATCATTCAGGATCTTCTGGGACATTGGTCAATCAGTTACATTTTCTCCCTTCCTTATTCTCCACATTCATTCATTCAAATTCACATGCACAGAATTAAAGAACATTAGCTGTGGAAGGGACTTCAAAGATCATCCAGCCTAGGGATTCTTAACTTGGGGTTTGTGAACTTTTAAAAATGTTTTGATACCCATATTTCAACATAATTGGTTTCCATTATGATCCTACATATTTTATTTTAGGCATTTAAAGATTATTCTGGGACTCTTCCTTAGGTTTTACCTGACAACCAAAGGGATCCACAACACACAAGAGGGTACAAACCCCTGATCTGGTCCAACAACCTCATTTTGTGGTCAGAGAAAAAAAGTGTTTTAGAGAGGGGAAGGGACTTGCTCCAAAGTTTTCTGGTTATAAGTTATAAAACTTGAACTGGAATCAAGGTCTTCCGGCCTAAATTTAAATCAAATGCTCTTTCTCCAATAATATTCTCTACCACTCTCTACTCCTACCTCTCCCTCCTCAATATCTAGCAGAAGGACTCACACCTAGTAAATACCTGTTGAATTGAATCTTCAATTTTCCTCTCTCTCTACTGGGTCCTTCCCCTCTGTCAAGAAACATATTTAGGTTTGCTATTGTTGTCTGGTCATTTCAGTCATGTCTGATTCTTCATGACCCCATTTGGGGTTTTCTTGGCAGAGACCTTGGAGTGATTTCCCATTTCCTTCTCCAGCTCATTTTAGGAAACTGAGGCAAATAGGGTGAACTGACTTTCCTGGGGTCATACAGCTAGAATTGAATTCAGGAAGATGAGGGTAAATCTTGCTGATTCCTGACTAGGCACTCTACGCACTATGATGCCCCTTAATTGCTCTAGATTTTCCCTCTCCTAAGTGTCAAGTGGATTGAGTATGCTTAGTCTTGTAACTGGTTCCAGTCTTCTAATCACATAGTTAAGAGACAATCATATGGTTTTCAACTGGCTGAGTAGTCAGAATTCCTGAGGTCACTACTGGCTCATCCCAGAATTGGGAATTGCCTTCAAAAAGCAGTAGCATACAGAATTAGCTATTTCCTCTCTTCTCTTGATCTTTCCTGTTTGACTCCTTTACTAATTGGGGTCCAGTGGGAGACAATGCTGTAAGGGGAAAGACTTTGGGTCTTCTCCTCCGTGAGGCCAACACGTGGCCCTATGAAACAGGCCTTAGTCCTTTGTCTCTGCCTCTGTTGTCTCTTTGTGGGGAAGTAAGTGAAGACCCTAACCTTGTGAGTTTCAGAAAATAAGGAGAAAAAACGTCTGAGAGTCCTGGCATCTTGCCATCCTTGCACTTTAGTATCTCAATATCCGGGTTCTACAGTCAGCTCAACATCAATGACCTAAAGAGCAAGGAAGGAGTGACCTTCAGGGCCCACTCAGCAGAAGGTGAAACAAGAAACTCATCAGATAGTGATAATATGAACCCCAAAGACCACGGTGGTATCGGAGAGAGTGGGCTCTCCAGGCATTATAGGGAAATGTTCACAATTTGAATTAATACTAAAAAAAAAAAAAGCTGAATTTCCATTCATTGTAATGATTGATATTGGTGCCAGAGAAGAGAAAATGAAATACTTTTAGCTCATCAGCATCCTACAATGCAATATACCTTGCCAGACTAATCCTAACTTTCTCCGAACTCTAGTCCCATGTTCTGAACTGCCTGCTGTACATCCACTTCAATGTCCTACTGGCATCTCAAACTAGCATGCCCTAAACTGAACTTCTTAGCTTGCCTTCCCCAAAGCTTTCACTTTCTCCCAATTTCCAATTTCTAATTTTATTTCATTTTTTTAAAAGTTGTATTGATGGGTGCAGCTGGGTAGCTCAGTGGATTGAGAGCCAGGCCCAGAGATGGGAGATCCTGGGATTAAATCTGACCTCAGACACTTCTCAGCTGTGTGGCCCTGGGCAAGTCACTTGACCCCCATTGCCTACCTTTACCACTCTTCTGCCTTAGAACCAATACACAGTATTGATTACAGGACGGAAGGTAAGATTATTAAAAAAAAATGTTGTGTTGATGCTTCTTGGTTTTATATCTTGCCAGTATCAAACCCTTCCTTGAAACAAAGAAAAGCAGTTGCATCAAACTAACCAAGTCTGACAGGGTATATTGCATTGCAATTGTTTTCTAGAATGTTCCGCCCTATTTTTGTTCATGGCATTGCTTGAATTGCATATTTGAACCATAATGGCATCTTTAATTCTTTCCTCTCTCGTGTCCAAATATTTAATCGGTTGCTAAGTTCAAGAAATAGCATGGTAGAGTGAAAAGAACATTAGATTTGGAGTCAGAGGTTCTGAAATGAAATCTGAGCGCTTTCACTTATTGTGTAACCTTGGGCAAGATTCTGGACCTCAGTATCTTAATTTCTAAAATGAAGGATTTGGATTAAATGACCCGTAAGGTCTTTTCCAGCTCTTAAGTCTGTGATCCTATCAAATCTGAGTTTAGAAATCAAGAAAAGTCATTGGCTTTACAGAAGATTTGGACTGAGAGAAGTCCTAAGAGAAATAGTTAGCTCTTTTCACAAATTTCCCCTTTTGAGCCTAACTATATATTTTTGTTGTTTAGTTGTTTCAGTCATATCCAACTCTTTGTGACCCCATTTGAGGTTTTCTTGGCAAAGATATTAGAGTGGTTTGCTATTTCCTTCTCCAGATCATTTGACATATGAGGAAACAGAGGCAAACAGGGTTAAGTGACTTACCCAGGGTCACACAGCTAATAAGTGTCTTGGGCCAGATTTAAATGACTTGATTTGAGCAATGAGAAAGCAATTTCAAAGAAGCCAAATAGGAGAGGTTATCAGCAAGGTTGTGGTATTTCCCACTGTCAAATGCTACAAAAGAAGAAGACAAAAAAGATCATTGGATTTTGTTATAAGGCAATTATAATCTGGTAGAGGGGGCAGCTGGGTGGCTCAGTGGATTGAGAGCCAGGCCTAGAGAAGAGAGGTCCTAGGTTCAAATCTGGCCTCAGACACTTCCTAGCTGTGTGACCCTGGGCAAGTCACTTACCTCCCATTGCCTAACCCTTACCACTCTTCTGCCTTGGAGCCAATACACAGTATTGACTCTAAGATGAAGGTAAGGGCTTTTATTTAAAAAAATTATTATAATCTGGTAGAGTTGTTTCAGTAGAACGCAGGGGATGGGTGGAAGTCATTACTTAAGGCTAAGTAATCTCTGAAATTTCTCTTCCATTTATTTCTTCCTTTTCATTCTTACTATGATCACCTTGGTCAGGCTATCATTACATTATGGACTCCCATGACATTTCTCTGTACCTTTATGCATGTTATTTCTAGCTTAGAGTATTCTTCTTATTCTTTCCTTGCTTACATAAATCTTCCTTAGATCAAATCTTATCTCCTTTGCCTTCCTTGAAGATAACAGCTCACAATAATTTCCTGTCTTCAGACAATTCCCTCTAGATGATTTATTGCTCAGGTGTTTTGTAAGAAATAAAGAAAATCTGGGCCATCATCCTGAACTAAAGATCCATCTATAATTGTGAGAAATTAGAGCTAGAGATCTCGCCACACCCAGTCTGTGGCAAAGAGTCCGTTTAGACTAGTGGTTCCCAAACTTTTTTTGGCCTACCGCCCCCTTTCCAGAAAAAATATTACTTAGCCCCCTGGAAATTAATTTTTTTTAAATTTTAATAGCAATTAATAGGGATGATAAATGCACCTCTGGCCATCACCACTTTCCTGGATCACTGCAGCACCCACCAGGGGGCGGTAGCACCCACTTTGGGAATCACTGGTTAGATGTACAAAAATAGGTTTTATAGGCTTTTGAAGGTAATTAATATATGTGATTAATAAAACAAAATGTACAGAATATATTACTAAAGTTTGGGAAATATTTGCTAAGAATTAATAAATTCCAAATAAAGGTTTGAGACAGACAGCTCCCATTTGCTCTGTTCTTCTGATGTTTTAGCACCAATTAAGACTTCTTGTTTGGACACCAGAAGAATTTAAAGAGATCAGGGCCTCTGTTCAATGACTCAGTTTCTAGAATGTATGATTCATGGTATGTCACAAGCACCATTTATCACTGAAGTTTGAAAGTAACTAAAAATAACAGATTGACATATTCAAACTTAACTCACTCTTAAAGATAAATCAGAGGCACCTTTCTGGGCTATAAACTCTGAGGAACCTATACTGAATATAAATCCTTTACAACAGCAAATAACATCTTGTCCTTATATAATACATTCTTAATTCTGTTACCTTTATCAGGAATCAGGATTCCATCAAGATGAAAATTAACACTCCAAAGTTGATAACAAGCTCTTAATTTTATTGGCTATACCCCACACCATGTCAATCTTTTCTACTATTATGGCTAATAATATATATTATAAATGATATCTTATCCCTAGTTAGTTTACTAACTGGGTCTAGCTCTTTCTAGAATCTTAGTTACAGTTACCTAAATAAAGGATTATGTGTAATTCTTTGTTTTATAATCACTGATATAAAAGTAATAAAGGCAATCCTATTGTAACTCTGTTACAATCATGATTTTAAGTCGGGCAATAAAATGGCCCATTCCTAAGGTCCAAGTGTTTTATTCCTTTTTGATGTAAGAAAATTTATTTTAGACAAAACATTATGAGTTTAGTCACAGTAGCTCTGAGCGCCTAGTCAGGAAAATTCCTGACATTTAGGAAGAGGTTGGGTTCTCTTTATATTCACATCTATCTCTAGTTAATACAAAATTTAGAAAATTTCTAGAAATTTTTAGAATTTCTAGAATTCCAGAAAAATCCTAGAAAAACTAGAAATGTTTGTGATAAAACAACAGGTTTTTTACAGTGTGTATAGATAGACAGGGGCAGCTAGATGACATAGTGGATAGAATGCCAGGCCTGGAGTCAGGAAGATCTGAGTTCAAATCTGGCCTCAGACACTTATTAGCAGGATAATCCAAGGTAAGTCATGTAACTATTTGCCTCAGTTTCCTCATCTGTCAAATGAGCTGGAAAAAAGAATTGGCAAACCACTCTAATAGGCCTGGAAAACAGCAAATGGTCCCATGAAGAGTTAAACATGACTGAAACTACTAAACAACAACAAAAATGGACAGACAGTATCCAGAAGGGAAAGTTGTGAAAAGAGACGACCTTCTCTCAGGACTTCCCTCAGTTTAAATTTTTTGTAGAGCCAATGACTCCTCTTGCTATCTCTCTTCACTGTCACAGCTCAAATCCCACCAGTGTTCCTCATGGGTATGCTTGGATGCCATACTTGTTCCATCTTCTCAAATCAATCTCTTCTCAACTAACTTGATAATTTATAGATGAACCATGGGTTGTGGTAAAATGTTCCCAGTCTATTTGAACATGATTTTTTATGCAATGGTATTCAATTTTATTTTATTTTTTATCCATATTGTTCATTTTTGTGAGTAATCTTATAAAGCCCAGATTCAAAAACATAAGCCCAAATAAAAAATTGAAAAATCATATGCTTTCAACTGTACCACAATGGTTCTCAAAATCAGAGCGTTTTTCAGTACTTAATCTAAGACCTGCAAGTAAGTGATAGAGACATTTCTCACCTAGTTAAGGTATCAAGAATAATATTTGATGTGGTGATTTCAACCCAACCATCACACTGTCTTACAATCTTAATGATGGGGGGGGGGCGGTGATGGAAATGGGACCCTGTGCTTTTTACCAGTAAGCAAATATTGCAAAATAGAATGAAGAAAAGTATATACCAATCATATGTTTCCCATCCATGGTACATACCACTCTGTGCTTTCCCTGCATCTTCTACTGTAGTAGATTATTTGTTAGTTAATTAAGAATTAATTAGGAAATTAGGTTAATTAAAAAGGTTGTGTATATGAAGGTCCCCAGTTTAGAGAAAGATCATGGACAGTTTACCTTAAGAAGTCAGCTGGAATTTTCATAAAAGTTCTTTAAGAGATTTTCCAAGAGTCTTGTGGTCTGAGGAAAAATAATGATCACTCTGGGAGTTTCACACTCAGAGGTTGGAGGTTTTGTTTTTTTTCCTCAGAAAATCCTGAGAGAAAGTTGGTGACAGTTGGTTGAAAAGAGTTTGGAAAATTTGGAAAGTTGGTGAATTAGATCATCAGTTTGGAGAGAGACTGACTGAGATTTCTCTCTGTTATGTTAAAGAGGTAAAGGAGGCCAGCAGGACCTGGAGAGAGCTATTCTGCTGGAAACCTGTCAAGAACTGATTTCTCTAAAGCTGGAGAGAAGGAAAGGAATTACTTATAAAATTAAATTACAATAGTTTATATGGATAGAATAAGGGAATAGATAGAATAGGAAGTTTTAGGTTAGCCTTGATTTTTGTCACTGAAGAAGACAGCTCTTGCGAGCTAGAAATTTGGTTTTGGTTATATATAGAATTTTTAGATTTAGGGTACATATATATCGATAAGAAATATATTTTCTATCTGGTTTCCTTTCCCTTTCCTATAATTTTATATTCAAAATAAATAGTTATAGTTATATGTATATATGTATGTATGTATGTATGTATACATATATATATAGTCTGAGCAGGATTCTTTCAACTGCTTAGATCAAGCCATCTTTACCAACTGTCAAACTCAGGATCTAACTCAACTCAAGAACCTGACCACAGCCACCATCAGCTGTTGGTTAATACCAATACTAATCAATATTTAGGGTCCAGATACCCCCAAAATTACTCTACCTAATAAAAGTTTGCCAAACATTCCAAACCTGTACTGAAACAGGTTGACAGGTAATGTTAAGCAGGACACAGGAAACAGCATGCCACATGTGCACTGGGGTCCTTGCAATCAAGGGAAATTTCCCAAACCAGCACATGCCCCCTTTTTTGTTTTTTGTGTCCTAAATTCACTTTTTGATATGTAGATGCTAAAACCACACCTCTCCCTGAAAGAGTACCCTCCGTCTTGACATCCGTTTTCCAGGGTTTTGGCCTGGAATGCCCTGAAACATCCAAAGCAGAAAGATTCTGAGAAAAGGTAGAGAGTTCCTAAGAATGGGAAGAGGCAATCTCCTAGATCCTCAATAAATCTAGAAACGTTAATCCTTGCAATCACCATTCTATCACCTCAACCAGACCTCACTATTGCACTCATTAAAGCTACACTTACTGTCATGGATAGTGTCTGAGACATTCTTGAGATAGGCCCATCTTTCATCACTCTGCAACTGCAACATTGAGACTTAATAAATACAACATAAATTGGGAGGGAGAGAGGGAGGGAGGAAAGGGAGAGAGGGAGGAGAGGAGGGAGGAATAGAGGGAAGGAGGGAGGGAGGGAGGGAGGGAAGAAGGAAGGAAGGAAGGAAGGAAGGAAGGAAGGAAGGAAGGAAGGAAGGAAGGAAGGATGGATCTCCAATTTGTAGTATCATCACTTCTCTATTAGAAGTGGAGAGCATGTTCCATTGAGTCCTTTGGATCTGTTGGTTAAGGAACTAAGTAGAAAAATTGTGTATGGCTCTGCTTTCATTCTGTAATCTTCCAGAGAACAGAGACCTTCTCATTAATATCTGTATCTCCCTTAGCCTAGGGCTGCATATTTCAACACTTAATAAATGGAGAAGGGAAAGAAGAAGGATGGGAGGCAGGAAAGAAAGATGAATGGCAGGTAGGAAGGGAAAGAAGGAAGGAAAGGAAGAAAGAAAGGTAGGAGAGAGGGGAAGGGAAGGAAGAAGGGAGGGGAGTGAGGGAAGAAAGAAAGGGAAGAAATGGAAGAAAAGGAAGGAGGGAGGAAGGGAGGGAAGAGGGAACACTAAGAGCAGTATTATAATCAGGAAAACTAGCTTTTGCTCCTGGCTTTGCCACTAACTTCCTGTACTACCTTGGAAAAAGCACCAGAACCCTCTCCTGACTCCTTTTTCTCATCTTCATGATAAATTCCTAGACTTCCCATTAGAAGGGATTGGTTCCTTGAGAGCAGGCACTATCTGACATTTGCCTTTCTGTTGCACATCCCTTAGCACACAGTTAAGTGCTCAGTCAGTGCTGACTGAAAGCCCTCAGAGGTCCTCCATTTGGTCCAATCTCCTCATTTTATAGTTAAGGAAACTGAGACTCAGAGAGGTTGTGACTTGCCTAAGGTCATAGGTAATAAGGGGTAAACCTAGAATATGAACCCAGGTCTTCTGGCTTGGCCCTGGCACTTTCCATTGTTCAGCTCTTGCCTGGTTATATGTACAAGCAAAGAGGACGCTGGACCGCCTGATCTCTGACCAGGCAGGGTGGCCCTTCTCTGTAGCTGACCAAACGTCTTTTGCCATTGTTCCTCTCATTAACCTTCCAGCTTTTTTAATGTCTGCTTATTTTTACAACTCCCACAAGGTTCCTCCTGACCAGACTGCATGTTTTTTGGAGTGGGCTTTTTTTTTTTCCTTATTGCTTACTTTAATCTTTAGAGCTTCACTTAACTCTACAGAGTGGCCTCTCCCTTACCTCCCTCTTTCATAGCTTTAATAAGCCAACTGGACTGTTAACAGCAATTCCAGGAGGTCTCCGATGTTTTCAGAGTTTCCAAAGCATTCATTAGGAGTAGTGATCACAACTCATTTTCCTACCATTGCCCTCACGACGATTCCATGAAAGTGAGTTGAGTATTGCTATACCCATTAAGAAACTGAGGTTCAAAGAGGGTAATATAACTTAACAGGGTCATACTTCATTCAATTTTTAAAAATCGATTCCTTCAATTTAAGAAGTGTTTATTAAGCACCTACTATGTTCCAAGCAGGATACAGCACTGGGCCTAGAGTTGGGAAGATATGAGTCCAGATGTGGCCTCAGACATCTACTACCTGTGTGAATCAGGGCAAGTCACTTAATCCTGTTGGCCTCCTTTTCCTCATCTATAAAATGAGTTGGGGAAGGAAATGGCAAAACACTCTAGTATCTTTGCCCAAAAAATCCCCAAATGGGGTCATGAAGAGTCTGGTGCCACCAAAATGACTCCATGACAACCATGTGCCAGGCACTGTACTAGGTGTTGGTGATGAAACAAAACAAAACTGTCAGCAGTCCTTGCCCTCGGCTCTCAAGGAGTTTACAGTCTACTTGGAAGGAAACAACATGCACATAATTAAGTAAATACAAAATGAAAATTTTAACAATTAAGTGAGAACAGGAAAAGCTGTAGGTGGCTCCTAAGCTGTGCCTATTAAGTGGGAATGTAGATCTCCTGATCCTAATTCTATTGCTCTGTCTAGGATACCTTGCTTCTTTAGAGTGTAGGGGAAAGAGCTAGACTAGGAATCAGAGGAACTGGGTTAAAATCTCAGCCCTGCTGCTTATTACCTGTGTAACCCAGGACACAGACTCTCAAGGCTCAGTTTCCAGCTGCAAAAAAGGGGGAAGGGTAGACTCAATGACCTTTTAATTCTCTTCCATCTCTAATTCTATAACCCCATGATCCTGCTGCCTTTTCAACTTAGGGCAATCTCTATCCTCATAAAATGGCTTTCTAAAATAAAAAATATCATTGATCCTGTCCTTTCTTCTGAATTTGAAGTGGGCACTAAATTTCTAACTAAAAAGGAACAACTATACTCTAATTTTCTCTTATTTCTACCTAGTTTACTAGACTTGGTTACTCCTGTCCTAACGAGGTGATTTCAAGATCCTCCCAGGTTTGATTTAGAGTTCCTTCAAAGGCAACTCCCAAACCACACCACAAAAAAAAAAAATTTATCAGGATTGCCCTTCCATAAGCTCTTCCTCTTCTTCAACTTTCACATGATTTCACATCATTTGCTTCTAAATCACGAAAAACAAAAATATGTCACTAACAACAAAAAACTGTCATAGAACTTTTTTCAGATCTCCCCTTGGGAAAGAAAAGGTCTCATGCCAGCTGCCTCTTGGTAGGCTGTTAGAGTGGCCTCTGAGGAAGCCATAGCTGTTGGTTTAGGCTGTGTTCCTCTCCATCCTGTGCTATATTCCTCTCCATCCTGATTCAATTGATCCATTCTGATGACTCCTTCCAAAAACTCTTCTTGTAGTGAATCCAGTGATTTTTGTAACTGAGATGCTATCCCCATACCCAACTTGTCCTTGTGAAAGGGTCCTCTGGGTGGCTTTTAATTCCACCCATGTGCTTGCCAGAGAATTGTGTATAGTTCGCTTTGTTTTATGAATGGGTTTGCAGACATCTACACTCTTTCTCCTTCTGTTTTCCTTATACGGGAAAAGTTTTCAAAAGTTTCAAGTACCAACTAGTCCAGATGAACCCATAACCTTATAAAGTTTGCTTTCAGTTTCCTGACAAACAAATGGAATATTCTCAACTGGCCCTTTCTTGGGTTTTCAACCAGATATCTTCACAACAAAGGAAGTGAATGTCAGAGTTGAAAGGAAACTTCAAGATTGTCACCTTCTAATGCAACCCAATTTAAAGAGAAAAATTTGGGTAGGCCAAGTTAATATAATAAAAATGACAATCCTACCTAAATTAATTTACTTATGCAGTGCCATAGCTATCAAACTACCAAATTTTATATAACAAAGTTCATCTGGAAGAACAAAAAGTCAAGAATATCAAGGGAACTAATGAAAAAAAATGTGGAGGAAAGTGGCCGAGGAATACCAGATCTTAAACTATACTATAAAATAGTAATCATCAAAATGATCTGGTCCTGGGGGGCAGCTGGGTAGCTCAGTGGAGTGAGAGTCAGGCCTAGAGACAGGAGGTCCTGGGTTCAAACTCGGCCTCAGACACTTCCCAGCTGTGTGACCCTGGGCAAGTCACTTGACCCCCATTGCCCACCCTTACCACTCTTCCACCTATGAGACAATACACTGAAGTACAAGGGTTTAAAAAAAAAAATACAAAAAAAAAAATGATCTGGTCCTGGCTAAGAGATAGAATGGTGTTTCAATGGAATAGATGAGGGATAAATGACCTCAGCAATCTAATGTTTGATAAACCCAAAGATCCCAGCTTTTGGCATAAGAACTCACTATTTGACAAAAACTGCTGGGAAAATGAGAAAACAGAATGGCAAAAATTAGGTTTAGATCAATATCTCACACCCTATACCAAGATAAGGTCAAAATGGATATATGATTTAAACATAAAAAGAGAAAAACTAAGGTGCAGGACTTGCTGTAAATTGTCCAAAGTCACAGAATGAATGAATGGCTATGGTGTTTCTTGGATTATGTTTTGTCTGATTAGACTTTGGAGTCAGAAGAGGTGGGTTTAAACCTCAGTTCCAATACTAACTAGCTATGTGATCCTGAGGTCACACTTTCCCTCTCTAAGTCTTAATTTTTTCTTCCATCAAATGAGAAAAAAGATAATTATATTCATAAGAACCCTATCAAACAATAGTTAAGAGGAAATGGTTAAAGATGCTATGGGAATGTGTGATACTATTCTAAAGAGCTCTTGAATAATTCATATCTTCATCAAGACCAGAGTCTGCCACAATTTTAATTTATGGAATGCCAACTGGTTCTTCATTACTGCTGAGCAATCATTGTAATTTCCCCCAAATGACTCTATCAACCCTCTCTATACCTGCTAGCTATTTCAAACCTTCTCTCCTTGAAATCCATGGGGTCCCCCACCATAAGTTTCCTTTGTTTAGGCTATTACACACCTTAAAATTCCTCTACAAAGTCCCCTATTTTCTTCTTTTTTTTTTAAAGGTACACAGTTATTCCTCAAAGAAGGAAGGAGATAGGTTACCAATCAGTACTTGGAAAATCAAGAGAATCTGTGATGCAGTCACCTGAGAAGGGTGCCCAGCCAGGAATGTTCCTTGGCCCACCAGAGAGAAAAGGGAGAAGTAGGCCAGAGAGAAAGCTCCGCTCCCCTGACCTGCTGGAAGAGAAGAGAGGCAGAAAGAAAAAACAGAGCCAAAAAAGCTTCTATTCTCCTGGCTGACAGGCCACAAAGAGAGCTGGCACAGGACCAAGAGGCTGCAGTTCTTGTGGCCAGCAGGGAGGGAAGAGAGAGAGAGAGCAGGGAAGCCTAAAGAAAGAGTCCATGGAAAGACAAAGACCACAGAAGCCCAGTCTTAAAACCTTACCCTACTGCCTCCTCTCTAGGCAGGTCACATTCCTATCACTTTCCTTCTGGCTAGGAGTTGAACCCTTTCCTCAGCTCTTGCCCTAAGGCTGAGGAAATAGATAGTCTGGTATACTCCAAGCTAGGGTCAATGGAAGGCGTTTTCCTTTTCCAAAGAACAAGATAGTTTGGAATGAAGGAGATCCTGCCCTAATTGTAATAGAAATCTGTCTCCATATCTGGTGTATCCATCTCCTTTTTTCCTCTTTTGCCTNGCTTCTCTCTCTCTCTCTTTCTCTCTCTCTCTCTCTCTCTCTCTCTCTCTCTCTCTCTCTCTCTCTCTTTCTCTCTCTATCTCTCTCTCTCTTTCTCTCTCCGTCTCCCTCTTTACCACCACCCCCCTTTCTCTTTCATGCTTGCTTTCTATCTTAGTAACAACTCAAAGACAGAAAGGCAAGGGCTAGGCAATTGAGATTAAGTGACTTGCCCAAGGTCACACAAGTAAAAAGTGTCTGAGGCCAAATTTGAACTCAGGTCCTCCCATCTCCAGGTCTGACTCTTTATCCACTGTGCTCCCTCGATGCTCCCTCAGTGTCTGGTTTGTCAGAATACATGCGAGCCCATACCCCTCAGCCATGCAGATACTAAATACTTGGGTAGGGAAAATTCCAAGCTTAAAAACCCTAGTTCGGGGCCTAAACTCTAAGAAAGAAAGACAAAGGCAGGTGTGTTTTCTAGGAAGGTAGAAGGAAACAGGAAAGGAATACGTCCTCTTTTTGGCTTCACCTTCTTCCTCCTCCCTTTATGCCAAACAACCAAAAGGGTTGAAATCTTGACTTTGCTACTTACTAGCTATGTGATCTTTATTGAAAATTATACTGGGGCCAGCTAGGTGGCTCAGCAGATAGAAAGCCAGGTGGGAGGTCCTGGATTCAAATCTGGCCTCAGACACTTCCTAGCTGTGTGACTCTGGGCAAGTCACTTAACCCCAGGTGTCTAGCTCTTACCACTCTTCTGCCTTGGGACCAATGCAGAAAATAAGGATTTAAAAAAGAAAGAAAGAAAAGAAAGTTATATTGCCTCTGTGACCCATTGTTCACAGACCTGCTTGTGTTCAGGGGAGGTAGCAGTCTCTCACTTAATCAAATCATCCCCTACCTGTTTGTATTTGGAAGTTGTCAAGTAGTCCCTCAGCAGGGAGGCAGGGAGGTGTCAGAGTCCCACCTCTTTTGCTGATTTGGATCTATCCAAATTGTCTTTTTAAAAATTTTTGGCAATGGGGGTTAAGTGACTTGCCCAGGATCACACAGCTAAGAAGTGTCTGAGGCCAGACTTGAACCCAGGACCTCCCGTCTCTAGGCCTAGCTCTCAATCCACTGAGCCACCCAGGTGCCCCAAATTGTCTTTTATAAGTTGACTCAAAACCAGATCAAATTACTTGGCTGCACCAGGATGGAGAAGAGAAGGAGGGAAGGAGACAATTTGGATATAAATTCAGAAAACTTGTATGGAAATGTGTTATTACATGTAATTGGTAAAAAAAATGAATTACTTAAAAAAATAAAAGCAGTCCCACCTAGAAGCCGTTTGGCGATCTATAGTGATCCACCTTTGCTATCCTGAAGTACTTCTCATAAACTCCTTCCTTTCAGTTCTTTTTGTCCTGAGTTTTGCCTTATTATTCATCAGAGTGAAAACCCAAAAAAAGTATTTGCCTTTCAAAACCTTCTTTGTTACTGATGTCTTTGGCCTTTAGTTTCCTCTTCTGTAAAAAAGAGATAGTTGGTCTGGATGACCTTTAAGGCCCTTCTAACTCTAGACCAATGATCCTGTCACACCTAGCCAGGGACAATCATGAGCCAATTTCTGCCGTTTTCAGATGGAGACCTTGGCCTGGGCTGCAAGCCAAGTGAGGTTCATTTACCAGAGAATACCCCGACATGAGCCCAAATGAGTGAAGCTATCACATGGGATACAACATATCTAGGATATCAGGAGTACTGGTAACTGTTTAACAACCTTGGGGTGGGGGGATGTATGGATGACACCATTTAAAAAAATCCAACCCTATGTTCTGTCTTAGAATCAATATTGGGTATTGGTTCTAAGGCAGAAGAGTGGTAAAGGTTAGGCAATGGGGGTCAAGTGACTTGCCCAGAGTCACACAGCTAGGAAGTATCTGAAGTTGCATGTCACTTTTTGAAGTTTAATCTGCTTTATTAACATTTTCTCCATCACTTTAAGTCTAGACATCCAGTAAAACAACGATTCAAGTCCCAATTTGTAACATTTGCCCATTTCTGAGGTATAAGTTCTCAAATAGAAAATTTGACAATGAGCTAGCAGGCAACTGGACCTGGAGGCAGGAAGACTCATCTTCCTAAATTCAAATTTGGCCTCAGATACTTAGCTGTGTGACCCTGGGCAAGTTCCTTAACTTTGTTTGCCTCAGTTTCCTCATTTATAAAATGAGCTGGAGAAAGAAACGGCAAAACTACTCTGGTATCTCTGCCAAGAAAACCCCCAAAAACCCAAACTGGAGTTGACTCCACCTTGATACAAGCTTGGGTGAGGGAAAAGCTGTTGCAATCATCTTATTCAGAGACTCAAGTATTAACAAGGAAGCTCTCTTAGGAAGTTTAATTATGGATGATCAGCTGGAGAATTTTTTTAAAGGTCAGTGATGGCAAGTTACAATTTACTTTGAAGTCTACAGACATTGCCTCAGAGGGAAATCAAAGTAGTGTTCCTGGGGTGGGTTGAGAGCCAAGTCTAAGGACAAGAGGTCCCTGGGTTCAAATCTGGCCTCAGACACTTCCTGGCTATGTGGCTCTTGGCAAATCATTTAAAACCCCCATTACCTAGCCCTTACCCCTTGTTTGCTTGGGACCAATACACAATATTGGTTCTAAGAAAGAAAGAAAGAGTTTAAAACAAAATAAAAGATCATTTTCCTATTCAAATACATTTCCCCTTCCCCAGACTTTAGTGCCTTCCCTTGTAAAGTTACTTTGTATTTACTTTCTATATCTTCTATATTCTGCTAGATGTACATGTTTCCTGCCTTTATTAAAATATAAGCACCTTGAGGAAAGGGCTATTTTTGCTTATTCTCTGTTTTGTTCAGTTTAGCCCTGTGCCTGACTTATTTTAAGTAAGCCTTAAAAATGTTTATTAACTGATCTTGCCTCTACCTTCCGATGGTGCCTACCCTTTTACCTTGTCACCTTAAAAGATTGTAATTTCATGGGTATAGACACTGTCTTCACTAGTGCAGATGTCAGTCCCTTTATAAGTTGTTATACTTGGAAAACTCATTACCATGCAGTCAACTTAGTGATGCCTCCCCTCCCATATTCCCAATTTAGTTAGGTTAATCTAGGGAGAAAACGAGGGAAGATTTATTAAATGTTTGTGTGGTTGAAGGGGTATCCTATCTCCCCTCCCCCCATGCAAGTAAGGTTTGTTTTTCCCTGAAGGGGAAAAACCATTCTCTTCCTTCTTTCTACCCCCCCCCCCACTTGATTAGCCCAGTGGAATGGTGGGATGTGGATTGACTGAAATGACTGAGGAAACAAAGGTTTGAGTTTCTGAGCATATAATTTATTGGCAGGGTGTGCAATTGCACAACAAATTGGGACTAGGCCCCCGTCTAGGCTCTGGACCCCAAAATGGGGTGGGGGGAGAGATTTTTATGCATTACAAGAAAAAACGGTTAACAGTATATAAACCAGGATTAGGTAATCTGATTTCTAATTGGAAGAAAGATGGGGACTTTCCAATTTAGGAGGGGGAGAGCAAATAGGTGCAATTCCCTAAGATCAGAAAAAGAGGTATCCCACTGTTCCTCCCCCAAAATGTTTGTATTCAATCAAAGAAACAAGGAAACAAAAACTGATTGACCAGCACAGGGCCATTCTCCAGACAAGATAGATGGATTGCTTCAGATGTATACTTTTGAGAAAACTCCTTACATCAATCTTTGGGTCTGACTGGATTTCTGGTCAGCATAACCTAGGTCCTTAGCTAAGGTCTCTCAGCAACAGTGGTCCAGCTAGGTTCAAAACAATGCAATAACGTTTTCTCACAATGCTCATAATTGAGTAAGCTTTCTCATAAGGCAGAAATTGGACTAGAGCCATACTTGAATAGAAAAAGAACTGAGCTAGATCCAGAATTGAGTCTCAAGATGGAATCAGTGTGGTTCACTCAATTCCCACAGAACTAATGTGGGCCTCCTCTGATGTACCTTTCAGGTGCCCCTGGGTGAATTGACTTGACTTCCTGGACACTTACAGGCTTAAAAGATTCTACATGAGGCTCTTTAAAATTGGTGGATGCCCAAGACTCAGGCATACTGCTTTGATGACCAGAGAAATTTCCACACGAAGATGAGGGGAGCCACTTCTACCTAAGCTATATGCTAGAGTATCCTTGTTGATTATTCTTCCTGTGCTATGGCCAAGTAAAAACTCCTTTTGTTAACAACTGAATGACCAGTGAGTGCCTCATTTCATACCAACATCCACCTAAAGCTAACACCTAGAGACCTGAGACAGATCCACATCTTATAGCTTATGATATGCCAGAGTTGGAGTCTTCAAGCATAATAGAGTTGTCCAAAAGTGGAATGGGCTGCCTTTGGAGGGAATAGGTTTCTCCTCACTAGAGATCTTCAAGCAAAGGTTGAGTGGCCACTTGTTGGGATGCTGGAGAAGAGATTTATTCAGGAATGGGTTGGATTAGATATTGACTGAGACCCTTCCAGTCCAGAGATCCTGTGACTTGTCAGAATTTGCTTTATTGGAGAAGCCAAGATCGACTCTATGAATGATGAGGCATCAGAGCAGGACTTTTGAGGAAGACAGGGATGATAGAATAATAATATTGAATTTACATCAATGCACTGTTTTTCTTAAAAGCTCTCTCGTGAACTTTCTGGGAAGCTTTTGGCACTTCTCTTTGGTGCTATTTCTTCATCTGGAAGGAAGGGAGGAGATATTTTCTATCTCCTATCTCCCACCCAACATCCTATGTTCTACAATCCTTGTGGTCCCTTCCAGCCTAAGGGTCTTTCCAGCTCTAGTATTCCATAGGTCTATTTTTCTAAGGTCCCGAATGAAGCTGAGATTGTGTATTTATTCCTCTTCAATAAGGATAGGCTGAAGAAGGGGAGGGAATTCTAATCAAGAGTAACACTTGACCAAAGTCAGAGACTGGAGTGACCATTTGTGGAGGGGAGCAGTGGGAGGTAAGGCTGAAGAATTGGTTGGAGCAAGACTGTGGAAGGCTTTTAGTGCCTAACTAAAGAGTTTCAACTTTATTTGGTCAGCAGCAGGGAATCAGGAAAATGTTTTGAACAAAGGAAGGATGCAATCAAAGCCAAGCATTAGAACGATTGCCATGGCAACCTGTGTTGCATAGACTGAGGAGGGGGAGAGACTGGAGGCTGGAAGATCAGTTGGATGTTATTGTAATAGCCTTAGTGACAGACAAGATTTTTAGCTAGGGTGGTGGAAATGGGGAAAGAGGGATGAATTCAAGAGATATTGTAGAGGTAACATTTGGCTATTGATTGGTATTGAATGTCTGTGGAGAGTAAGACAGAGGGAAGAGTTAAAAATGGCTGAAAGGGTAGTGGGGCTGCTGAAAAAACAACAACAAGGAAGCCAGGGGGAAAGAGAGGAGAGAGAAGAGAATCAGCTCAGTCTGCTTTCATATCCATTTTCTCATTTCTGACTCTCAACAATGTGTTATATAATTACTCCATTTTGCAGATGAAATTGAGATGCAGAAAGAAAAAAAAAAAAGACTTGCCCAGGATCATACAGCAAGTTAGTGACAGAATTGAGTTTCCTCCTCTACAAATAGAGACAGTTGGTTTGGTTTCACAGAACCTCAGAGTTAGACGGGACCTTAGAGGCCATCTAGTCCAATCTGGACAAGAGTCCCTTCTACACCATACCTGGCAAGTGGCCAATGGTATTTGCTCAACTCTAGTGAAAAACAACCCACTGTCCACTGAGGCAGCCCATTCTACTCTTTGGTTGTCAAATTATTAGGAATATTTCCCCCATAATGAGTTCCAATATGTCTCTCTACACCTTCTGGCCAAGGTTCTTGGTTCTACCCTTTGAAACCAAATCTAATCCCTCTTTCAGAGTGACAACTGATCCAATCCAATCTAAGCCAACAAGCATATTTATCAAGTATCTACATTTGAGGTACTACACTAGGCTCTGGGAAGATGAAGTCAAAACAAAAAATAACCTCTTCCCTGAAGGAGCTTCTACTCTCTAGCTATCTTGAAGGTAGCTATCATGGTTCCCTTAAGTTTTCTTTTCTCAAGTTTAACTACTCACACTTCCTTCAGTTAATCTATCAGTAATGTGATCTTGAGGCCCCGGGCTGTTAAGTGGCCCAGTGGGTAGAACACCAGGTTTTAGATTCAGGAAGACCTGAATTCAAATCCGGCCTCAGACATTTACTAGCTGTGTGACTCTGGACAAGTCACTTAACCCTGTTGGCCTCAGTTTTCTCATCTGTAAAATGAGCTGGAGAAGGAAATGGCAAACCACTCTAGAAGCATCTTTGCTAAGACTGAAATGACTCAACAACAATGACTTGGAACTTTTCATTTTTCTGATCACTATACTTTGTTCTTACAATGTGGTGTCCAGAACTAAGCATAGCACTCTAGGTGGGTCTAGTTAAGGTAGAGCACAGTGAATCTATGACCGTCTCCACTCTGCACTCTATTTTTCTCTTTACAAAAGCTGTGATGGAATTAACTTTTTTTTTTACTTCAGTATTACATCATCACATTGAGTTTACAATTCACTAAACTCCCCTCTTGCCATCTTGTTAGTCATACCTTCCTTTACAAAAAATTTACTTGTGAAATTGATTTTTTTTGAAGCTGTTGGACTATATTTAGATTTCATCTTATCTTTTATTCTTATACCTTAACCATTGTCAAACTTTTTTAACTCAGGACCCCTTTATAATCTTAAAAATTACTCAAGTTCTCTCTCCTCTCCTCACCCAGTCCAAAGAGTTCTTGTTTGTGTAAGTTATATCTAGTGGTATTTGCTGTATTGGGAATTTAAAATAGTTTTGTACTCAGGACACCCCCACCCCATCCCAAAAGGGTCTTGGGAACTTCTAGAAGTCCCCAGACCACACTTTGAAAAGTTTTGTTGTGTGTTATCTTAATTTCCTCATTTGAAAAGTGGAGTTGGACTAGACATCTTCTGAGGGCCTTTTAGGCTCTAGATCTATGATTCTTATTTGAATTCTACTCCATATCCCCTAAACACAACTATTCTCTGGACCTTGACAGTAGTCTTCTTTTTAAAAGTCTTTCTATCTTTACTTTCTCCTGTCTTCAATTCATTTTTCATGCCCTTTGTTGTTATTATTGTTATTTTTCAGTCATGTCTGACTCCTTGTGACTCCATTTGGGGTTTTCTTGGCAAAGATGCTGGAGTGATTTGCCATTTCCTTCTTCATCCCATTTTACAGATGAGGAAACTGAGGGGAAAAGGGTTAAGTGACAGCTAGTAGTTGTTTAAGGTCAGATTTGAACTAAAGATGATGAGTCTTCCTGACTCCAAACCCAGAACTCTCTCCTCACAACCATCCAATTGTCCTCTCTGCTCTATATCAAGGCTTATTTTGCAACTCCCTCTAGTTGCCTATTAGCCATGTAGGATGTTGGCACATTGTCTAGTACATAGCAATAGTTTTATAAATGTAAAACCTGGGCAGGAGGGGGTATGGCAAGAGAAAGATGGCAGAGGGGTAGTGAATTATATGAGTCAATAGGAATATATTACCAAAAAAGCCAATACCATTCAAAACCGTATTAAGAGAGGAATTTGGGGCAGCTAGATGGCTCAGGGGTTTGGGTGCCAGGCCTAGAGATGGGAGATCCTGGGTTCAAATCTTGATTCAGATACTTCTTGGCTATGTAATACTGAGCAAGTCACTTGATCGCCATTGCCTAGCCCTTACTGCTCTTCTGCCTTAGAACTAAAGCACAGTCTAGATTCTAGGATGGAAGGTAAGGGTTGAAAAAAAAAATAGCTAGGAATTTTTTGTTATTTTTTAGTTGTAAATGAGGTTTTCTTGGCAAAGATACAACTGCAGTGCTCTGTCATTTCCTTTTCCAGTTCATTTTAGAGATGAAAAAAACTGAGACAAACGGGATTAAGTAACTTGTCCAGGGTCACACAGCTAATAAGTGTCTGAGACCAGATTTGAACTCAGAAAGAATAGCCTTCCTGTCTCCAGGCATGGACCCATCACAGTCCCACTGGACTTCACCCTGGCCAGACCATACCTAGATGTGAAATGCAAGAAGTTCTAATATGGAAATAGGTATCAAGTGACAACATCTGTACAATCCAGTGGAATTGCTTGTCGGCTCTGGGAGGTGGGAGAGAAGAGGAGAGGGAAAGAAAATGAATCATGGAAACATGGAAAAATATTTTAAAATAAATAAACAAACAAACTAATAAACAATTTTAAAAGGCCCAATTTATTAAATATTGAACAAAAAGCCCCGAGTGATTATTAGCTTGTTGACTACAGTTAACAAGTCTGAAGACTGATTAAGGAGTGCTAAGAGTTAAATCAGGCCATAAACAAGCGTGGACACTTTTGTTTTTTGCAGGAATTTATAATCACCTTCCCAGGAGAGAATTTTCCAGGCAGACAGGCAGGCAGGCAACAAGCATGTATTCAGAGATTACTAAGTAAGTACTAGGCACTCTGCTAAGGACTGGGGATAAGGAAAGAAGTCAAAAGACAGTTCTTGCCCTCAAAGAAAGTTGCATTTTAATGGGGAAGAACCACTCATACAACAAAGCTGAAGGGGAGAAGGAGAGAGAAAGTACCGATTGGCTGTGTGATGTTGGAAGTCCAGAGAAGCATAGCTAGGGAGGGCCATAGCATGGATTCTGTCCCTAAAATGGAGGCTCCTAGAAGGAATTCACTGATGAGAGGTGGACAAATATGCAAAGATGAAAAGGAAACTGAGTCATGGTGACCAAGTCCTGAAAGTAGGAAGCATAGATGGGAGGGGAAATGCTTTCTCAGATGCTAGCTAAGTCCATAGAGAACTGGCTCCTATTTCTATGAAAATAAATCTAAAATCAGCTTTAGAATGAGTCACAGCCTTTCCTTCATTTTCCTTCCTTTCTCCTTCAACACCTCAACCCATTATTATTTCTGAAGACAATAAAACGAAGATCTGAGAGTACAGGTAATAATAATTCTAGCTAATATTTACACAGTGTTTATTATGGGCCAGGCACTGTGAAAACAGTTTTACAGTTAATATCTTCATTTGAATTTCACAACAACCCTGGGAGGTAGATATTATTATTATTATTATTATTATTATTATTTGACTCATAGGTAGATATTTATTTTGTCATAAATCAAGTTACATGTCTTAGAGTGAAGGCTTAACTCATACTGTAGACATTAATATTTCGATATACAAGAGACAAATCTTCTCAGACACTGCCTGGCTGTGTGACCCTGGGCAAGTCACTTAACCCCCTTTGCCTAGCTCTTACTGTTCTTCTGCCTTGGTACTAATACACAGTATTGATTCTAAGATGGAAGGTAAGGGTTTAAAACAGTTATGTATACAAGGGGCACCATTTTCCATTTTCAAATTTTACCTAAGGTATATCTTGTTGGAGTTCTTTTTCTCTCCAATATGAAATTCCAACTTGACATGACCACCAGTCTCCCAAAGTATCTAGATGTTATTATTATCCCCATTTTACTGATGAAGAAATTGAGGCAAATGGGAGTTAGGTGTTTTGCTAAAGGTCACTCAGCTAGTAAGTGTCTGAATCCAGATCTGAGTTCTTATCTGCCTGATTCTAGGTCTAGTGCTCTACCCACTGTGCTACCTAGTACCTCTTTCCTTCCAATAACCACCTTATAGTCCCTAGGAGGTAAGGAAAACTGACCAGCACATGTTAAAGACAGAACTTTTTCTGTACAAAAGGAGACAACTGGGAAACTACTCTTTAACTGCTCACCCCCAACAAATTGTTTTGGGTGCAAACCTGGAGATTTCTAGCACAACTTTTCCCGTCTTCCTCCAACATTTCCAGCCCTCTGGAGCCCAACCATCCCCAGGGTAAAAGCAAATAAATCTCATTTGGATATGAAAGTTCTGGGAGTAGTTTTTATTTTTCTTTTTTGCTTTCTTGGCAGGGATTCTGATTTACACGCAGAGTCACTCAATTTTGGTGCCATATGTAGAGATTTTTAAGTGGGAAGAACTTGATCAAGCTTCCTTTTAATTTTTATAAAAATCTTTTTTCTTTGCTGTAACAAAATGTTTTTTATTCATACATTTTGATCTTTACAAAACAGAAAAAATCCCCCAAATGGGTTAAAAATCTTGTGAATCCAGAGAAGTAACTTTAATTCAAAGGGAGATCTCAAGTAGAGCCAATTTGTTCTGCCAGACACATCTTCCTTATATCCAGATCTGCTTCTGTCAGTCATCTGCTCCACGATCTCTGGTGGCTCCCTATTTCCTAGCTAAACTGCTGACTCTTTTGTCAGGCATTCAGGGCATTCCTCAGCCTGGCGAGATTCTATCTTTTCAGGTTATCCTCTATTAATCCCCTATAGCTGCTTGGACAGAATCCAAGAATCTCAGAGTTGGGCGGTATCTCTGAGGGATAGCCCAAGCTGTACCTGGCCAGGAAGCCCTTCCATAGCCTCCCTGACCTGGTCACCTCAAGTTCAAGGGAAACCATTATTTCTCAAGGCAGCAGATGCCATTTTGGCATGTTTTTGTTAAAGAGGTTTTGTTTTTATTGAGCTTAAATTTGCCCCAGCAACTTTACCTTGTTGCTTTTTGGGACCCAAAAGCACATGTCCAATCTCTTTGCCATGGGACAGTTCTTTATTCTATTTTTAAATTTTATTTATTATTTCAGTTACATGGAGAAACAATTTTTGAGAGTTGTTTTCTGACATTTTAAAATTCAGATTTTCTCCCTCCCTCCCTTCTGCCACCTTTCCCGAGGCAATATGTAGTCTGATCTATGTTATATCAGTGCTCTTGAGCAATACATATTTCCATATTGCTCATGCCGTGACAGAAGACACATTTCACACGTACAATAAAACACTCATGAAGGAAATAAAGTGGAAGATGGCATGCTTTGATCTGCAATCAGACGCCAACAAGTCCTTCTTTGGCCCTGGAGAGGTAGCATTTTTCATCCTGAATTCCTTGTGGATATCTTGGGAACTTGCTTTGCTGATAATGGTTTAATCTTTCACAGTTGATCATTATAATATTTCTGTTACCATATATATTGTTCTTGTGGTTCTGCTCACTTTACTTTGAATCAGATGTTCACATAAATCCAGGTTTTTCTGAACTCATCTTGTGTGCCATTTTTTATGGTGTGATAGTTTTTCATCATAACCACATACCACATGTTGTTTGTCCATTCCCCAAGTGATGGACATACCCCTGGCTTTTCAATTCTTTGCCACTTCAAAAAGAGATGCTAAAAATATTTTTATACAGATAGGTCTTTGGGACAATTCTTTGAATACTTGAAGGCAAATATTATGATCTTCCTAAGTCTTCTCTTCTTAGGCTAAAGATCCCCAGAGTCTCCCTGTTCTTATATTACTTCAGGATGCTTCCAAACCCAATAACCCCAGATTCTCTGTTTGCTAGGGACTCCCTCGTATTGTTGTTGTTGAGGTGTTTCAGTTGTGTCTAATTCTCTATGACCCCATTTGGAGTTTTCTTGGCAGAGATACTGGAATAGTTTGCCATTTCCTTCTCCAGCTTGTTTTACAGATGAGGAAAGTGAAGTCAAAAAGATTAAATGACCTGCCCAAGGTCACAAACTAATGTGTGTCTGAGATAACATTTGAACTTAGGATGAGGCGTCTTTCTGACTTCAGGCCTAGTGCTCTAGCCTCTGTGCTACCTAACTGCCTTCCCTTTCTCTATATCACATTTGATTCTCTCTAACATTCAATGACTATATACAGTTCTTAAAGAACTCTCCTCCTTCCCTTTTTCTGCCATTTGAATTCCTACCTATCCTTCTTTCCTGGTCTTGGTTCTCTATCTGGTACAATGGATGACTCAGAACCCAAGGGATCAGGCAAACAGTTCTTTTTTTTTTTTAAACCCTTATCTTCCTCCTTAGAATCAATACTGTGTATTGGTTCCAAGACAGAAGAGAGTAAGGGCTAGGAAATGCGGGTTAAGTGACTTGTCTAGGGTCACACAGCTAGCATGCATCTGAGGCCAAATTTGAACCCAGGACCTCTGGGTCTCTAGGCCTGGCTCTCAATCTACTGAGCCACCTAGACAAACAATTATTGTAATGTAAATACAGCCAACCATCCCCAGAGTAAAAGCAATACACAAGGGTTTTTTTGGTAGGGTTTTTTAAAGCCATATAATTATTTTTATGCCAATAAATCAAGGATATTAAATACAATCCTCAAGGAAGTCCCCTGAGGTCTCAGGAGCTCCCAGTCAAACTTGTGAAACTTGTTTTCATATCCTTTTCAGCCAAATGGCCCACAGTCAGGTCCCAGTTCAATCCACTTGGGGCAAAGTTAGCTCAGACTGCCCCAGGATCTGCTCCCATGGTTCCTATCTCAGGAGTGTCTTTCATGGAAGAGCAGGAGTTAATTCAATCCTCCTCAGTTCCATTAGCATCCTGGACCCTAAGACCTTCAAAGTCCAACCCAAATGCTACCTTTTCTGGGAAGCTTTCCCGGTGGGGAACAACCTTTACCCTCCTTAGACTTCGCAGCACACTGGGCTTTTGCTTCTCAAAGCACTTGTCATGTATTTTTTACTAGACATTTTTTTTCATATCTACCTTTTGGATTGCAAGCTTCTTTTAAAAAAAATAACCCAAACCCTTACCTTCTGCCTCAGAACTGACTCTAAGTAACAGTTCCAAGGCAGGAGAGTGCTAAGGGCTAGGCAATGGGGTTAAGTGATCACATAGCTAAAAAATCCTGGAGGCTAAATTTAAAGCCAGGTCTTCCTGTCTCTAGGCCTGGCTCTCCATCTAGCTGCCCCTGGATTGTAAGCTTCTTGAGTCTTATTTAAATTTTGTTTCTTTCCTAGTAAATCATGTACTGTGTAAACACCTGAAGGACTCAAACCCAAACCACTTACACACATACATACACACATGCTAGTTAGAAACTGGGCCAATCGCCAGAATGTCAGAGCTAGAATCAAGGGTCTGTCTATTGGCAAATGTTTAACAAGGGTTTCTTCTAAGATCCACTACACACTTTTAAGTTTAATTTGCATTATTAGCATTTTCTCCATCACTTTCTTAAGTCTGGACAATATATGAAACAAAAAATCAAGTCATAATTTGTAGCATTGCTTGATTTCTGAATCATAAATGCTTACAGCTGGCATTTTACAACTACCTCTGACCTGGCTGGAACTGGCTCTAGTACACTCTTGGCTAAACGAGTTCTTGGAGCTCATTTATTCTGTCCAACAATATTGCTTCTGGTTTTGTGTCCATTTGTTTTTCATACAAAGGCTCACTCTGCTTTTCCCCTCTAGTTCTTGGATTTCCTCAGAGAACTTCTGTTTTAGGATCAGTTCTAAGTCAAGAGAGCGGCAGCAAGGGCTAGGAAATGAGGGTTAAGTGATTTGCCCATGGTCATAAGACTAGGAAATGTCTGAAGTCAAATTCGAACCCAGTTCCTCTTGACTCCAAGCCCAAGAGCTTTTTCCATTATGTTACCTAGCTGCCCTTAACACCATCACTTCTTTATTTATTTGAATAAGGCATACCCTCTTAGAACCATACTGCAGCCCATCAAACCTCAGCGATACATACATATGAAGTCAGATTTTCTTCTTTGCATGAGGATCTTGCTTGTTATCCACACTTTGTGCAATTGTGTAGACGCTTGAGGCCATAGGTTTTATTATTGATTCCTTCAATTCTTGGACATTCCACTCTTCCTCTTCTTCCTCCATTGTAGCTCCTCTTTGTGGTATTTAGCTTGGTGGGTATACAGTACGTAGGAAGGGTTCTTTCCTCTCTCCTTTCAGAATAGAGTCTTTTGATTATCTTATTCCAGGCAAGTAAATTCTTAGTAGTCCTGGTTAAGTGCATTACATTCCTAGCCAGGAGCCTCTTATTCCTGTATTTGACACCATATTTCATGAATATGCATCCTATTCTTAACATGTTTTAACGGATTGTTCCCTTCCTAAATCTCCTTTTGTTTTCTGCGGCCTTTGTCTTCCATTGGCAGTGCTGACAAAATCACCAACTTTGCTCCAAAGGGCAAATTTCTTGCCCCCAGCTTTGTGACTTTGCTGTCTTCAACAGGGCTTTCTAGATACCTTTCTGACTTTTATGTCTATTTTATGTCTATTAATAATCTAGTTTGACTAGATTATTTGGAGACTATTGTTATCAGATCAATAAATAATTCAGAAGGGATTCTTTATCTACTAGTATTGATGTCTTCTTCCATGTTGTTGTTGTTAAATCCTTCATTTTTTTTTTTAATTTTAAACCCTTAACTTCTGTGTATTGACTTATAGGTGGAAGATTGGTAAGGGTAGGCAATGGGGGTCAAGTGACTTGCCCAGGGTCACACAGCTGGGAAGTGTCTGAGGCCGGATTTGAACCTAGGACCTCCTGTCTCTAGGCCTGGCTCTCAATCCACTGAGGTACCCAGCTGCCCCCTAATCCTTCATTTTTGAAGGGGATGGAGGATATCATTATTTCTTGACTCATGAATGGATTTAAGTTAGGAGAGTTGCACAAAGTGTGAAGGCAGTTGTCAATGCCCATCATTATTTTTGAGGTCAGGCATCTTTTTTTTTTTTCTGAGTTTTGATTCTCATTTCTTCTTCAGGACAAATTTCATATCTCTTAATACCAGAAATTCAGAGGTCCCATTTCATAGACCTAGAGCCAGAAGGAAACTCAGAATTCATCTACTTAAACCTCCTCACTTTGTACACGAAGAAACTGAGGCACAAAGAAATTTAATGATTTGCCCAAGATTATATGGGTAACAATCATTGGAATAGTCAACCTTTTTCCAGTTAAGTCCAATTCTTCATGACTCTACTTGGAGTTTTCTTGACAAAAATCCTTGAGCAGTTTGTCACTACTTTCTTCAGGTTATTCTTTTTTTTTTTCTTAACCCTTACCTTCTATCTTAGAATTAATACTGTTTATTGGTTCCAAAGCAGAAGGGTGGTAAGGATTAGTCAATGGAGGTTAAATGACTTGTCTAGGGTCACATAGCAGCTCATTCTACAGGTGAGAAAACTGAGGCAACCAGGGTTAAATAACTTGCCCAGGGTCATACCAATTTGAATTCAGGTCTTCCTGAATCTAGGTTTAGAGCTTTATCTAGCATGCTACTGCTCATAATCAGTAGAATCATGGTTCAAACTAAGGTCTTCTGACTCAAAAAATCCAGTATTCTTTCCATTTTGGTTCTTCCCTTTCTTTTTTTCACTACATTCTTCCACCATATCATCTACTCTTCTGATAATCCTGATGATTCTCTTCCTCCTGGACAGATCATTTGTCTTCCTTGTTTTTCACTCAGAGGCCTTTCCTCCATTTTTTAAAAGAAGGAAAACTTATTTCACTTTCTTTGATAACCTAAAGAGTGAGAGTGGTCTTCTTTCTGAAAGGGAGATGAGCTTCCCTTTTAACATGGATAATAATCACCTGGCCTAAGCAGAAACATACATCACTTGCTTTATACAAAAGTCACTGCAAAATTCTCTCATCTCTTGAATAATTTAGGTCGGACATTGCCTTTGTTCTCAAGCATTTTTACTATGTAGTTGGAGAGACAAGATGAAAAATTCCAGAGTTGGAGTTAATGGAGAACTGGCTCCACAATCTGGTTCTGCCATTTACTAGCTATGTGACCCTGGACCTTGGTTTCCTCATCTGTAAAATAGAAATTGTAATTCTTGTTCTCCCTACCTTACAGATTTATTGGGAAGAAACTGCTCTATAAACCATAAAGCATTTTGTAAATGTGAGCTATGGGAGATGCTTGGACAACAGCATGAGATGATATATATCAAAGTCTATATGGACCTAGCACATTGCCTCCCTGAGATTTAACAAATCAATAATCATTTATTAAGTGCATACTACATGGCAGGCACTAGAGGCGATGCTGAGGCTATAAGGAATAAAAAAAGGCTCTTGCCTTCAAGGAGTCTATTAGGAGAAATAGTCTTAGCAGCTGTGGGGACCAAGAAAAGCCTCGAGTTAGAGGTGGTGCTAGAGATTCCTAGAGGCAGAGGGAAGGAGGGAGTGCGTGCTAGGCAGAGGAGATAGTCTATATCAAAGTACAGAGATGGGAGATAGAATTTCCTGCATGAGAAACACAGTAAAGAGGCCTGGTTTGAGCATAGATTGTGTGGAAGGGGATAAAATGTCAGAAGTCTTGAAAGGAAGGTTGATGTCAGGTTGCAAAGGGCTTTAAATGCCAAACAGAAGAGTTTGTATTTGATCCTAAAGGTAACAGAGGACCAATGGAGTTTATTGAGCAGGGGAATGACATGGCCATACCTATGTTTTAGGAATGTCACTTTATGGGATAGCTAGGTGACTTGGATTAAAAGCCAAGCCTAGAGATGGGAAGTCCGGGTTTGAATCTGGCCTCAGATACTTCCCAGCTGTGTGACCCTGGGCAAGTCACTTCACCCCCATTGCCTAGCCCTTACATCTCTTCTGCTTTGGAACCAATACTTAGTATACATTCTAAGACAGAAGGTAAAGTTCGTTTGTTTTTTAATCACATAGTCAACTGTATAAAGGACAGATTGGAAAAGCTTGAGTCTGGGAAACCAATTAGGAGCTAGAATTCATGTGTCCCCTGGCTGACTGACTGGTCACTCAAAAGAGACTTTTTTGGTTGTTCATTTGTTCAGTCATGTCTGACTCTTCATGACCCATGGACCATCGTTCAATAGCCTTTCTGTCCTCCATTATCTCCCAAAGATCGTCAAAGTTCATGTTCATTTTTTCCATGACATTTATCTCTCTATCTCATCCTCTACCATTCCCTTCTCCTTTTACTTTCAATCTTTCCCAACAGCAGAGTCTTTTCCAATGAATCCTATCTTCTCATGATGTGACAATAGCATTAAACTTCAGCCTCCCTATTTGTCCTGCCAATAAGAAGCCTGAATAAATTTCTTTAAGCACAGAGTGATTTGATCTCCTTGCTGTCTAAGGGACTCTCAAAAGTCTTCTCTAGCACCCCAATTCGAAAGCATCGTGGTACTCAGCTTTCCTTATACTTCAACACGCGTAGTCATACGTTGTTACTGGAAAAACCATAGCTTTGATTATATTGAACTTTGTAGGCAAGATGATGTCTCTGCTTTTTGGTATGCTGCCCAGATCTGCTACAGCTTTCCTTTCAGGGAGCATCTTTTAATTCCATGGCTGCAGTCACTGTCTGCAGTGATCTTTGAGCTTGAGAATATAAAATCTGACATCGCTTCCATTTCTTCTCCCTCTATTTGCCAGGAAGTAATGGGTCCTATTGCCATGATTTTAGTTTTTTGATGTTAAACTTCAAGCCAGCTTTTATACTCTCTTCTTTCCCTCTTATCAAGAGTCTTCTTAATTTTTCTTTGCTTTCTGCCATCAGAGTGCTATCATCTGCCTGTCTGAGAGTGTTGATATTTCTCTCAGAAACCTTAATTCTGGCTTTTTATTTGTCCAGCTCGGCATTTTGCATGATGTACTCTGAATATAAGTTAAATAAATAAGGTGACAATATATAGTCTTATTGTTCTCTGGGACTTAGCTAGCCAAAACTGCTAATTATTCCCCTAGCTAATCAAAGTATGGTCACAAGCTTGAATGTTTATTCCATTTTCATGATTATAAGCTTTGAGATTCCTTTATCTGATCATTATATTTTATCACTCCATCTATCCTTCTGCCTTACAACCCCTAATCCTGTTCTTCATCCTCACCATGATCTCCATTCCCTCTAACCCTCAGTTCTTTCCCAGACCATTGCCCCATCATTGTTTATATCCTCTCCTCTACTTTCCTATCTTGACCTCTTTATGAATCAATTGAAATCCACCCTGTTCTCTATTCCTGAATTCCTCGACCCTATGTCCAACTGATAATAATGTTTTAGTATGTCAAGATCATTTCTACCATTCCATTCTATCATGTACTGCTAGAGGGAGCTAGAGGAAATCACAAAATTGTGCTGAATGGGCCCACTATAAATTTACGTTCTCTAATCTCAACTGTCCCTTTACTGTAGCAAGGAAAACATTGTTCTTCCATTTTGCTTTCCCCCTCTCCAAAGCAGCTGATCCATACCTTCTCATACTCTTCTCAAGCTTCCCATAGCACCCTATCTACCTCAGAAAAAAATGAGACCATTTTGCCATCAGCTTCTCCTTCTTTCCTCTTTCTCATCTCACAGCATTAAGACATCTTCCCCAACTATCTCATTCATTTCGATCTTGTTGGAAAGGGTAGTCCTTTGCTTTGCAAAGTCAAGCTTGTCAGTATTCATCCTTGATGCCATGATCCCGAAGCTTCTCCAGCAAATTGCCCCACTATAATCTACACTGTTTTATCTTCAATCTCCAGCTCTCCCTCTGTATAGGTCTCTGTTTCCCACATCCTTAAAACCTCAATCACTGGATCCTTCTATTACCTTCTATTATAGTAGTTATTGTCCTTTAGCTCTCCTCCCCTTTGTGTCTAAACTTCTTGAAAGTCATCTATATTAAGTACCTTTACTTTCTAGGTTGTCCTACCAACTCCTTTCATCACATTTGCTGATTCTTTTTTTTTTTTAATTTATTTTAAATTTAAATTTATTTTTTTACCAGTTACATGTAATATCAATCTTCCTGACAAGTTTTCTAAATTACATGATCAACCTTCCCTTCCCTCTCTGGGTGCTGGCAGGTGATTCGATCTGGGTTATTACCTGTATCATCAACCTAAACATCTTTCCATACTGTTCATTTTTGTAAGTGAATAATCTTATAAAACCAAAAACCCCAAAATATAAACCCAAATAAACAAGCAAAAAATGGTATGCCTTGATCTGCATTCTGACTCCAACAGTTCTTTCTCTGGGGTGGGTAGCATTCTTTGTCATAAGTCCTCCAGAATTGTCCTGGATCATTGTGTTGCTGAGAGCATTTGCTGATTCTTTAGTGAAGTCATGCCCACTAACATTGGGAGAATTAGACAGTAGTTTGCATCCCTTTTCTTAGTACCCTAAGATTAGTCTTAGTGTGTTTCTTTAATGAACTGGATTGCCTTTGGCCCCCCCCACTCTTTGATTGGATTAAAAACAAGGCCTGAAATGAGAGAATATCCTTCGTTTGGAGAATGGCTGAACAAATTGTGGTATATGCTGGTGATGGAATGCTATTGTGCTCAAAGGAATAAAGAACTGGAGGAATTCCATGTGAACTGGAATGACCTCCAATAACTGATGCAGAGTGAAAGGAGCAGATCCAGGAGAACATTGTACACAGAGACCAATATACTGTGGCACAATCGAACTCTACTAGCAAATGACGAACTTCTCTACTAGCAACAATGTAAGGATCCAGAGCAAGGCTGAGGGACTTATGAGAAAGAAAACTAGCCACATTCAGAGGAAGAGCTGTGGGAGGAGAAACACAGAAGAAAAATGACTGCTTGAACCCATGGGCTGATGGGGATATTATTGGGGATGTAGACTCTAAACGATAACTCTAGTCCAACTCTCTATAATATGGAATTAGGTCTTGATCAATGATACATGTAAAACCCAGTGGAATTGCACGTCGGCTAAGCGGGGCTGGGAGGGTTTGGGGGAGAGTGAAAGAACATGAAATATGTAACTATGGGAAAATATTCAAAATAAAAATTTTAAAAACAAACACACAAATAAATAAATGAAAATAGAAAAGTAAAAAATAAAAACAAGACCTGAGGCTTATCTGGAGGCACATACTGTACTATGGGAGAACACCAGAAACTTTGCAGCTCTTTGGTGTTCTGGAAGACTGTTGCCTCTTGTCCTATGGGACTCCAGGCATCCAGAAGATAGGATTTCTGACCCCAACTGAGGTCAAATCTGCCCAGTCAGGGTGATCCAGAAGTGTGTGTGTGTGTGTGTGTGTGTGTGTGTGTGTGTGTGTGTGTGTATGTGTGTAATTTATATATGGATCTATGGATCTTGAAAGCTTCTTTTTTGGGCAAGGAGCCATCTGTTCTGACCAAGCATTGGGAGTGAACAGGGGTGCAAGATGAGTAGTGATCTCAGACTAGCTAGGTGACTGGCCATGTGACTGACCCACTCTTCACTATTTACTAAATAATTCTAAATTAATATGCTGTCTCCAGGGAATTTTAATCTTAACACCGTAGTTGTTCCCTTCTTTCTTTTCACTTTTTACTATCTCATTTGGTGATCTTATCAGCCCTCATGATGTGGGGCTGGCCTCTTTATTCAGAAGATCCTAACCTTGTCTGTCTTCTGAGCTAGTCATATCTCTCCAACTGCCTCTTAGATAACTTGAATTAGATGTATTGTAGGACTTTAAAACTTGACATGTATGAATAGAATTTATTCTCATTTCCCTTAGATATTCCCGTTACCCCCCACCCCCAGCTTTTCAAATTTTTCTCTTACTTTCTAGGGTCGAATGATTCAGGGTCAAAACTTTAATGTCATTTTGACTCCCCAAGTCTTACTCACCCCACATATCCAGTCCATTGCCAAATCCTGTATTTCTACTTGTATAAATCTCCTTTTCTCCACCCACATTGCTATTATCCTAGCTCAGACTCCCATCACCTTATATTATTGCAATAATTTCCTGTTCGTTTTCCCTGCCTCAAGTTTTTCCCCAAATCAATCCAACCTTAATCATATACCAAGTGATTTTTCTAAAGCATATTTCTGACTACATCACCCTTCTACTCAATTAATTCCAGTAGAGCCCTCTTACCTATAGTATCAAATCTAACAATGTCCTTTCTATGGCATTTAAACTCTTCACAACTAGGCCTTCCCTACCTCTCCAGTATAGATTCATTTTACTTCTCTCTTTGCATTCTATGATCTAACTGGTCTATTTGCTATTTGTTATATAAGATACTTGATTTCCCCTCTCTCTAATGCCTAATATGCTTTGCACCTCACCTATACTTCTTAGTTTTCTGGGCTTCCTTCAAGACTTCCTCAAATCCTACTTTCTTGAGGAAACCTTTCCTAGTCCTTCTGGCTATTAGTACTTACCTCTCCTGAAATGATCTTCCTTCTACTCTGTATATAGTTTATGTAATAATAATAGAACCTGCTTTTGGTTCACATGATCAGCAAGATGGTGGACTAGACTTTTTCCTCCATTCCCTATAACCTCTCACACTTCTATAAGTCAGAAAATGTACACTAAAGATAAAACAACTTTAGCTGTTTCCATAGTCTAAGACTTTCAGAACCTAAAAGAACATTAAAAACAAAACCCAAACCCAAACCTAGGAATTAATATTCATTGATCCCTGGCTTACTCAGCATCCCTCACCCATCTCCCACACTGCCAGAAATAAGGCTGCATTAGCAGTCCCAAGGACATAACACATGCTTACACCTATATCCCAGGCCTGTCTCCTTCCTTCCAGTGCTATGGAGGCCCTGGCTCCAGGTTGAAGAAGTTTGTTTGGACATCAATAGCCAGCTTGGCCATAGACCTTTAGGAGCAAAAGTCTGATGGAGACTACAGCTTGGAAGCCCCAAGGATGCCAAATGCTGAACTGCCAGTGCCATGTTAGAGAAATGAGGAACAAAGGGAGGTAGTCAAGCCAGAGAAATGAGCAACAGAGGGAATATAGGTCAGGACTCTAGGAGTGTGAGGGGCACTGTGCAGCCCACTCACTAAGCCTGAAGGAAAGAAAATAGCATCAATCTGAGGCTGGTTCTGACTACCCAAAAATCTGCTGATCAGTCTAGGGAGCCATAATTGCCCAGTGTGGGAAAAGGCTGAGATATTTTAAGATTCAGCCTCCAAAGAAAGCACAATCATAAGGGAGGGAGTCAGGAAGTGAATGATAAGGAATAAAAGGAGGAGAAAGGCTTAAAGTGCCAAACATTTTAGGAAGAAGAAATCTCAGAGATCTTGAACATAAATGGATAAATCAATAAGAAAAACAATAACAACAGAAGGAAATATGGCCTTTAGGTCTAGTAAACTAGTTGAGGCATTTATGAATGAATACTGAAGAATAAAAAATTGATCCTATGCTTAATGAGAGGGAGGACCCTTGGAATTTGAGAATATGAAACTACAACTAATTATGAGGGCAAAATTTATTTTCCTACCTAGCAAAAATAATTAACAGAATTGAAAAACTTGAATCTTCAAGTGTAAACTCAACTAAAGAAACAAGAAAGAGCAATAGATTTGTTTGGGAAGATTCTCTGAGAGGTTCAAGCTTTTGCTATTACTAATTCACCTTCTTGGCTCTACCCTGAGAGCAATAGATTTGGAATGCAGATACATGGAACTGCACGACAACCTAAAAGTGATGTTAAAAATATATATATGTTCACTGTTTAAGCAAAACATACTCATCTTGAAGATAGACTTTTTATAGAGGCAAGTGAAGAATCATTGATCTTCCAGAACACAACAGAAAAAAAAAACCTTAACAGCATAATGAAGGAAATAATATAGAAGAGAACTTTTGAACATTGAAAGAATTTATAAATTGCCTCCAGGAAAAAAGACGAAGGCAGCAAGCTCCAAGACACATAGTAGTTAGAGTGAATAATTCAACTTAGAAACAAGTTCTGCAAGTTATCATGAGAAAGACCTTCAAAAGATGCAAAACTATTCTGTTTTTGCTCTTCCTTGTTTAGATATTAGTTCCATAGTTGTGTCATAAAAGGAATTCCTTCTTCTTCTATTTTTCCAAATAAAACTATTTTGTAATCACTAGAAAAAGGAGGGGGGCAATAGAATAATGTGTCCCAAAGAACAATGGAGTTCAAGATGCAGGACAGGATAACCTGTCCTGCAAATCTGAGTGTAACCAAAGAAGATGAAAGATGGGCATTTAATAATTTTGGAATATTTTTAGATAGAAAATCAGAACCGAAGAGATGATTTGCTTCACCAACATCCCAAACAAGAGAAATGCAGGAGAAATGAAATGCAGCAAGCAAGGACAGCAGCAGTAACAGTAAGAACAACAACAACAACAACAAAAAAAAAAAAAAAGCCTGTGAGAGACTTCTTTCTAAATATATTCAAGAAGACAAGGGGAAAGGTAGAAATCCATATAGACAACAATGAAGAGATGGCCTGGAGGCCTGAAGGACAGAACCAGGTGACACCCTGTCTACAGATGAATGCTTCTTTTGTGGGACTGCTTTCTAACACGAGAGTATAAAAGGAGAAATGGGGCAAAGAGACATGAGTGGCCTGTGGGATAAAGAGACATGAGGGATACACTGGGATCAAATCAAAGGCTAGCAATGAGGGAGGGCAAGATGAGCTTTCTCAGAAAAAGAAGAACTTAAAGGAGAGTGGATGGGAAGGAAGGGGGAAATTGAAAAGAAGGACACCTTATTTTGGAGGTGGGAAGGGGTTCCTTTGATGAATGTTTCTATGGATAAAGGGAAATGAGAACCTTATGTGGATGAGGTCTAGAGGATTTGGTGCTTGAAAAGTCTTCTTCCCTTGGGAGGGGAATTGGAACCCCTGTGAACACCAGGAGGAATGGGAGAGCATGGATACAGTGAGGAAATTTCTAGATAAATATAGAAAAAAAAAAGGTTAATGAGAGAAAGTATAGATCAGCAGTCAAGGAGAGGCCTTCCCATAGGGAAGTGTCCTTTCTGACATCTACAATAATTGGCATTGTTCTGAGAGTGAGGCATGACAAAAAAGGGGAATCCATGGGCAAGATGAGGCAGCAACAGAAAGTACCTACAAGGGAGAGTCAGAATGGATGTCCTAGAAGCTTTAATAGTACAAAGAATATAGAGAAAAGAGAGAGACCCAATGATTACAGAGGTCATGAATTAGAAGATGAGAGTCTAGAGTAAACAGAAAGAGTAGATAATAGAGTGAGAGAAATCCTTTCAGGAAATGTGTGTAAAAAATGAAAATTTAAAAATTAATGACTAGGACTAGCTGAAGCGGGGGAGAGGTGGAGGAAAATCTACTCAACTAACAAAGGAAAAAAGAGGTTGGAAGAAATAGATAACCAGATAAAATCAGGAGGAAACAAACAAAATCTGAAAGGGAAAGGGGTAGCAAATGAAATGAAGGGTGAGGGAAAGAGAGTTGGAACCTTTTAAAACAAAGTAACTGGAAGAACACAATACTGAATTTACAGTATAAGTAGAAAAAATCTTAACTAAAAAAATTTAGAGTCAGATGGAGGAAAATATACACTTAACATATCTTTAAATAGGAAGAGATTAAATAATCTAAAACAAAACAAAGGGACAGATTAGACAAAACTACAATCTATTGTTTATAAAAAAAACATTTAAAAAATGAAGACAAAATAAAGCTGATGATATGGGAAAAATTTACTATGTAGTAAGTGAATCCCAAAAAAGCAAGTTTCCATTATGCTATCAGACAAAGCAAAAACAAACATTCAAAAAATCAAAAGAGATAAACAAGGAAACCATATTATACAGAAAGGAACCATAGATAACAAACTAATATCAATAACAAACTTAAATGTTCCAAATGCCTTAGCATCCCAGTTCATAAAGCAACATTATCATTGCTTCAAGAAGACACAGATAATGATATAATACGATTTCAGTCTCCTTTCATCAGTTTTAGATAAGTTTTATGGAAAGATTAAAGGGGAACTATGTAACTGAACAAAGTTCTAGAGAAACTAGAGTTAAAAGATATGACATTTTCTAAATGGAGCAAAAGAATATACATATTTCTCTGCATTACATGGAGCTTTTACAAAAGTTGTATACTAAGACACAAAGACATTGCAAATAAATGTAAAAAGGCTCAAAAACTTAATAATCCCTTATAGGAAATAATGCAATAAGACTATGATCTTCATCATCAATTTATCTTCAGGGTCTACAAACAAAATATACAGACCTAAATGGAGATTTAACAATGAAATCTTAAATGAAGTCAAAATAAATCATAGAAACAATTAATAACTATTTTAATGAAAAACCATACCAAAATTTCTGGGATGCTACAAAAGCATTCCTCAGGGAGAAAATCATGTATTTTACAATCATACATTAACAAAATAGAAAAGGTGGGGATTAATGAACTGCATTTGCATTAAAAAATTAGAATATAAACAAACCTAAAATAAGCACAAATGAAGAAATATTAAAAATAAGAGGGGGAAATTAATCAGAAATAAAAAACATAGAAATTGCAAATAAAAACTGGTTCTTTGAAAAGTTTAATAAAATTGATAAACCCTTAGTTAATCTCATCAAAAAGAGAGAGGAGAAAAGCAAATCAATAAAATTGCAGATGAACAAAGAGATCATAGCAATACCAAAAGAACTGAAAAGAATACTTAGAACATATTATGTACAGTTATATGCTAACAAAACTGAGAAATGAAATGAAATAAAGGAATATCTTAAAAGATATGAAATACCCAAACTATCAGAAGACCAATTAGAGATCTTAGATAACTTAATCTCAGAAAAAGAAATAGATCTGTAAAGGAACTACCAAGAACACTCCTGGTCCAGATGGATTCACAAAAGAATTGTATTAAACTTTTAAAAAACAGTTAATATCAATACTTTACGGATTATTCTAAAAAACTGAGAAATAAGTAACTAAACCATGGGGAAAAAAAGAAAGCTACAGACCAACATCAACTTCTCTACTTTAACAAAATCCTATCATAGTATGGTAATTTATTAGAGAAATCATTTATTTGCATAATTCAGAATAGCTTTTCAAAATGGTTGTACATTTCACAGCTCCACCAACAATGAATTAGTGTGCCTATCTTTTCATAACCCCTCCAACATTTTACAGTCGTCATTTTGCCAATTTGCAGGACATGGGGCAAAACTTCAGGGTTGCTTATTTTGTCATTTCCCTTATTGTTAGTGTTTTGGCACATTTTTTAATGTGGTTGTGAATATTTTGCAGTTGCTCTTTTGAGAACTGTTTGTTTATATACCTTGGCCATTCATCTATTGGGGTATTGGGATTAGTCTCATATGTATTTATGATTTATATATCTTAAATACCAAACCCTTATTAGAGAAATCTGATATAAAGCAAGAGCTAGGCAAATGAGGTTAAGTGACTTGCCCAGGGTCACACAAGTAAGAAGTGTCTGAGGTCAAATTTGAACCCAGGTTTTCTTTACTCTAAGCCTGGCACTCTATCCATTGAGCCAACTAATTGCTCTTGTCCATATCTTTTGAACAAAAGACTCCATGATTAGACTTGTACTCCAAGGGAAGCCATAAATAAGAAAAAGTCCCCATATGCTAAAAAAATATTTATAACAGCATTTTTTGTGAAAACTAAGAATTGGAAACAAAATAGTTGCCTATCAATTGGAGACTGGCTAGACAAATTGTGGTATATCATAACAATAATGGAAGATGAATGTATTGTAAGAAAAAAATGTGATAAATATAGAGAATCATGAAAACATCTATATGAACAGATGCAGAATGAAGTAAACAGAGCCCCTCCAAAAGACACATTAACTACAACAACGTAAATGGGAAGAACAACCTACCACCCAAATCAAAAGTAAATGTAATAAAATGATAAAGATCAAGTGGGACTTGAAGGAAGAGCTATGAGAAGATTCCTCAAGCATACCCCTTCAGAGAGGTGAGAAGTCCATGGCTATTACACATTGCACATTTGCATAATCTTTCAAAATATGTTATGGTGGATTTTTTTATATCTCTAAAAAAAGTACTTTTTGTCATATGTGATGGCACCCTGGGATGGGGAGGTAGATGAGATACATGGGATACTATGGTGATGTAAGAAAAAGAAAACATCAATAAAAACATATAATAAGAAAACACCATACCTAGAATCTGAGTTCAAATCCATCCTCCGATACTTCTTAGTGTCCTCTGGGCAAAACATTTAACTGTTTTGGTTTTCTCATCTGTAAAATGAGAAGAGTAAGGAGAACAAGGATGTGTGTGTGTGTGTGTGTGTGTGTGTGTGTGTGTGTGTGTGTGTGGTGGCTGTTTGAAGTTCTAGTTCTCTCTTTAACTCTCCTCTCCCAATCCCAACCTTGTGGCAATGCCAATATTGGGAAGTGATGATGAAAGATTTTAAATCAGTCTTGAGATGGTGACTGCTCCAGCTCTCTGGAGACTCTTTCCTCAAGGGACACAGGAGCACTGCTTTACTTACTGCTAGCCTCATACATAAGGAAGAGACTTACTGTCAAGAGACCAATGTGGATATGTACAGATCTCATCCACCGACGAAGTTAGTAGAAGATTGCCACACCTGTGGAAAGACTGCTTTAAAACAAAACAAAAAACTGAACATCAAGGCTAGAAAAGGAAAGATTTTCAGTTTGGGATTGTTTTTTTTTTGGTTTGTTTTTGTTTTGTAGTTCTATTGGAAGAAAAAAGGAGGCTCAAAGTAAAGACTGTCCTGCTGTTTGGGGTAGTTGGGATAATAACTAACAAGAGAGAGATTGCTGCTCAACTTTTTATTCCTGTATTCTCCACCAAGGAGAATCATCTTTGTATTGGAAAAGACATCATTAAAAAAAAAACAACACACAAGTTATAGGGATTTGCTACTAAGATAAGTTAGGAGATAATTCTATCTCCAGTTCCATGGCCTCCCTCTCCCACTGCAGAGTTCCTCCATCTCTGGGAAGGATTCAGATTGACCACCCTTCATTTTCCGTCCTCCTCCATAAACTCCCTTCTACCTGTTGTCTTCCTTCTTAGGACAGCCAAGTGGTGCAGTGGATAAAGTGCTGGGCTTGGAGTTAGGAAGACTCATCTTCCTGAGTTCAAATCTGGTCTAGTTATTTACTAGATGTCACTTGATCCTGTGTTTGTCTCAGTTTCCTCATCTGTAAAATGAACTGGAGAAGGAAATGACAAACCACTCCAGTTTCTTTGCCAAGAAAACCTCAAATGGGGCCACAAACAAAGACAACAACAATTTCCTTCATTAAAATGTAATTTCTTTGAGGGCAGCGATTCTTTCTTTAGGCTTATATTTGCATCCTCAGGGCTTAGCATAGTATCTGGGATATATTTGTTGTTCAGCTGTTCAGTCATGTCTGGCTCTTAGTGACCCCATGAACCATACTGTCCACAGGGACTTTCTTAGCAAGAATACTGGAGTGGTTTGTTATTTTCTTCCTGGGTGGATTAAGGCAAACAGAGAGGTCACACTGTTAGTGAGTATCTGAGGTCAAATTTGAATTCAGGTCTTCCGTCTTCCTGACTCTATCCACTGAGCCACCTATCTACCCCATGGCATATATAGCAGGTGCTTACTAAAAGACATGATTTAATAGAAACATACTGAATTGTCTTCAATAAATCAAGTCATTTTGCCCAGAAGAACAACATCCTTGATTACTGAAAGAACTGGAGTTTTCTGCTGCTTTTAAGAGACCCTTGGAAGATCTAGAGAAGACCAAATATCCTGATTTTCAAAAAGAGGACTGAATAGGGATAGCTAGGTGACTCAGTGGATAGAGAGCCAGGCCTGGAGGCAGGATGTTCTGGGTTCAAATCTGACCTCAGACATTTCCTAGTTGTATGACACTGGGCAAGTCACTTAATCCCCATTGTTAAAACTAAGGCAGAAGGTAAGGGTTTAAAAAAAAAAAGGACCTAATAAAGTCTACATGCTGTAGGCCAGTGATCTTATCCTGGGGGAAAACTCTAGAATGGATCATTAAAGCTCTGGTTAATGAAAAAGAAGCACTTAATTCAAAGAGCTTATACATGTATTCATCAAAAACAGATCCTGTCAGACAAATCCTATTTCTTTTTTTGAAGGGTTACCATGTCAGCAGAGCAATCTGTCAGGTAGTCAACAATCATTTAAAAACAAATCCCTTACCTTCTGTCTTAGAATCAATACTGTGTATTGGTCCTAAGGCAGAAGAGTGGTAAGGGCTAGGCAATGGGGGTTAAGGGATTTGCTCAGGGTCACACAGCCAGGAAATATCTGAAGCCAATTTTGTATCAGGACCTCCCATATCTGGGCCCAGCTCTCTATCCACTGAGCCACCTAGCTGCCCCTCAGCAATCATTTTTAAAGGGCTTACTCTGTGTCCACCCAGTACTCAGTTCTCACCTGTGGCTCCAAGAAGCTGTAGCAAGTGCAGTGGCTGTACCAGATAAATTCATCTCTGGCAAATGGGCTAAGTAAGCCAGGTGGAGGGTAACCGACAGACCTCACATCTGTCAGTGAATTAGGGAAGTGTCTATCACAAAGCATGTAAAGACTGTGGAATGGGTGGATGAGAATAATTTGTCCCACTGGCCATGAGGCAGCTGAAGCAAGCTCATGAAGCACTTCAAATTTGGTTAGACATTGAAGATATGAAGATCATCCACTGCTCTTGGACCTCTGCCAGTCATCCTGAACCTTGTCCTGCCATTGGACTTCATGATTCTGGAAGTGAGAAGGAGGTTGATGACTGTGCAATTCTGTCTCACTTAAATCCAATTCATGTGTAAGTCAAGACATCATTCCCGTGATGCCATTAGTCTTCATAAAAAAAATGAAAGATGAACAACAGGTCTTCCTGCAGAGGCTGAATGACCACTTATCAGATATAATGTAGTGAGGGATTCTTTGGGCATGAGTTGGACTAGATGGCCACTAAAATCTTTTGCAACTCTGAGATTCTGTGAATGGTTCAGAGGCACTAGAGCTCAGTGTGTTTGAGATACAGTGGTAGGCATTGGCTAAATGATGCTTTGAATTTAACATGACAGTGGTTTAATACAAAGAGCCCTGGATTTGGAGTGAAAGTCTTGGGTTCTAATCCTAATTCTATCACTTTCTTAGGTGATATGGGAAAAATTGGGCAGCTAGGAGGAACAGTGGAGAGAGTGCTGGATCTGGAGATAGGATGACTCATTTTCCCCCGAGTTCAAATCTGGTTCCTGACACATACTAATTGTGGGACCCTGGGCAAGTCACTTAACCCTGTTTACCTCAGTTTCTTCAACTGTAAAATGAACCAGAGAAGGAAATGGCAAACCATTTCAGGTTCTTTGCTAAGAGAATCCCAAATGGGGTCATGAAGAGTTGGACATAGCTGAAATGACAACAACATGGGAAAATTACTTCATCTCTGGTTCTTAGTTTCCTCTTCAGAATCCAAAGGGCTTGGACAAGATGATCATTAAGATTCCTCCTTCTAGCTCTAAATCCTTTTAAACATAAGTGCAGACAACTAAATTTGGAGTACTTATTTATAACAACCCATGGTGGAGAAGGGGCAAGGTTGATAACTTAGCCTGTTACCTTTAACCAAAGGAAGCCACACTGAGCAAATCATCCACTTCTTCCAGCTGAGGGCAGGTCAGGTAATTGGTTTGCTGCTTTAATTGATCAAGGCTTAGCCCCAGAGACATGCTGAGCTCTCTGCAAGCTCTCTTTAATTTCAAGGACACAAAAGGTTCTCTCGCCTGTTCATTTACAAGGGAGACTGTTGCTAGAATTTGAATTATTTTTAAAAATCAGGGTGAAAAAGAAACCCTCCCTCCCCCTATTCTGGCAATAGCTGAAGGAGTCATAAGGCTGGTATTTTGAAAACATGATGTCGATGTCAAATAGCATCACCCTGCCTTTGGTTCCCAAATGTCTGACACCTAGGCAACTGTATTTTGGTTACTGTGTTCTTTATAGACTGACTATGAGAATTTTACTTTCTTGAGTCCTTGGAATCTTAAGATCTCTGTGTATGGGGGTCTTCTTTTCCTGCATAGACTATGAGTTCTGTAGGGGCAGAACCTAATCCAAGGTCACACATGTGGTTAATGGCCCCTGTGTTCTTTCTGGTATATCACACTGCCTTTTAATTTAGCTTTCATACCCTGTTCATTCCTGCTCTCACATCTTTGATCATCCCCTTTGCCCTTTATTCAGAATGCTCTTCTTCCTGCTATTAAAAACCTTTAACTCCTTCTCCATAAAGTCCTCCATGACTGAATGTGGAATGCCTTCACTGAATGATCAAATTAATGAAATGAATGATTTTAGCGACAAAGATTTTTTTTTTCCTGGTCATGTATTGTACTACTAAAATTGTCTATACCACATATGCCAGTTGGTTTGTTGGTTATTAAGCATTTACAAAGCACCTAATATATGCCAGATATTGTGCTAATTGCTGGGCAGATGGAGAAAGTCGGGAGATTGTCCCTCCCCTCAAGGAACTCACCATCTAATGTTGTTCAGTTATCTTTCAGACGTGTTCAACCCTTCATGATCCCATTTGGTGTTTTCTTGGCAAAGATACTAGAGTGGTTGGCCATTTCCTTCTCCAGCTCATTTGACAGATGAGGAAACCAAGGCCAACAGGGTTAAGTGACTTGCCCAGGGTCACATAGCTAGTAAGTGTCTGAAGCCATATTTGAATTCCAGATGATGAGCATTTTATTTACTGTGCCATCTAGCTGCCTTCACAATCTAAGGGGAGAGACAAAAAGCAAACAAATATGTACCAAAAAAGCTTTGAACAGCTTAAATAGGGAATAATTAATGGAAGGAAGGAACTAGAATTAAGAGGGATTGAGAAAGGCTACCTGGAGAAGGTGGTATTTGGGCTGGAACTTGAAGGAAGCTGAGAATTTCTTCTTTTTATTTTTTGACCAGAACAACTCTCAAAAAATTTGTGTCCTAAAGTGCAGAAGAGCCACAGTCTCTGTCTATGGCTTGGATGCCCTCACCAAGGAAATCACCAGTGTTTGCAAGGGTATGGTTTGGTCACTTGCTGTTTGCAAATTCATTCTCTGTTTCACATCTCTTATTTTTGACTCCCTAACTTCTAGGGCAGGGACCACTGCATATTTCTCTTATTTTCTCTCCTCCTTCCCCGAGACCCCACCAGCTAGCATATTATCAGGCTCATCGACTAAATACCTGTTGCCATAGCATCACATCCAGCAAAGAACTTGGGGGGCAAAAAGAGTTTTGATTGGTTCTACCCCTCTCTCCTCCAGACCTCCTCAGAGCATGGTCCAGGGTTTTCCAAGCTTAGAGACAACCTGAAAAGACCCAAATGTCAGGAGAGGGCATGTTTTTCACTGTTTAGGGCTATGCCACTTTCGTTTCTGGGGTCTGGAGGTTGGCTATGCTTCTTAATTAAGAGGTATTTTTACTCTGTGTACTAAGGTGAAAAGCCACTCGTCATTTTATGGACCTAGGCTCCGTCTCCAATGTCAGCGCCCTGCTTGGTGGCTGGCTCTGCTCTGGGACTTGCAGGCTTTTCCTCTCCTCCCCCACTCCCTCTCCCCATCCTTCTGATGGTAGATTCGGAGGCTGTGGGATTGCAGTCAGTCACATGTTCCTGCAAGGACTGGAGGAGAATCAGTAAAAATGTCCTGCAGAATCCCTACATCCCTGGCAGCAGAATTTGGCACTGCATTCCCCAGCATCCTGATTAAGCCTTTCCTCTGAATTGGCCACCCCCAACATACACTGGGGCCTGGCATATGACACACTATAGGAGAAGATGAGGTTTGTTTAAAAATATTAACTAGCAGATTCAAAATAAATAAAATAAAAAAGAAATCCATTGCTGGTAGTCCTGTAATGCCTCCACCGACCGCCTTAAGTGAGCAGGTCCTGTGCTGTCACTATGAATTACTGGCATTCCTGATAAATAGGAGCCTAATAAACCATAGCAACAGATGCCTGGTGACAAGTGGGAATGACACCTGGTATTTTGGATGGTTCTTAATGTCACCTGAAAGCCGGATCTGCCCTCTGGATGCACATGCCATGCCTACCTCATTCTCTTTTGCAGATTTGTCAAGCTGACTTATTAAGCATTCTGTTGCTGCAATTGCTAGGCTCTGTGATCCAAGGAAATTCAGAGCAGAAAGGACCCCCAAAGGGAAGCCATCATGACTGAACACTGACAAATGATCCCCCACACTCCCATTTGTGACCCCAGGCCGGACTGTTCTGGGTCTGTGAGCAGGGAGGAATCACAAGTAGAGTATTTAGGCCCCAACCGCACAGCCTGCATTCTTATTTCCCTGGTTTTCAAGTTGCCATTTAATTACAATAATTCAGCAATGCGAATCTGTAGGGAAATCAGCTCCGACTGACATCTCTGAGAAGTAATGACCTGCTTGGTGCAGCCTTTCAGCTGAATTGTTGTTTGTTTTACTGAGTCTGTTCAAACTCCATCACTACTGCAGGGACTCCAGATTCTTCCCCTCCATTAAATCAAGCCTACACAGTCACAGTTATCCAAGAAATTCAGGCATAATAGTCTGATTTCTTTCCAACTTGCCAGGGAAATAGGGGCTGTACGTGAATATATGTTGTTGTATGTTGTATGTATATGTTGAGGACTAGCAAGTGATCATGAGAGCAGAGACATAGAATTGAAAATTACTTTGGAGATCACCTTATTCAATTTCATTTTACAGATGAAGAAACTGAGGCCCAGAGAGTTTAAATGACTTGCCCAAGGTCACACTGCCAGTGTCAGAAGTAGGATTCAAGTGAAGATCTTCTGCCCAAAGCTGGGGATCTTTCCACAGTCACATGCCCTTTCCCAATAATAAGCTCATCTTTGTTTAGCCCTTAACGTTTATTTATTAACTATCTACTATTTGCCAGCATTATGCTTGGTGCTGGGCATAGAAAGTTAAGAAAGAAACAATCATAGGATGACAAGAGCTAGAAAGAAGCTTAGAGGCTCTCAAGTCCAACCCTATAATTTTACAGATGAGTTAACTGAGGCTCAGAGAGGTGGTGAGTTAACCAGAGTCACACAGTCAGAAAGTATCTGAAGTAGGATTCTAATCCAAGTCTTCTCGACTTTCCATCCCTGCCTTCAAGGAACCTACTGGGAGTGAGGCAGTATTTACACAGATAATTTGAGAATGATGAAGGTGCCTAGAGCAGGGGATTGATTGAGGTAGATTTCATAGACACCTGAACTGAACTTTGAAGGAAGATAAGAATTCTGGGAGGTAGCTGGGAGGAGGAGGAGGAGGAGGAGTAGGGTACTCCAGACTGGAGGACAGCTTGTGCAAATGCAGCAAGAGGATTAAGGCCATGAAAGGAAGCGACAGAAAATGAAGCTGGCAAGCTAGGTTGGGGTCAAACTGTGGAGCATCATAAATGTCAGTCTGGGGAATGCTTATTTTATCTTTGAAGCAGCAAAAAGCTGCTGAATGCTTCTGGGCAGAGAACTGACATGGCTGAATCCATATGACCTGAGTGTGTTTAACAGGAACAAGCTCCTATAGCTACTAGGATAAAGTCCAAATCCCCAATCAATTTCCTTGGGCTGTATGTAATAAGATTCTTTGGGGGCAGCTGCGAAGAGAAGGAAGGAGAGTCTTGCAAGCAGGGAGACCAATTAGGAGTCTATTGTTACAGTTCAGGTCAGAAATGATGAGGTCTTGACTGTGCAAGTGGAGAGAAGGGGATGGATTCTAGAGATATTTCAGAGATGGAATCAACAAGTCTTGGCAACTGATCAGATGTGTGGCGTGAGAGAAAAGAGAGTCAAGAATAACTGGAAGGTTCCAAAGCAGGGATGACTGGGGGGATGATGGAGCCCTCAACAGGGGAGATTGGAATGGGGGGCTGGATTCTGTTTTAGAAATGCTGTGTTTGAGATGCCTTCAGGATATCTATAAAGGAGATGTCGAGAAGACAGATGGAGATGTGGGCCAGCAGCTCAGGGGAGAGATTACGTCTGATTATATAGATTTGGGAGTTATCTGCATAGAGATGATAATTGAACCAGTGGGAGTTGATTCAATCACTGAAAGAGTGTAATGAGAGAAAAAAGAAGAGGACAAGACAGAGGCTTGGGGGAAGATAGAGTAAATAAGATTAGATGACAGGTACTTGTAGGTGTGCAAAACATTTGATAGATATTATCGCATTTGATCCTCACAAGAGCCCTCTGATCATCGTGAGTCCTGCTGGTATCTTCACCATTTTACAGTCGAGGAGACCAAGGCTTAGAAAGGTTAAACAACTTGCTAATGGCCAGATAGCTAATAAGTGTGAGAAATAGGATTCAAATACAGCTCTACTGCTGCCTACAAGTCTAACAGGGAAGTGAGTGGCATGGTGGCTAGAGCACTGGATTTGGAGTCAGAAAGACTAATTTTCCTAAGTTCAAATCTGGCTTCAGATACTTATTAGTTTTGTGACCTTGGGCAAATCATTTGACCCTGTTTTTCTGTTTCCTCATCTGTAAAACCAGCTGGAGAAGGAATGGCAAATCACTGCAATATCTTTGCCAAGAAAACACCAAATGGGTTCATGAAGAGTGGAGCACGACCAAACGAGTCTAGCACGCTGCCCTGCTTTCAATTAAAGAGTCTATTATGGGGCAGCTAAGTGGCTCAGTGGATACCCATGCCTGGAGATTGGAGGTCCTGAGTTCAAATTTTGCCTCAGACACTTCCTACCTGTGTGTCTCTGGGAAAGTCACTTAACTCAAATTGCCTAATCCTTACCACTCTTCTGCCTTGGAACTGCCACTTAGTATTGATTCTAAGACATAAAGTAAGGGTCTAAAGAGAGGCATGCACACACCCAAAGCTAGACAGACAGAGGGAGATCATTATTAAGGAATAGCCAGGCAGATAAAAAAGAAAACTAGTTTTCTGAGCAGTGTCACAAAAGCCAAGGGAGGAGATGATATCTATCCTAAAGGTGGGGATGATTGATAGCAGTAAGATGGAAGAAGAGAAACTAACAGATTTAGCAGTTAAGAGATTTCTGATCACCTTGAAGAAAGCAGTATCAGGGGAGTGATGGGGTCAGAAACCAGACTGCAAGGGACTGAGAAGAGTGACTGATGAGAAAGTGGAAAAAGAAAGGGTAAGTGATTTTTACTGGGAGTTTGGCACTAAAAGGGAGAAGAGATCTCAGAAAATAACATGAAGCCATTCATGCTTAAGAGAAGGGCTGTTTTTAGTTTTGATTTCAAAGAATGGTGGAGCTTGAAGTCCCTTTGGCCCCTCATAAAAGTACCAGCTGTAATTCAAATATCATTACTTCTCATCTGAACCATTGCAATGGTCTTCTAATTGGCCTCTCGGCCTCTTTTCTTCACTCTAAAATCCATTTTTCCCACAGATGCAAAATTGACCTTCCTAAAAAACAGTTCTGACCATGTCACTGCCTTGTTCGAAGAACTTAGATGACTTTTCAAAACCGCCACTTGCCTGTAGGATAAAATACAATTCTTCTGCTAGCACATAGAGCTTGGCATTATCAGATGACAGTCCATTCTTCCAAACTGATCTCTTTCTATTCTCCTTCCTATTATATACATTCCAGCTGACTTGCCTACTTCTTGTTTCCTGTCTATGACATTAGATCTCCTGACTTTACTGAGGTTTTATGTCTCACATCCAGAATGCTTTCCTTCTTCATCTCTACTTTTTCAAATTCTGAGTTTTCTTTGATGGACAGCAAAGGCGCTATTACGTGTCAGACACTGAGGATACAAAGTCAAAAATCAAACAGTCTCTGGCCCAAGGAATTTACGTTCTATCAGGGGATACAACAAATACTTCTATAAGTATACATAAAATAAAGGAATACAAAATACCTAGAAACAGCTAGGGGAAGTACAGTGGATAAAGCACTGGACCTGGAGTCAGGGAGACCTCAGTTCAAATCTAACCTCAGGCCCTTCCTAACTTTGTGACCCTGGGCAAGTCATTTCACTTCAGTTTGCCTCAGTTTCCTTATCTATAAAATAAGAGAAACAATAGCATCTACCTCCCAGGCTTGTTCTGAAGATCAAATGAGTTATTATTAAAGTGCTTTGTAAACCTGAAAGTGTTTACATACTAGTTAGCATCGTCAATAAACAAAATAAACACAGGGTAATTCTTTGGAGGGGATGCTGGGAACTAGGGAGATAAAGGAGGACTTATAGGTTGTGACATATACTGTGCACAAGGGATTAGGATCATTTTTCATCTTTGCATGCCTAGTGTCCAGCATGGTGCCTTCCTTGTAGTAGGGGCTTAATGAATGGAAGTCAAAATGAATATCAGCTCATGAAAACCAAACAAGGACAAGGAACAATGCACATGAATTCAAAGAAGCATAGGGATGCTGAACTAAGGCAGGGGAACACAAGTGAGGCCAAAAAAAAAAAAATAGAAACAAAGATTATGACAATAGAAAGAATTAGTAAAAGGGAATGATATGCAATTATAATTACAAATCTTGGCCCTGGAGAAGGTATGTGAAAAAGCATCTGCTATGTAGAGGTGAGGGACTAAGGGAGGAAGGAAACAAGCCAACAGGCACTATGCTAAATGTTTTACAAATATTATTTTATTTGATGCCTACAAGAACCCCAAGGGGTAGGTGCTTTTATTATTCCAATTTTACAGATGAAGAAACTGAGGCAGAGATTAAATGATTTGTCTAGAGTCAAAAGGCTAGTACATTTCTTCTTTTTTTAATTTTAATTTTGAATATTTTCCCATAGTTACATATTTCATGTTCTTTCCCTCTCCCTCAATCCCCCCTAAGCCCCCTTAGCTGATGCACAATTCCACTGGGTTTTACATGTATCATTGATCAAGACCTAATTCTATATTATTGATAGTTGGACTAGAGTTATTGTTTAGTGACCATATCCCCAATAATATCCCCAACAGCCCATGTGTTCAAGCAGTTGTTTTTCTTCTGTGTTTCTCCTCCCACAGTTCTTCCTCTGAATGTAGCTAGTTTTCTTTCTCATAAGTCCCTCAAAAGGCTACTAAATTTCTAAGGCTGAATTTGAACTCGTCTGTAGAGTTCCATCATGAGCCACCCAGCTGTCTCTGTGGGTATGAAACATGTAGATTCTCTCACATTCTACTGATGTGCTGATTAGTTTTGTTGAACTGCTTCACACTTACCTCCTTTACAATTTTTTGTTATGAGGGTCTAGTTCTCTGGGCAAAGGAGGGGATAAATTTGGAAATGAAGATGTAAAAACAAAAAAAATCGATAAAACACTTTTTTAGATCATTATGACAGCTCCATAAAGTAGGCACTATTATTATCTCCATTTTGGAGATAAGGAAATGGAGACAGAGAAAAATGAAATGATTTGCCCAGGGTCACATAGCTAGGAAGCATCTGAGGTTGGATTTGAATTTAAGTCTTCCTGACATCAGGCACAGTGCTCTATCAAATGTACTACCTAGTTACTGTAATGGAGATAAACACTCTGCAACATACAATAATTAAGGGATTTTGAAGAAGGATATTATCATGGAAATACATGATTGGAAAAAAATTATGGGCTGATCACGTGACAAGGATGAGATACTCTCTCTTACTCTCTCTGTAAGGTAAAAGAAAGGCTGTCCTATCCCTCAAAACCATGTTGCACTATGAGTACCTATGCAAAACTTTGGAACCCTGCCACTCATTCTTGGAACATTTTTTAAAAATTCAAAGATATTTTCTTTTCCCAAATAATAATTCTCAACATATGTTTTCTAAAATTATAAGATCCAAACCATCCCCATCCCTCCCTTCCTTCCCCCCACTCAGTGATGGTAAGCAATTTGACCCAGGCCATACATGTATTATCATGCAAGCCACACTTCCATATTGGTCATTGTTTTAAGAGCACATTCATACAGAACCCAAAACTCAAAAATAAAACCATAAATACACTGATGTGAAAGATGACTCCAACAGTTCTTTCTCTGGAGGTGGATAGCATTCTCTGTTATAAGTGCTTCAGAATTGTCCCAGATTATTATTGCATTACTAAGAGTAGTCAAGTTTTCACAGTTGATCATTCCATAATATTGTTGTTACTGTGTACAGTGTTCTTTTTTTTCCCCAAACATTTATTAATATTCATTTTTAACATGGTTACATGATTCATGCTCCTCCTTTCCCCTGAACCCCCCACACTTCCCCCACCCATGACCGTTGCACATTTCCACTATTTTTGTCATGTGTCCTTGATCAAGACCAATTTCCAAATTGTTGGTAGTTGCATTGGTGTGGTAGTTTCGAGTCCACACCCTCAATCATGTCCACCCCAACCCATGCGTTCAAGCAGTTGTTTTTCTTATATGTTTCCTCTCCTGCAGTCCTTCCTCTGAATGTGGGTAGCGTCTTTACCATAAATCCCTCAGAGCTGTCCTGTCTCATTGCATTGCTGCTGGTACAGAAGTCCATTACATTCAATTTTACCATAGTATATCAGTCTCTGTGTATAGAGTTCTTCTGGCTCTGCTCCTTTCTCTCTGCATCTGTTCCTGGAGGTCTCTCCAGTTCACCTGGAACTCCTCCAGTTTATTATTCCTTTTAGCACAATAGTATTCCATCACCAGCATATACCACAGTTTGTTCAGCCATTCCCCAATTGAAGGACATACCCTCCTTTTCCAATTTGTTGCCACCACAAAAAGCACAGCTATAAATATTTTCGTACAAGTCTGTTTATCTATGATCTCTTTGGGGTACAAACCCAGCAATTGTATGGCTGGATCAAAGGGCAGGCATTCTTTTATAGCCCTTTGAGCATGATTCCAAATTGCCAGCCAGAATGGCTGGATCAGTTCACAGCTCCACCAGCAATGCATTAATGTCCCAATTTTGCCACATCCCCTCCAACATTCATTACTCTCCCCTTCTTTCATTTTAGCCAATCTGCTAAGTGTGAGGTGATACCTCAGAGTTGTTTTGATTTGCATTTCTCTAATTA
>NC_058131.1:420100040-420126184 GCF_016433145.1 Gracilinanus agilis
CCTTCCTTTCTTTCTTTCTTTTCTTTCTTTCTTTCTTTCTTTCTTTCTTTCTTTCTTTCTTTCTTTCTTTCTTTCTTTCTTTCTTTCTTTCTTTCAATTAATATTGTATATTTGACTTGCCAAGAGTCACACAACTAAGAAGTGTCTGAGGCCAAATTTGAACCCAAAACTTCCTGTCTCTAGGCCTGGCTCTCAATCCACTAAGCCACCTAAGCTACCCTTGACTGACTTTTAATCTTCATATTCTTCAACTAGAGAAATTTTCTTCTTGAACACAATCTTTATAAGCTCTTTCAATTAGCCATCACCTTCAAAAGGGCATTTAGAAAGCCTTAGCTCTGAATGTGAACAGTAGCTCATCAAATTGGTTCTCTCTGTCTACAGTCTAGCCCAGCCAGTGATGCCGATGCTGCATTGTTCAATCAAAATGGAGCTCAGGGAAACACAGGTCCTGCCTGCCAGAAAACCTAAGTACCTGCAAAGCCTTATCTTCCTTCTCAAACCAGAGGTGGCAGCAGACAGCAACAAGTTCTTGGGAAAAGCTTTACCTTTCTCCACTCTAGGTGGTCCCCAACTAGGTGGTCCAGCTGTCACTGGAACTCTTGGCTCATGACGTCAACCCTCCCCTTGGCCAATCAGGAGCCATCAGCCGAAGTCTTCTATCAGCTGATTGCTTCTAACCATCACTGCTCAAACAGAGCAGCTTTTTCAGTCCCACTACTGTGCCTTCAATTCTCCTGAAGGTTCTTCTCTTCCTGTTGTTGCTACCTTTTCTGTTCAGCTTCCTGGTTCTCAGTAACTCACCTTCCACTTTAAAAAGTCCCAGTTTCCCAAGTTTTCCTTATAAAGTCACGCTTCAGTCTCCAAATGTTTCTGATATCCTATTTTCATTATCCTCTTTTGTTATAAAAACACAAGTATGCAAATCAGTTGAATTATACATCATGCTTTGCAACTCTTTGGTGCCCTTGAAACTATTACTTCATAATCATAAATTATAAATGTTTTTAGGCAAATGAGGGTTAAGTTATTTGCCCATTGTCACACAGCTAGGAAGTATCTGCAATCAGATTTGGTTTCTTTAGTTTTTAATAAATAAAAGATCTCCCCCTGACTTATAACATTAAGCTGTTCCTATACAAATAAGGCACTCTGCCTTGGTAATAATGAGATCCAAGTCCTCACACATATCCTGGAGATCATTTTCTCTCTAAAACTGCTTAAATTCCATTTGAAAGCTGTGTTTCAAATATACGCTTCAGTGTATATTAAAAAGTTGTTTTTTTTTCTACTCCTGTTAGGTATCATCTACAATAGCGGCAATATCACATCATTTTGAGAATCAATATAAATCTCTCCTTTGAACAAAAAAAGATTTTCTGCCTTTAATCATTATACTCCATATGAAAAAGGCCTTAAAGACCATTTCTAATCGATATAAATCTCTTCCTATGCACAAAACATTTTATTCCCTTTTTTCTCATTATATTCCTATGAAAGGGGCCTTAAAGAAATGCTGTCCCTTATAGGAGCTCAGTTGGTTCTCCTTGCTGAGGGAGTGTTAAGTGTGGTCAGTATCTCCTAATTTTTCATGCCTTGGAATAAAGCCTTGGTTGCCCAACTCTGATTACAACTTTTTTTTAAGTAAATGCTTATAATGCCACTGGGAATAACATTCCAGACTTTGCTCTATACATGCTGGTATTTGCGTAAGAACCTAGGGGTGCCTAGGTGGCAAAGTGAAGAGAGTGCTGGACCTAAAGTCAGGAAGACTCATCTTCCTGAGTTTAAATCTGGTCTCAGAATTTACTAGCTGTATGACCCTAGGCAAGTCACTTAACCCTGTTTGCCTCAGTTTCCTCATCTTCAAAATGAGTTGGAGAAGGAAATGACAAACCACTGCAGTATTTTTGCCAAGAAAATCCCAAATTGGATCATGAAGAGTTGGACATGATGGAAAAACTCCTCAACAACAATTTGGTTACCAGTTATGTATGCTTTGGACACTGACGATGTGGCTCTGGTCAAGGAGCTTTCCAAGGGACTTTGAACTCACATGGACTTGGGATAGATCTGGGGGGCAGGAAGGAGGCGAGGAGCCAGGCAGTCAGTCCTCAGAGGGATCTACTTCCTTCTCTCACTCAGTACTACCTCCATTCTGGAGTAAAACTCCAGCAAAATCGCTAAAAAGAAGTTTAGATAAGGCTTTAATTTAAGGTTTCTCCACATCTGGGTAACAGAAACTCTTCCTCCAAAAAGAACTCAAAGTACAATATGGGCATGAGTTATAGGACATTTTTTTTTATTCCCTCCCCTATAGAATCTGGATAAGATACAAAGGCCTAATATGTGATTATGAATAAATTCAGGAAACATTAGACACTCAAATAGCTCACTGCATTCATTATATTGTCTCTCTCTCTTTTTTTTTTGTGACCAGTGAACAGATAGTTTCCATTCACCTTGGACCTGCATTGGAGCAATCCACAGTAATTATCCTGGAGGGTTGTTGAGGACCAGATCTCCTGTCTAGCGATGATATAATTTTAGGGCTTTGGCTACAGGATCCTAGTCATGATTGGTCAGCCCAGTCTCCTCTGAAAAGCATTCTGTTAAGAAAAACTTCCTCTGGGGCAGCTAGTCCCTGGCTCTCAATCTCACATTCTGCATTACCCAAGAGATAATTCTCAATGATTGAAGTAGGTCTATTTCTTGGGATTCCTACTCCTTTTCAGGAGAACAAAATGGGCCAGATGCTGAAATTACCAGGGTTTCCCTAGATGGGGGTGTATACTACAGATTTTTCTAGGAGTGTTTTCCTGGGTGAAAGAGGGGCATAAGTCAAAGAAATGTTATGACAGACTTCCTCAAATTGTACATAGATCCATTGTATAATGGCTCCTGGCCGAATTTAAACATAGGTTACAGATGGAAAGGATTCACTTAGGTTTTCTTCTACTCGAAGAGGTTTGGTCTTTGGCCATTTAAGGGGTGTCTCAATGTGCCAAAAAGAAAAATCACAATTTTGTCATGGCACAGAGCCAGTCAAAGATATTTCTGCACACTAAGGTATTTCTGGACTATTGTATTGTATCATCCTTTCTCCTTTCTACAAGTCTCTCAAAGGCTCATTCACTTTCCTTTCCAGCCCAGATACCCACTTCCACTGAAGTTTCTTTCAATTCTGTTGTCCTCTGATCTAAAAATAGAAATTCTTTGATTTCTTTTTCCACTAAAAATTGTATAAATAGAACCAAAGCAGGTCTTATGGGGTCTGTATACTATATAGTAAAAGGATCACTGAAATCAGAATCAGAGGAAATATGTTCAATTTCTACCTTTCCAGCTTATCTACCTGTGTGATTTGGGGCAAGTCTTTTTAATTCATCTGTAAAATGAAGGTATTCTATGCTTTAAAAAAAAAACCCTTACCTTATATCTTAGAATCAATACTGTGTATTGGTTCCAAGGCAGAAGAACAGTAAGGGCTAGGCAATGTGGGATAAGTGGCACTTGCCCAGGGTGCCACAGGTAGGAAATGTACAAGGCCAGGTTTGAACCCAGGACCTCTCATCTCCAGATGTGGCTTTTCTATCCATTGAGCCACTCAGCTGCCCCTTCTGCTTATCTTTCTAAATTGATTTTTATATTGTTCATTCCTCTTGAGGGATCCCACTTCCCACATGGAGTCGTCCCTCATTAGTTTCTCTTCCTCTTTTTCCAATAGGATTCATTTATAGTTGCTTTGTATATGTAGCATCTAGGGGAACCCAAACTTTCAGAGCAGGTCCCCTAGAAATGACTATCCTAAATTCAAGGTACTCTGAGTCCATGTCCTTTAAAACTTTAATTCATAGCTTCGCTTTTTGTGGTGGCAAAAACAAAAAAACAAAAAAACAAAAAACAACCCAACCCCAAAACTGGAAAATGAAGGATTGTCCCTTGATTGGGGAATGATTGAACAGATATGACAGTGATGGATTCTATTGTCCAATAAGGAATGATGAACTCCTTGATTTCTATAAGAGCTAGAAAAACCTCCATGAACTGATGCAGAACGAAAAAAGCAGAACCAAGAGAATATACACAGAAAATGAAACATTGTGGAGCAATCAAATGTAATAGACTTTGCTACTAATAGCAATGCAATCACTTCTGAGGGACTTATGAGAAAGAATGCTACCCACATCGAGAGAAAGAACCATGGGAGTAGAAACACACAAGAAAAACATATGAGTTATCACTTGTTTATATGGGTATATAATTTGGGGTTTTAGTTTTAAAAGATTGCTCTATGACAAAAATGAATAATATGGAAATAGGATTTGAGTGATAATATATCCAGTAGAATTGCTTGTCAGCACTGGGAGAGAGGAGGGAAGACTAGGACCTCCCATTTCTAGGCCTGGTTCTCTATCCACCGAGCCACCCAGCAGCCCCCAAAATGTAATTTCCAGAGGGAGGGACTGTATTCACTTTTATCACTATCTCCAATGCCTAGTGTGGTTTCAGGGACATAAACACTGAATAAATGCTTGTTGAATTGAACTGACTTGACCAGAAAGACCCTAAATCTTTCCTGTGGGTTATTCCTAGGCTGCTCTTAATAAAGGTCTTTAATCTTGTTTTTACTGAGGTCTAGTAAGTGGCTAGCCCCACACTTGGTGCTTGGAAGAGTGGGGATTGAAGGGTAAATAAATATACATGCTGTAGGATTTTAGAGAAAGTGTAGACTGGAGAAGTTATGAAGCAAAAATATCCCCTCCTTCTCCAGGACAAGGACAGATGTAAAAAAAACACCACAGTGAAATCCCCTTTTACTATTCTTCAGTTGGAAGTTCCTCTTTGGACACACCCTAACCCAGACTCTGCCAGCTTTTTGAAGGTGCCAGGTAAAATAGGAAAATGCCACAAGAGAAATGGAAAGAATTGTGTGTTTGGCTACCTTTATTTGGGGAGCAGCTTGTAGAACAGGAGAGTTTTTTTTTTTTTAAATAAAGTAAAACTGTTGCAATTTATAAGCTCTGTGTGGCTCTTGTCAAGTCACAGGCAGCTCCTGGAGACTTTAATTGCAGGACAATTTTTACTGGACAAAGTTTCCTCGAAGGGAGTTCCTTACAGTGGTGAGATCATAGGTTTGGAGCAAAAATAAAATAAAATTACACTGTTGATTCATCAAGTATGGGGTGGAAAGGAAATGAGCCACACAAATGCCTATCATGTGTTGGGCAAAGACATGACAACTCTGCTGTGACCTCAGTGCCTAGTATCCCTCACCTACCTAAAGAAAGATGCCAAGAATGATTGTTCAGGTTTTATAACAAATCTAAAAAATAACAAAACCAAAATCAAATCCTTTTCCTTGTATTTATCTGTAACAGAAAAATTTGAGGAAGAGTTGGGGGATACTTGGAGGGAAGGTAGAATGTAAACTAACTGTGTAATACATTTTTATAGCTCCCCTTAAGGATTTTTTGTTTTGTTTTGTTTTGTTTTTAAACCCTTATTTTCCATCTTAGAACTGAAATGAGTATCAATTCCAAGGCAGAAGAGAGGAAAGGGCTAGTCAATCAAGGTTACACGGCTTGTCCAGGGACACCCTGTTAGGAAGTGTGGCCCGATTTAAACCCAGCACCTACTGTCTCCAGGACTGGCTCTCTAAGCACTGAGACACCAAGTTGCCCCTACCCTTAAGGTTTTATGAAAACACTTTCCTTATAACAAATATGGGTGCTAGATAGTGCAAGGATTGTTACAGTTGTTGTTCAGTAGCATCTGACTCTTTGAGACTCCATTTGATGTTTTCTTAGAAAAGATTCTGGAGTGGTTTGCCATTTCCTTCTCCAGCTCATTTTATAGATGAGGAAACTGAGGCAAACAATTAAGTGACTTGACCAGGGTCACACAGCTAGTGTCTGAGGCCAGATTTGAACTCAGGAAGAAGTGTCTTCCTGTCTCCAGGTTCCGTACTCAAACTACCAAGCCACTTTGCTGCCCCATTACTATGGTAAGGGTCAGTAAATCTCAACTTCAGAACATTTCTTCAGGGCTCTGGGTATATCCCTGAGGAGAGGAGGGTCTGGACCATTGTTTTTCTGGCTCTTTCAAATTGCTTCTCCTAAGATTATTAATTAAGAATGAATTTAATTGGGGGCAGCTGGGTAGCTCAGTGGATTGAGAGCCAGGCCTAGAGACAGGAGGTCCTAGGTTCAAATCTGGCCTCAGACACTTCCCAGCTGTGTGACCCTGGGCAAGTCACTTGACCCCCATTGCCTACCCTTACCAATCTTCCACCTATAAGTCAATACACAGAAGTTAAGGGTTTAAAATTTTAAAAAAATCCTTAAAAAAAAAGAATGAATTTAATTAGTCAATCTTAAATAGCTTTGGAAAAAAGATATATACTACTGCGTTCCAATTAAGCAAATCCAGTGGTCACAGACACTTGAATTATTACTATTCAAAATTATAGTTACATAAAGTATTGAAATAGTTGTAGTAAAGATAGTTCTTAGAAAACATACCCTTAACCAAAATCTGTAACAACTATCTCCCATCCATCTGTGTGGAATTCAGGGGAAAGTGGGCTCCAGTTTAGAGAGCATGTGGCAAAGGGGGTAACTCACAGTTCCTAGTTATTGGAAGTCCTTTTCTGTCTTTTATTGGAGTACTCAAAGATTTCCCCTTAAGCATGGTGAAACTTCTTTGCCAGGCTCTTTGGAGAGCTATGAATCTCTGTTCAGTTTCTCTTGGTCTCCAGATGCAGACAATGCCACCAGATGTTGCTGTTCCAGGGGATGATTTGAGAATACCAATGGGAATTTTTAAAAAATCCTCCAGAACATTTGAGGCTCAAAAGGTCTTCCTCCAGCCAGTGGTGTGTGGGAAATAAACCATGGCTATGAAGTGCTCTCATCTCACCCATTTCTCTCCCCTTTCCTCTGTTTAGGTGGTTGAAGCTTCCCTGATTTCTTATTTGCAGGTACCAAATCTCTATTTCCCAGTTTTTCTTTTTCTTTCTTAAACCCTTATCTTCTTAGCATCAGTTCTGAAACAGAAGAGTGGCAAAGGCTAGGCAATAGTGACAATTGAGTGACTTGCCCAGGGTCACTCAGCTAGGAAGTGTTTTGAGGTCAGTTTTGAACTCGGGCCCTCCTGACTCTATTCTATCCATTGCGCTATGTAAGCTACCTCTTAATTCCTGGTTTTTTTTCAGTGCTTTCTTATTTTACAAAAGTCACCAATACCAAGTATCCTCAACCATTTTTAACACTTCAGGGTAACATCCCTCCAGTTCATTCACAAAGGCTTGTGGGAGACATCTAAATTGACCAAAGCCTTCCCCCACTTAACTAGAAAATTTAGGATGGATTTGACTCAATTGATAAGTGTTCCCACTGGGTTCAAACACAAGATGGGAGCCCTGTGTCCTCTGACCTTGCCATTTAGAAGCTGTGACAACATGATCCTGGGCAAGTCACTTAATTCTGTTTGCCTTAGTTTCCTCATCTGTAAAATGAGCCAGAGAAGGAAAAATTAAAAGTCTCTTTTCCCTTAGCTGAGGAAGGGGGCAATTTGGCTGACTTTCCTTTCCTTTTACCTTTATATTTACTCTTCCATTTACCATTTCATGGAATAGGAAACTGTGGCTCAAAGAAGTTAGTGATTTGCCCAAGGTCATAGGTTTTGGTATAACAAAGCCACACCCAAGCCACCAGCCTCTAGATCCAGGGCTCTCTCCACTCTGTTTCCATGTTATTCCTTTTACACAAAAGATGCTTTTCACTGATTTTTTTTCTTTTTTTGTAAATTTCCTTTTTTCTTTTTTTTTCTTTGAATTCATTCATTTATTTAATTAATTTAGAATATTTCCCCATGGTTAAATGATTCGTGTTCTTTCCCTCCCTTCCTCCCACCCCCCCCTCCTGTAACCAATGAGAAATTCCATTGGGTTTTACCTGTATCATTGTTCAAAACCTATTTCCATATTGTTAATATTTGCAATAGAGTGACCATTTAGAGTCTACATCCCCAATCACATCCTCTTCAAACCATGTGATTAAGCAAATGTTTTTCTTCTGTTTTTCTGCTCCCACATTTCTTTCTCTGGATACTTTTCACTGATTTCTAGGGGGGGCACTGAGAAATAAAAATATGTTCCAATTTAGGGAAACTATGTCTGTTTTTGTTATCTACTTTGACATTTTCCTCTGATTGTTTTACAGTGTAATGAATAGAGTTGTTGTTCAGTTGTTGCAGTCATATCTGACTGTTTGTGACCTCATTTGAGGTTTTCTTGGCAAAGGTAATGGAGCAGTTGGTCATTTCCTTTCTTCAGTTCATTTTACAAATGAGGAAATTGAGGCCAGCAGAGTTAAGTGACTTACCCAGGGTGACATAGCTAGTAAGTGTCTGAGGCCAAATTTAAAAATAGGATTAGATAAGTCTTTCTGACTCCAGGGCTGGTGCTCTAGTCACTGTGCCACCTCACTACCCTTTACTGGATAGAGTAGAGGACTTAAAGTCAGGAAGGCCTGGGATCAAATCCTACTTCTAACATTTACTAGCTACGTGACCTCAGAAAGTTACTTAATTAAAGTCTCTAAGCCTTAGTTTCCTCATGTATAAAATGAAGAGGTTGGACTTAATGACCTTAAAGGTCCTGTCTAGCTCTAAATTTCTGATCCTATAACCCTTTGGACTCCAATATGGTAGAGTGGAAAGAGAGTTGGATATGAAAGTCAAGGCCCTGGTTTGAACCCTGTCTCTTGTCACTTACTACCTGTATGATGTGGGGTCTTTTAAAAAATAATTAAGATGGATAATGTATATGTATTATGTTATTTATATGCTAATTTATATGTATTATATTGGCTGAAACTCAAAGCTCCCTTTTTTTTAACTTAAAAAATACTGATGAGATTTAATGAGTTGATAGAACAGAAACAACAACAATATTGTCACCTTTTTAGGAAAAAAATTTTATTAAAGTTTTTTATTTTGTATTTATTTTTCGGGGTGGCAGCTGGGTGGCTCAGTGGATTGAGAGGCAAGTCTAGAGATTAGAGGTCCTAGGTTTAAATGTGGTTCTGAACACTTCCTAGCTGTGTGACCCTGGGCAAGTCACTTAACACCCATTGCCTAACTCTTACTGCTCTTTTGACTTAGAACTAATATGCAGTATTGATTCTAAGAAGGAAGGTTTTAAAAAAAGGGGAAACGGGTGCTTTAAAAAAAACAACAAAAATCCTTACCTTCTATTTTAGAATCAATACTACATATTGGTTCCAATGCAGAAGAGCAGTAAGAGCTAGGCAATGGGAGTTAAGTGACTTGCCCAGGGTCACATAGCTAGGAAGTGTTCAGAACCACATTTAAACCTAGGACCTCTAATCTCTAGATTTGTCTCTCAATCCACTGAGCCACCTCACTGCCCCTCACAATGACTCTTATAGATAGTAGTACTAGTATCATTTTACAGAGAGATAAAATGATAAACATCATACTTGTCTAATATCACACAACTGAGAATTATACCCCATTAATTCATTTGCCTTTTATAATCATGCTTCCTTTTCATAGGGTCTTTGGTCTCTCTAAGCCTCAGTTTCTTCATCTATAAAATGACAGGTTGAACTAGATGACTTCTAAAGACACTTCTGCCTTTAAATTTATGATTCTTTCAGCCTGGGATCATAGAGTCTAATTTAAAGTGAAACGAATGCTTCTCATTCCTGTCTCTAGGGCTGGCAAGGGGACATAATTTATAGTATTCTAGTTATCTAGTAGAATGTTACGCTCCATGAGAACAGGGAATTTTTGCACTGGTATTTGTATTTTAGATTTGTATCTGGAGTATCTACGGCCACTGGCTTGTTGACTGATGCTCTGCTTTACCACCAGATTGAGACGGAAGAGTATTTAGACTAGGAGGCAGGAGACCTTTATCCTCGGACCCTGCCATTTAGAGGCTGAGAGAACAGGAGCCAATAATCTGACTGGTCAGTCCAAGTTGGTGCATCTATGAAACAGAGGTTCCTGCTCCATGTACCTGCTACCCTTCTGATTGGACAGCTGATGGACAGAGCAAAGAATCCTTCCCCAAACCTCCATTTAAAGAGGGCTGTCTGACCAGCAGCTCTTCATTTCCCACCAACTGCATCCTTGGATGGGACTCCACCTTGCCCAAATACCATTTTCCTTCAACCTTACCCCCTTTTAAACTTTCTGTCTTGTGTTATCTTCCCTCATTCAGTGGTAAGCTCCTTGAGGGCACGGACTGTCTTTCTTTTTCTGGCTATATCTGCATCACTTAGAACAGTACTTAGTGCCATTATTATCCCCATTTTTCAGTTGCGGAAACTGAGGCAAACAGAAGTTAAATGACTTGCACAGGATTCCAGTATGTGTTCTGAGGCTGGATTTGAACTCAGATCTTCCTGACTCCAGGCCCAGCAATCTGATCACTGAGCCACCAGCTGCCTCTACCTTCCACCAGGAGGCTGCATCCCCCTAGTCAAGGCTTGGTAGTGTCACCTTTGGCCAGCAACCTGGTATAGTGAATAGAGTCCTGCGCCTAGTCAGAAAGGCTCATCTTCCTAAATTTAAAGCTGGTTTCAGATACTTCCTAGTTGTGTGACCCTGGCCAAGTCACTTAACCCTGCTGGCCTCAGTTTCCTCATTGATAAAATGAATTAGGGAGAGAAATCACAAACCACTCCAGTCTCTTTGCCAAGAAAACCCCAAATGGGGTCACAAAGAGTTGGATATCACTGAAATGTTTCAACAATATCATCACCTTTTAGGAAAAAAAATTCATGTTGGGGAAAGAGGAGAAGAACCCTGTTATGTATGTGTATGTGTGTGTGTATATATGTGTGTATGTATGTATGTATATATATGTATATATTTTGCACCTTTTTATCTCTCAAGGTTGTTAAATGAATCAGGTGAGTTCATTGCTGTGGGAACACTAAATGCCATGCCAATAAATTGTATCATTAGTATTGTGCTTCCAGGAAATCTTGAATCAATGGACCAAATTCTTAAAAAAAGAAAAGAAGAGAGTCTCTGATGTCACTATGATCCTCTGAAGAGGAAAGGTGTGTCAGAGTATGCTTTTTGGTGGCACAGGGCAGGTGGTGATGCCAATGAGGTTCTTGGCCTGGCAAAACTAGATAAGTGCCTGTAGTGCCACCTTCTCTGACCCTGTCGCAAGGCATATTTCTTGCTCTTCCTACATGCCATCTCCTCTTCTGAGCACCCTGGAATCCCCCTGTCAGAAATTCCCCCAACACAAAGGCCGGAGTGCATTTTGGGGTCCTCTCATTTCCATTGTTTCTTTCCCCCCGCACCTTCGGAAGCTGGCATCTGCCAAGCAGAGCCCCTAGCTCCTCTCGGAAACATTCAGGAAATATTTACACAGTAAGAGACACAGAAAACATTCCAATCTGAGCCCTTGGAGAGGGAAAGGATGTCCCTCCCTGGGTCCCCTCTCCCTGAGGACCTACACGGTCTTCATGTCTAACAGATTTGTGCTAGGTGGGCTCAGGGAAGGAGGGGAGGCCAGGATCAGCACCCCATATCTGCTCTCTGCTGGGCTGTTCTTCTCCTGGTGGCTCTCCTTAGGTCACTGGCCTCTACAAATGACTCTGGCTTCTATTTTCTACTCAGCATGTGTGATGAGTATTTATTATGTTCTTGTAGTCACACAACTCTGCCTCACTTAAATCTAATTCAGGCACAAGGCAACAAATCACTTCATGATGTCTTTGGTCCTCTTTGAAGATAAAGGACAAGGGGTGGTTGGGTGGCCCAATGGACAGAAAGCCAGGCCGAGAGATGGGAGGTCCTGGGTTCAAATTGGGCCTCGGACACCTCCTAGCTGTGCGACCCTGGGAAAATCACTTAATCCCCATTGTCTAGTTCTTACTGCTCTTCTGCCGGAACTTATACTCAGTATTGATTCTAAGGCAGAAGGGAAGGGTTTAAAAAACAAAAAAACAAAATGAAGGATGAATAACAACAACTACTATGTTGTAGTAGATTGAAAGCTCCTAGAGGGCAAGACTTGGCCATTGTTGTCCCAGATGTACTTTAGTGATCACTTTTCTTCATTCCTCCACCAGCGGGCAGTGCCAGTTACCTACTCTCCCAGGATAGCTAGATTGTGAAATGATTACAATGGAACCTCCATGGACAGTGTTCTGGGACTTTGATAACAAGTAGGAGTCAGGGCAGGAGAGGAGGTAGCTGTGGCTCGGCAGTTAAGAGCCAGGAAGACCCAAATTCAAATCCAGCCTCAGCTACTTCTTGGACAAGTCACTTAACCTCTATGTGCCTAGGAAGCAGCTAGGTGGCTAGAGTACTGGGCTGGAGTCAGGAAGGTCTAAATTGGAATCTGGCTTCAGACACTTATTAGTGCCCTGGGTGAGTCATTTAACCTCTGGTTGTCTGATCCACTGCAGAAAGAGATGGCAAACCACTCCAATATCCTTACCAAGAAAATCCCATGTGGGTAGCTAAGGTCCATGAGATCACAAAGAGTGAGACATGATGGAAACAATGACAACAAAGGAATCAGGGGCTAGGCATGTCCTGACGGAGACCAAAGTGGCTCCTATCTATTTAAATTTTCTATTGTTTTTTAAATTTCTATTTATTTATTTATTTATTAAAACCCTTACCTTCTGTCTTAGAGTCAATACTGTGTATTGGCTCCAAGGCAGAAGAGTGGTAAGGGCAGGCAATGGGGGTCAAGTGACTTGCCCAGGGTCACACAGCTGGGAAGTATCTGAGGCCAGATTTGAACCCAGGACCTCCCGTCTCTAGGCCTGGCTCTCAATCCACTGAGCTACCTAGCTGCCCCCTTAAATTTTCTATTGTTTTTGATCTAGGTGCCACAGTTTTACGTACTGTACACAGGATTTTTTCAAGTAAAGGCTCTTTCTCAGTACTGCTCCAATAGGTTTCTGTTTTCCATTCTAGGTCAGCTCATGGTGAGCTTGCAGCCATTTATCTCATCTCTTCCCTCAAGCTTTCCACCCCCCAAACCTCTTTTCATGGAGCCTTTTGGGTTTCAGAGAGGTGCTCCAATCTCTTTCCACTTGTCTTCCTGACTTATTTTCATCCAAGCCTGGGTTGTTCCAAACCACCTTGTTCTGTACCTTTAAAGAGCTCAAACAGGTAAAGAGAAGGCATGGAGGGGGTGGCTTGTAGTGGCTGCTCACAGAACAGGTGCTCATGACTCAGAGGGAGTGGGTTATCCCCTCCAAACAAGATATTTCCTGGTTCATATTTTTCCCCTACAACCCATGTTCAAATCATTGGCAATCCATTGCCTTTTGGATCACTCATGAGCTTAATGCCTTAATGCTTTGAAAACTGTGGTGTTTCATAATTTATAGTCACGTAGAATCACTGGCAGAATATTGGGGTTAGAAAAATGGGCTTTCTTGTGTTGAGCAGCTTAGGTTCATTAAAAGTACTTCTCGGTATCCCAAATGTAATAAGTCTGTTCTCTTCTTCTTGCTCAGAAAGCTGTTTTGGGTTTTTTTGAAAGAACATTGAAGTTGGGGAGAGATCTTGTTTCTAGACATTATTAACATTTATCATCATCTCTTTATTCACCTAAACACCTATATCAGAAAAACAAAGTAGATAAAAACTATGTTTTGCCCAGATTATAATATATGGCCAGGCAGGCAGCTGGTTGAGTTCATATATGTATATATTTTATTATATATATGTAGAATAAAAATATAGGTATAATATGTAGATCTCTATGTGTATAGAATAATATATGCAATATACAGAAATATATCTAAATAGATAAAGAATAAAATATCTGGATATATATCTATTCGCCTATATAGTATAGGCACAATACACTCAGATTCAGACACTCTGGAGGCCTATGTGGCCACATGTAGTCTGATATAAGAATAAAGAAGGCCTCTGTCAAAACTGTAAGAATAATGAGAGCCAATAACCAATGTTATGATAGAAGGGAGAGAGAGAGAGCATCTATAAAGGTGAGATTCTCTTCTAGCTCTCCCCTCCCACCGATTATACACTGAGAGACTTTGAGGGGGTGTCACCCTGAAAGTAGGTGACCTGGATGGTCGTGCCACACCACAGGAGTTGGGGGCAAGGCTTCCCTACAAGATGAGGTATGGGATACCCCAATTTGATTCTGAATGAGGATGGGGTTCACGCAAGCCTCCCCTGAGGTCAGTCAACTTCGCAGTGGGTGATCTGGCTCCAAGATGGAGGCAGCCAGACCAAGCTGTGATTCCCTCCTCCCTTGTTGTCTCTCAGGCACTCTGGAGCGCTATCTGACTAATGAATGGCTTTTGTTATTCACAATTTAGGGGTTGGGGAAAGGGGTGAAGGGCAGAGGGATTTGGGAGTACCCTCTTCTCTGTTCCTATGGAGTGAGAACCTTAATGGCTCCCACTCCTAAGCTTCTCCTGCCCCTTCTCCTTCTGTTTCTGTTTCTATCCTTTCTATAATTGCAACTTAGACAGGAAAGAGTCTCTCAGCAAGGTTGGGTAAAGGGAGAAGGAGCCTAAGAGATCACTCCCAAAAGTCCAAACACTTAGCTGATTCGATGATTGAAGTCTTTTTTTTTTTTTTTAATTTTAAACCCTTAACTTCTGTGTATTGACTTATAGGTGGAAGATTGGTAAGGGTAGTCAATGGGGGTCAAGTGACTTGCCCAGGGTCACACAGCTGGGAAGTGTCTGAGGCCGGATTTGAACCTAGGACCTCCTGTCTCTAGGCCTGGCTCTCAATCCACTGAGCTACCCAGCTGCCCGGATGATTGAAGTCTTGCTGAGTGAGATGCAATGGAATTTTTAACCAGGGAATCAGGGTTTCATTGTCCAATGAGAGATCCTCAGGAAGCCTTCAGGACTGGATGTGAGCTGGAATATCCACCTCCTTCGTCTCCCAGTCCTCAGCCAGAAGCCCTTTTCTCCTCCTTCCTTCGGACCCTTCCCAGAATCCCTCTGGTCTTAACTGTCACCAACTGTCACCAACTGTCAGCCACTCCTTCTTTGGCTCCTTTTGTCCCATCCCCCTTGCACAAATCCCATTCTTACACTGAGCAATATGCATTTTGCACGTACTTTGTTTTTCTAATATAGTTGTTCAGATTAGCAAAGAAACAATGATGATGATGATGGTTGTATGTGTATATATGTTTTAGTCTGATAATACAAATGGATTGTGAATAGAAAGTGAAGATTAGACTGGAATTGTATTGTTCAGTTGTTTCACTTGTGAGAATTTACTTTTCATATACTGTATTAATTCTTATATATTAGGTAGAATTACTGTGTATTCCTGTGTCCAGGATTTGGGTCAGAGATACCATCTAATCTACTGCTCTTTGAGTTTTCTTCATCCTTGGGAATCCCAAGAAATGTTTTCCTTTTAAACAGTATTTGGTTAATGGATGAAGGAGACAAGGAGTCTTTTCCATTGTAATGATCTATCCACCTATGGAGATTGGGAGAGGTGGATAGGTTAAAGGACCACTTGTTAATTAGCTACCAACAAATAAAGATGTTTTGGGATGGTCAAGGCTGAATAATGAGCCTTAAAACGTTTTTTATTAGACTGCTCAACCCAGCTTGGGTTGTCCCTGATTGCAAGAGAGTCATGGAAACCTATATCATTTTATTGGTTATGATGCTGGCCCAATCTGATATAATCAACAAACTTATATTCTTACCCCAAAATCAGTCTCTCAAGATAATTTTAATTGTAACACAATCATATCAAACTCTTCAAAACCCCACTTGGGGTTTTCTTGATAAAGATAATGGAATGGTCTGCCATTTTCTTTTCTAGCTCATTTTATAGTTGAGGAAACTGAGGCAAACAGGATTAAGTAAGTTACTTGTCTAGAGTCATGTAACTAGTATCTGAGGCCAGATTTGAACTCAGAAGGATGAGTCTTCTTGACTTTAGGACCAGCTATCTATCCCCCATGCAACCAAGCTGCCATTTAGGCCAGACTATATTTGGGAAATTGTGCTATGCTTTGAAAGATTCTCTAAGGTACTCATTTGCCATAAAAGTCCATTACTACCATTCTCTCTGTGATGCCAAATCATAAAACATCACAATCGGAAGAATAAGAGTAATAAGAAATCAAAAGACAATGGGATGGTAGAATTAATTAAGCTGTAGCATATCAATGATGATTCGTGTGGTAAAGAAGCAGATGAGAAATTATTGAGATCATATATGACCAGAAAAGATATAGTTATGTCTTAAAAATAAGCCACCACCAAAATGCTATAGAAGACCACCTCCAATGTGTTGGATAAACCTTCCACTGTGGGAAAGTTAAGGCTAAGAATTGCACAGGATGAGATGTAGGCAGACTGTGGCTTTTGTTGGGGGAGTATCTATAGGTCTATGGAAGTGTCAGCATGTCTGAACCTAGTCTAGTCTTAGAATATACTCCTAATCCTTCTGTATCGCCTCCATCATTATATATATAGGCTATATTCTCATTCTTCTATACAGGTCTCATAATTATCATAGTAAATTACTTTAACCTGGTGGGAAAGTTTCTATAATAATAACACATTTGACTTGACTGGAAGCATAGACTTTCGTCTGTGGCTTATGATTAGAGGATACACAGATCTCATTGATCTGGGGTTTAAAAGGCTTCCATTTTTCATTTTCTACTCCAATCATTACATTGAGATTTCTTGTGATTAGAAAATTTCCATTACAGAGGAGGGAATAAAAGGGGTACACTGACTGACTTGGTTTCAAACTCTGGATCTACCATTTACTATTGTTGTGACTTAGAGTCTCTTAACTTTGTAATTCGAAGACTAGCATAGATCAATGGTTCCCATTATTTAGAGTAAGTCAGTAGTACCCATTTATTGGTTTGAGAACTCCTGGGGGTTCTCACTACAAATTCTTTAATGGTGCCTTAAACAGGAAATAATTGTAAGGATAATGTGTTATAGGAAGTCTATTGAATTACCCTAAGGGCTTGAAACCTTTTTTTTTTTTTTAAAGGAGTTCAACAAACAAAAACATTGGGAACCACCAACTATAACTCTATGATTTTAGGGATACTTTTTGCCTATAACATATGTATTCTCTTTTTTTTTTAAACCCTTGTACTTCGGTGTATTGTATTCGGTGGAAGAGTGGTAAGGGTGGGCAATAGGGGTCAAGTGACTTGCCCAGGGTCACACAGCTGGGAAGTGGCTGAGGCTGGGTTTGAACCTAGGACCTCCTGTCTCTAGGCCTGACTCTCACTCCACTGAGCTACCCAGCTGCCCCACATATGTATTCTTTTTAAAAATTTAATTACCTTTTAAATTTTATTCAAAGATATTTTATTTTCCCAATCGCATATAATAACAATTTTTGTTTCTGAAATTATAAGATATAAATTGGCTTCCTCCCTCTCTCCCTTACCTCCCTCCTCTCAGAGATGGTAAACAATTTGATCTGGATTATACACATATTATCATGTAAAACATAATGTATGCATTCTTAACAATTCAGCCGTGTATTATGGACCTACAAACAAGTTCTGTGGTAGGTTTTATTTCAAGGATGAAATAAGGTGTAGCCCCTGCCCTCAGAAAGCTTACAGTCTAGTAGGGGAATCATGAAAATATGTAAATAATTAGAGAAAGTATACCCAAGAGGCCCAAATAGCCACACTGGTAAATAACTGTGTAAATAGAACTCCAGAATGGACCACATCCTCTGGTGGATGCCAATGGAACAAAGACATCATGTACTTTGGTTGGATGTGGAGTGATCTCCTTCACAAACTCCAGACTGTGTAGTGACTTCCCTTGGCCAAATATAAGACCAAGTATACACAAAGAGATGGCAATCAGTTAGAGGATGATGGCTAAGAGCTAGTGGCTATATTTAATGTTTTCTCATTCAATCCTTAAAATAACCCTGTGAGGTAGGTGTTCTATAATCCTCGTTTTGCAGATGAGGAAACTGAGGCTGAGAGATTAAAGAGGTCACGTAGCTACTAAATACTTGAAGCTGGATTTAACTTTGGTGTTCCTGACTCCAAGGCCAATGTTGTACCAGCTGGCTACAGCACTACCTATTTCTGAGAACTGAAACTCTATATACACGTGTTCTGGACTGAGCCTAATTCAGGTCAGTCTTCTGGTAATTTGCATTTTATATTGGAACAAAAATTTGGGCAGGTAGGTGGCCCAGTGGATAGAGTGCCTCTCCTGAACTCAGGAAGACTAGTCTTCCTGAGTTCAGATCCAACCTCAGACACTTACCAGCTCTGTGACTCTGAGTAAGTCACTTAACTCTGTTTGCTTTACTTTCCTCATCTGGAAAATGAGCAGGAGAAGAAGATGACAAGCCATCCCAGTATCTTTGCTAAGAAAATCCCAAATGGGGTCTCAAAAAGTCAGACATGATTGAACAATAACAAGAAATTAGAACAAAATGAGACACTATAGTTCATTCAAAGGAGGTTTACTTAGCCATAGAAAAGGGTAAGCATTTGGAATACTTTGGGGTTGATTCAGCTGAGTGAAGCTCCCTTCTCTCAATCGCCCAACAATTCCCACCATCTGAGTACTTCTGGAGTTCCTTCTTTGATACTCTGGCAACTAGGAAATCATGTCAACAGCCTAAGTCTTTAGTTTTTTGGACCAACCAACTCTTGAGGTAGGTCTCAATACCCTTAAAAAAAACACATCTTACCTTCTATCTTAGAATCAATACTTTATATTGGTCCCAAAGCAGAAGAGCAGTAGAGACTAGGTAATGGGAGTTAAGTGACTTTCCCAGGATCACACAGCTAGGAAGTATCTGATTCCAGATTTGAACCCAGATCCTCCCATCTCTAGACTTGGCTTTCTATCCACTGAGTAACTCAGCTGACACCCTTCAATACCCTTTTTTTAAAAAAAAATTTAATCCTTACCTTCCATCTTGGAGTCAATACTGTGTATTGGCTCCAAGGCAGAGGAGTGGTAAGGGCTAGGCAATGGGGGTTAAGTGACTTGCCCAGGATCACATAGCTAAGAAGTGTCTGAAACCAGATTGAAACCAGAACCTCCCATATCTAGGACTGGCTCTCAATCCACTGAGCCACCCAGCTGCCCCCTTTCAATACCTTTTAAGAAAAATCTAGACAAGTAGGTATGGGGGCAAGAGGCAAATTACTGTTCCTACCACTACATAAAATAGGGTTTACATCTCATAGAGAATGTACTTCCTGCTTCTGGCTGATCCAGTGCATTGGCTCAGTATAGAGGGACCTGAACACTTTGGGATGATGAAAAAAAAATCTCCTTATTGATTCTTCAGTACAATGATAGTGCTAGAAAGGGGTGAAAGGGTTAAGAGGGGAAACCTGATTAGGGTAAAAGGAATAAAGTCATTGCTCACTCTCTTCCTTCAACTTTTCCATGTAACAAGTAGCATTCCTCCTCTAAACTTCCCACCCTTTCCACCACCCCAGGGGAAAGGCTGTCTTTGGGGCAGAGGGTCATTAAAGTTTGTGTGTGGCCTTAGGTGAGCCTGGCCCTAGCTGCTCCCTTTCTCATTTTGTGTTTCCTCCCCTGAGAATTGGTGACTGAATCATGAATGAGCCTTGGAGGCAACCCTGTGAGTGAGAGCCTGGACACCCTAAGTCATTTGGCAGCAGCTGATTTGCTCGGGGGAAAATTTCTGAATCTGAAAGAATCTCCACCAGCAGGAAAATGGCTTATCAGAAAATGTGACTTAAGGGGGAACAGCTTAGATGGTGTAGAACTGAGGTGAAATATAAAATACCTATTTAGTAGACCTGAAGAAAAACCTAGAGCATTGGATTTAGAGAAAAGGACATGGGCTCAAATCCTAGTTCTGCCCCTTACTGCTTTGTATGTTCAGGGGCAGGACTCAACCTCTCTAGATCTCTCAGTTTCATTTGTAAAATGAGGGAGTTGGACTAGAAGATTTCTAAGGTCCCTTCCAGGTCTAAATCTATGACTCTGTACATCATGTTAGGATGTGTTACGTATCCATCTTCTGTATAGAGAAGTGTGCTTGTGTGTGATTAGCATTTCTTTTGTGGGGAAGAAATAAATAGCTGTCCCATACTTGATTCATATGGTATGTTGAATACTTTTCTATTCTATTCTCCTTTTGACAGAAAGCCCCAGTATAAGCCACAATCCAAGTTTTTAGTAATTTTTTTCCTTAGGGGTTTGAATATAAAAAAACAGTAGTGGGAGACAAGGAGCCTGATCCTTCTCATTTAGAGGTTCAACTTCCCCAGGTGCCTGAATTTGGTCTTCACCTATCTGGGTTCAAAGTAGAGGGATCCCTTAGTGAGGAGAGGGGCAGAACATACAAAAGTGGCTGTTTATTATTATATACAAGCAGCCTGAATAAGTCTGATAAGAATTAAGTTATTAGAATCTGCTATCTACAAGACAGCAAGTTGGTCAGATAACTTCCAACTTTTTATTTCAACTTCATTGTTTATATTTATTTGTTCAGTTGGATGATGTAATGGAAACCAAGATGCAAGTTTGATCTGGCCTTGGGGATCCCTAGGTATTGCTGCCCCAGATGCCCAACTCCACTGACAGGTCATGTTTGCAGCAAAGTCATGGAAGCCACTGCTGCTGGCCTTCAGAGGCTGCAATCAGTCATCACAATCCCCTGGAGGGTTGGGGCACTGCTCAACCTTTTCTTCCTCTGTTCTATGGCTTATGAATTCCCATAGCCTTCTATCTAATCCCTGTGACTCAGAGTCACCATCTGCTGAGGCAAAACGCCTTTTCTCCTATTAGTTCTTCATGCATTCTCATCCCTAGCCAGCTTAGCCCTATCCGCTCTGAAATCCTCATGTATTTCTGCCTACCCTTTCCACCATGCTCTTCAAATCCTCTGCTCAATTAAAAAAAATAATCTTTATTGAAAAAAAAGTTTTATCAATGTTTTTTGTTCTTTACGCTATTCCTGTCCCATGAAATCTTCCTTTGTAACAAAGACAAGCAATTAAACAAAGCCAACTGACAAAATGACCATATGTGACAGTATATGCAGCATTTCAGACCCCATAATTATTCACTGGTCTATCTAATGGCAGAAAGTACGTTCTTTGTTCTCTGGAACCCAGATGATTCATTGCAACTAATCTGAATTTAGCTATCTTTTAGGGGTTTTTTTTTGTTCGTTTAGATTCTCAAGTAATTATGTAGATTATTCTTCTGGTTCTTCTTATTCTTTTTTTTTAATAATCCTTATCTTTTGTCTTAGAATCAATACTATTTATTGGTTTTAAGGAGGAAAGTGGTAAGGGCTAGGCATTCTGGGTTAAGTGACTTGCCCAAGGTCACACAGTTAGGAAGGGTCTAAGGCTAGATTTGAACCTAGGACCCACCCACCTCTGGGACTGGTTTTCTATCTACTGAGTCATTTACCTGCTCCCTCTCCTGGTTTTTCTTACTTCATCCTGAATCAGCACATATGTATCCCCACATTTTCCTGGATTCCTCATCATTTCTTTTTTTTTTAATTAAAAAAATCTAGACCCTTTACTTTCCATCTTAAAGTCAATGCTATATATTGGTTCCAAGGCAGAAGAGTGGTAAGAGCTCAGCAATGAGTATTAACTGATTTACCCCAGGTCACACAGCTAGGAAGTATCTGACACCAGATATGAACCCAGGACCTCTGCCTCTAGGCCTGGCTCTTAATCAATTAAGCCACCAACTGCCCCTCTTCAATATTTCTGTAATAAATGAAAGTAAAATTATTAAATGTAATATTAATAAAATATTGTGGTTGCCATTATAAAATCAACCTCAAGTCAGGAGTCTGTCAGTAGCTCTCAACAATGTAATTTTATTAAAAAATGGAATTATATGAAAAAAGGGAAATGTAGGAAGGGAACAGAAAATCTCACTTATCTAGAAAAATACCTAAGTTGAAATCCAAAGCCTGCCAAGCCACTTAGCCCACAAAAGCCCTAGAGCAGAGAAAGAGAGAGAGAGAGAGAGAGACAAAGAGAGAGAGACAGAGAGAGACAGAGACAGAGAGACAGAGACAGAGAGAAAGAGACAGAGAAAGAGACAGACAGACAGAGAGAGACAGAGACAGAGAGAAAGAGAGAGAGAGGGAGAGTATAAAGATAAAAAATAATAAAGGCTGAGCAAAATATATACATTAGTATTTTAATTAAAGCCATGCTGATAGATAAAGTTATTAGACCACACGCTTGTAAGAATTCAAAACTGCCGCCCGCGCCATTATTGTTACCTCCCGTCTCTTCCTGAGTCTGCTGGCCAAGAGGGCCACTCCCTCCTCACCCTGGGAGATTTAAACTGTTCAGTGTGGAGACGCAGGCGTCCCCACGCCCAAAGAACAGGAACCAGAAACCCGTTGGACCACGGGAAATGTAGTTTGATAATTTCCACGTGTCCATAGAAAATACATATATATATATATATATATATATACTTAAAGATGGCATCTCCCAAATTTCATTCTTACGAGAGAGAGAGAGAGAACTCTGCCCCACATCTTTATCCTACATGCCCCTACCTTCTGCTACATACTGTTGTGAGGAAGATTATTATTTAGTTATTAGCTTAGTATTAGTATTAGAACTAACAGGAAGGGCTGGAGAATTCCACATGGAATGGGGAAGCAGGAAGTGACTTGGACTCTCTGAGAAGGACTCCATAGTGGTTGGGACAAGCAGTAACTGATTCCCTGGGAGACCTCAGAGCTAGTGGAGTTGCACCCTGATTCCCTGGGATCCTGGAGTGTGGTGAAGGTTGGAAGCAGAGGACATCTATCCTGCATGACAGCACTGAGTAGGGAGTGATCTGCGATCTGGTGGACAGCTTGCAGACTTCCTCTCCCTACTGGGCTACTTTGGACCATCAGTTCTGGAGGAGTTGGTTCCAGGCATCCTGAAAACATCTCTGGACTCTACTGTGAGGATTCCCACTCCAGTACTGTTATTCTCCAGGCCTTGCCTGGCTTAGGTCTTAGATTAGTGTAGATAAGTCCCTCCCTTGACCCTGTGGTTTGCCCTTAGCTTGTAAGAGTAGAATCCCTTATTCCCATCCTTTATTATTGTTTCCCTCAATTAAACTGTTATAAACCTTTGCCTTTTGCCTGCTGGTTCCATAGGCCTTTGCCTAGGTGGGCTGAGTGACTGTTGGGGCCTGCCATTTTCTGTTAACAATTACCTCCTAGTAGTTAAACCTGGTCTCCCTACCTTGTTTGGTCCTGTCATCTGTCATTCCTGTCACCCTCACACCCCATTGCGAACCCACAGATAATATTTAGTTAACTTCCCTGGTAATTCACCTTTACAGTTCGAACACAAAAATGGGGTGTGGGGTAGGACAAACTTAGAGAGTGGCTTCTATCATCACATTTCTTAAGGAGCTTCATGTTCCAAAGCATTCGCATCCCAAAAATGGTTCAACTGTTCCCCATCAATCCCTCCTTTGTTTCTGATTTGTTGCTGCCACAAAAAGTATTTCTACAAATACTTTGATATGTGTTGATTCATAGTAGTAGGCTCAATGGGTCTAAGGAAATGAGTAGTTTAGTGACTTTCTTTTCATAATTCCAAATTACTTCATAGAAAAATTAGACCAATTCACAGTTCTGCCTATAGTGTATTGTTATGTTTGCCTTCCTACCTCCCCTCCAACATGAACCATTTCTATCTTTCTCAGCTTTCCTCTCACTATTCCCTTCCTCTTGCATGAGTTAGCAAGTGAGGGACAGGCCTCAGCATAAAGAGTAGGTATTTTAATTGCTTGTGGAATGAATAAATATATTTTTGCCAATTTTACAGGTGAAATCTGAGAATTATTTTAATTTTTATTTCTTGCTTTATTCATGAATTTAGAACTTTTTCATATGATTGTTGATAGTGTACATTTATTCTTTTATTAACTGTTTTTTCACCCCTTTTGTCTACTTAACTTTGGAGAATTACTCTAGGACTATTGTGAGCCTCATATCCTTGGCCTGTGAAAGGGTATAAATACTATACTAATGGTGTAAAACACTCTAACAGGGAGAGTAAATATGATAGAAAGAGCATGCTGGAGTCAGGAGACCTAAGTTCAGTTCCTAATTGCATAATGATATCTACCCTATCTTCCTCTCCTACTTATTCTGGGTTCAAATAAGATACTATATGTTAATGTACAGTACGTTGCAAATTATATACTGCTAAACAAGTCTAAGATATTATTATTATTAAGCCTTCAGAAAAATATATTCTTTAGATTAGCCATTTCCTCAAATTATTGAAAGTTTTTTATTTTTAAATTATTTTCTAAGTAGTTTGAATATAACACCTTCAAAAAACTCTATTCTTCTTTTGTAGGATAATGCAAAGTTCAACTTTAACTCAACTGGGATTAATTTACATGAATAAGTGAATTTCCTACAAAAATCTTCCATTAAAGCCATCCTCATTATCACCAAAGGCCAACTACAGAACAACTGCCACAATGGACAGGTAAATCTAAGAGTGCTGGGGACATCAGTACACCATAGATGACTGATCCTGCTCCCCACCAGCTCTGCTTCCAGCTTTTCCACCCTCTTCTTTCTCCCCTCCCCCCTTCATTCAATGAACCAATCAATCCTTGTGGAGATGTGACCTGGACTGCCTCCTCAACAGCCACTGCTACTGAAGACCCAGAAAAGAAAGCTCTTGCCACCAAAGTCTTTGGCACTGTCAAATGATACAACGTCAGAAATGGACATGGTTTTATCAATGGAAATAATATTAAAGAAGATGCATTATTATCCACTCTGACCCAGCCATCACTCTGGCACAAGCCCTCGTTGCCTGAACTATTGCAATAGTCAGCTGTTTGATTCTGGAAGGCAATTTGGAAATATTCCCAAAGGCTTTAAAAGAATGCATGCCCTTTGATCCAGCAATACCACTGCTAGGCTTTTACCCCAAAGAGATGAAAACAAAATGGGGATGGGCCTGCTTGTACAAAAATATTTATAGCTATGATTTTTGAGGTGGCTAAAACTTGGAAAATGAAGGGTTGTCCCTCAATTGGGGAATAACTAAACAAATTGTAGTATATGATGCTGATGGAATACTATTGTACTATAAGGAATGATGAACTACTTGATTTCCATATGGACTGGAAAGACCTCCATGAACTGATTCGGAGTGAAATGAGTAGAACCAGGAGAACATTGTACACAGAAGGTGAAACATCGTGGGATGATCAAATGTAATAGACTTTGCTACTAATAGCAATGCAAAGATTTAGGACAATCCCAAGAGACTTATGAGAAAGAATGCTATCCACATATAGAAAAAGAATGGTTGGAGAAGAAATGCAGAAGAAAACATGAGTTATCATTTGTTTATATGGATATAGCTTTGGGATTTTGGTCTTAAAAGATTAGTCTATGACAAAAATGAATAATATGGAATATTGAGTGATAATACATGTATATCCCAGTAAAATAATGCTTGTCGGTTCCAGGAGTGGGATGGGAGGGAGAGAACATGAATCATGTAACCATGGGAAGATATTTTTAAAAAATAATAAACATTATATTTAAAAAAAAGAGCTGGCTGGTTGGTCTTCTCGTCTCAAGTCCCTTCATCAGTTTATCTTCCACTCTGCTGCTAAATCAATCTTCATCAAGTACATCTGTGACCATTTCACTTCTCTCTCAGTAAACATTAGTGGCTCCTCATTATCTCCCAGGATCAGATGTAAAATGCTCTATTTAGCTTTTAAAGCTCTTTACAGTTGTGGCCTCTTCCTATTTCTCTAGTCTTCTTAGATTTTTACCCCCTTGTTTTTTATGATTCGGAGATGTTGACTGGCATTTGTGGTGTCCATTATACATGACACTCCTTTGCCTTTTCACTGACTATTCCTCATGCTTGGGAATGCACTCCTTTCTTGTCGTTGCCTCCTGGCTTCAAGTTCACACATTTCAAGTCTCATCCTCTGTAAGAGGCCTTTTCTGGTTCTGCTTAATGCTAGTAACTTCCCTCTGAGATCGACTCCAATTTTCTCTGAATATATCTTGTGTGTGTGTATATATATATATATATATATATATATATATATATATATATA
>NC_058131.1:420126487-420143853 GCF_016433145.1 Gracilinanus agilis
TCTCTCTCTCTCTCTCTCTCTCTCTCTTTCTCTCTCTCTCTCTCTCTCTCTCTCTCTCTCTCTCTCTCTCTCTGTCTCTCTCTCTCTCTTCTTATATATATATATTCATAATTAAATAATCATTCCCTCTGCTTCCACATACTCTTCACCTTCTCATATACTGTCAAACCTCCCCTTCCTGCACCTGCACCCAGGCCAAAACCTGGGGCTGACTTCAAACTATACCTATGTCTCTGAATAGCTGAATACGAATGTAATGGGGCCAGTCCCCCTTCCCATTCCCCCTCCTTCCGCCCTCATTACACTAGCATCAGCAAAAAGTCCTCAGCTCTCTTATAGCCTGGGGAGGATTTAACTATTTGTCTTTCAAATAGGGCATTCCCAAAGTCTACCTAGAAGGGATCTATTAGATAGTAAAAGTATTTTTTAAAAATTAAGAATATGTGGTCTACTTGTATCTAGAGTGGATGTATATCCATCTCCCAGAGCAAAATTTTCCAAACTGTGGGGAGGGCCCCTGAGGAGAGAGGGGGGAGAAAGGAAGCTGAGAGTCTCTCTTGGGGGACATGAAGCAATAGCCTAAATTATTGCATATTTTCAGTACAATTCCCGCATAAATACCTCCACTTTTCCCAACAGTTTGAAAATTCAAATCACAGTTAACAAAAGGGCCAAATTTGTCCAACCCACAGTGAGTATGGCCCAGCAATGATCTAAAAATGGGCATGCACAAAGCAGATAAAATCTGAGTCAAATCTCAATTCAAGTATGATTTTTCACTGTCACCATCCTGTCACTGAGACTCTAGACAGAAGTGAGTTGTGTCATTGAGTTCCTTAACGCCTTCAAACATGAAGGGTATAAACTCAAAGTTAAATGACATTAGTGTGAAAATTGTTAACCATAATGTCTGTTATATTTCTCAACATTACTAATTTGTTTAGTACATTGTAAGATGGTTTTCAAAAAAAATTCCAAATTAAAAAATGGATATAACTCAAGAATAGTTATAAATAATTACTTGAAATTTTTAGCAATTAAATTTAAATTTGATTTTCAAAATTTTGTTGCCAGATTTTAATGTTATTTTAAAATAAATATTATTGATACCTCCTCTTTATATTTATATATCTTTATATTTTTCACTGCCTAAATTTCTCCTGTATTCTTCCCCCTCCCAGATTCCATATTATAAAATGTTTTCAAAGAAAAATGAAAACAAGGGAAAACAAATCAGCAAAACTGATTAATACAATGAAAAAAAATCTGACCATTTTTTACCACATTTGTTGACTACCAGCCCTGCCTCTGTAAAAGAATGAGAGAAGTTTCCTCTCCTATCTCTTTTTTTGGGGCTAACCTTGTTCTCTGTAATAACATTCAATTTCAATTATTTTGTGGTTGTTTTTTTCTATTTACATTGTTGTGGTTATTATTTCTATTGTTTTCTTGGCTCTGCTTACTCCAATTTGAATAACTTTATGAAAGTCCTTTTCTGCTTCTTTGTATCCATCATAATCATCGTTTCTTATAGCACAATAATATTCCATGGACAATGGGGCATCTTTTTTGTTTCTCATGCTTTTAACCACAAAAAGTGTTGCTATAAATATTTTGGTATATATCAGGCCTTTCTTTTTTTTTTTTATCAGTAATCACAGTGGAAATCTCTGGGTTACAGGGTATGGGCATTTTAGTCCGTTTATTTGCATAATTCAAAACTGCTTCCAAAATGGCTGTACTAAGTCACAGCTATGAATGTGGTGCTTCTGTCTTTCTACAAGCCTTCCAATATTGACTATTTCCATCTTTTGGCATCTTTTCCCAGTTGACTAGATAGTTTTGATTTGAATTTTCCTTTATTATTTCCTTAGTAGAGTTCCTTGTGATTTAAAGCATTCTTTCATGTGGTTACTAATAGTTTGCAATTCTTTTTTTTGATTGTTCATATACTTTGAGCACTTATCTTTAGAAGAATGACTTTGATTCTTACATATTTTTATTAATTTTAAATTTTGTATGCCAAATTGTTATCCAAGAAATTTCATACAGAAATTTTTTCCTATATGATTTTCCCTTCTCATCCTAGATGTATAAATTTTGCTTGTGCAGAACCTTTTCAATTCCAGGTAATCAAAATTATTTTGTCTTTTGCTATTGTCTCTATCTCTTGTTTGGTTAAGAATAGATTTCCTATCAATAACTATGAAAGGCATATGATTTACTCCTTGTCCCTATTTTTCTTAAAAAGTGAAACCAAATCCCTTTGTGATAGATTATTAAAAATCGAAAGTAAAATACACTGAATCAGATGAAACTAGTATAATAGAACATTATATTGTAGTCATTTTAAGTAGTAAGAACATAGAAACCCACAGCAAAAAGTCCAAATCCAGGATATATCTATCTATATAGAAATAGATATAGATATAGCATGTATAGAGATAGCGATAGATATATAATATATCTATCTTTGGAATCCACAAGTGCTTTACTGATCCATACAAATAGTTTAGGTCCAGAGTGTGTAAAAGCTAATGAAATGACATCTTGAAAATATATATGCATACTATTTTGGCATGGGCAGCTAGGTGGCACAGTGGATAGAGTACCAGGCCTGAAATCAGGAAGACTCTTCTTAAATTTAAATTTGGCCTCAGATTACTAGCTGGGTGACCCTGGGCAAGTCACTTAACCCTATTTGCCTCAGTTCTTTTTCTGTAAAATGAGCTAGAGACAGAAATGATAAACCATTCCAAAATTTTTGCCAAGAAAATCTTAAATGGGGTAACAAAGATATACAACTGAAACAATTGAACACCAACAACAATATTTTGGCAAGACAATTTTTTTCAGAGAAAATAAGAAGTTCTTTTAAAATAAGCGAAACCAAACTTTTCAAAAACCATGTCTGTTACATAAAAAGGATTGCTTGCATAATATAAGTTTGTTTACACAATTGCTAAGCATAGAAAGCCTCATTTGATGGGGGAACATCAGTGCCACCTATAGCTATTGATAGGTTCAAAAGAACACTTTGGTGAGTTCCACTTGCAAATAATATAGTAGGAAAGGGAAGTGCCCTTATGTCTGAAGAGCTTTCTAATCAATTGGCTGAAAAATTAAAATCTCCCTGCTTTGCATTGCTAGTGGATAAAACAACATTAAAGATGCTCGTTTGATTACATTTGGATGGGTTTTTCGGGGTTGAAATTGACATGAAGGTAGTTTTATTATTTTATAAACCTATCGATGGCATTGCCACATCAAGAAAAACAAATAGAAATTATGGATTTTTAAAAGTGCATATGACATTATCTGGGATTATTTTCCTGCACTTGATAAAACTCAGCCAGCATCCAGATAAAATGTAACTACAAAGAAGTCATTAAAAATGCAATCCCTCTGGCAATTTGTATGCTCCACAGAAAATCAATTATATTAATAAATACAAGAAAGGGACACATATAGTTCCCCCCTAATTTTTCTTTTTTCTTTTTAAACCTTTACATTCTGCCTTAGTATCAATTCTCTTTTTATTTTTATTTTTAATTTTTATTAAAACCCTTACCTTCCACCTTAGAACCAATACTCTATATTGGTTCTAAGGCAGAAGAGTGCTAAGGGTGAGGCAATGGGGGTTAAGTGACTTGCCCAGGGTGTTACAGGGTAAGAACTGTTTGAGGCCAGATTTGAACCTAGGACCTCCCATCTCTAGGCCTGATTCTCAATCCACTGGGCTACCCAGCTACCCAGTGGGCCTCCCCCCACTCCCCCGCAGTATCAATTCTAAAAGAGAAGAACATCAAGCATTATGCAATGGGGGTCAAGTGACTCCCCAGGATCACACAGCTAGGAAGTTTCTGAGGTCACATTCAAACCCAGGTCCTCTGGACTCCAGGCGTGGTGCTCTATCCACTCAGTTACCTAGCTGCCCCTTACCTCATTTTTAATATCAGTCGAATACAACATGATCCATTCACTTCTGCTCCTTCACAGACAAACCTAGAGGCAGAAACTAAGTAAGTTTCTCTGTCCTTTATTTGCCTGTGAGAATCAATGTATAGTTACCTTCTGCAGCAAACCATAAACTTCACATCACCTTTGTTTTTCTTGATTTTGACAGATTTTGGCTTCTTTCACCTGGCTGGGAGCAGGAAGTCTTTGATTTCCTCAATCTGGGGGGAAATGGAGATACTAATGGGAGCAAGGCAGCAAGTGACCTGAACCAACAAGCTCTCCACTTCCAGGGAGCAACTAAAGAGAGGTTTTTCAATGTTTCAATTGTTTTAAGAGCAATTAACTTTATTTCGAAAGAATTCCACTAAAAAGAAGCATCTTTGCAAAATTGTGTGATTGTATGATGGTAGAGCACAAGACAAGTCTATGTTATGATGAAACATGCCAGCTTTGTGATCATGTGTGTGTATAAGTACTTTAGAGGATGTTTGAACTAAAAGAAAAAAATGGCCATTTTCTTTGTAGTATTAGTAAAGACGAAGCAAATTCATTTTATAACAAAAATTTCTTCCCGAACCTTGCATATTTGATGGATTTTTTTCAGAAAAACTAGTACTCTAAATCAAAGGTGTAGAGTACCTGTCCATTGCCTATAGATCCATGTAACTCCCACCCCTAACACTCCTAAGTGAGATCCAAACCAGATTAAAATCTCATTGGGAGATGTTTAACAAAATAAACAAAAATAGGTAACATTACATTTTAAAACTATGTCAGGATGTGGCGCATAGGAATCCTTATGTATGGATTAGCACCTGTTTCTATTTGAGCTTGACATTACTCCTGCAAATGAATCAACACCAGGTCTTCAAAATTTATACTCTGATCCAAAGCAATAAAGCAACTTTATTTGTGAAAGAGTTAGAGAGAAATTTACAAAATACTTCCAACATGCTTTCCAATTTTAAAATAACCTGCCACACAAACAAAATAAGACCTGCTTATTAATCACTTGACTGGTCTCCAGGAGAGATTCTCATTTTGTTTTTAAAGATTTTTCATATTTCTAAATGTAGTAGGAGCCATCAGGGGAACCCTTGATTTGCTAGACGGGAGCACTTCCTATTGAGCTGAAATGGACATCTGCTCTGGATCTCTGCTAAGGATCATGTGCCTGGCAGTAGCACAGAGGGGATGCTGGATTGGTGCCCAACAGATGAGGGTATCACTGGAGATGACAGGCAACTGAGAAAAAGGAAGAGAGGCTCTTTTTGGGCTCTAAGCATTGTGGAACTATCTCTGCCCTTATCTTTTTGATCCCTCTCTAGTTGTATATACTTTCTCTTTCTTGAGCTTCCCAGTCCTTTTTAACTCTACCATGGTGGCTCTCTTGAAGCAGAAGCACATGGTATCAGGATATACATTTGTCTTAGTGGGGCTGAGACTGTACTTTGAGTCTCTCTGGCTGCCTTGTTCTGCTTTTCTGTTTTCTTCCCTGAGGGTAGGTCAACAACTAGGGATGGTGAAAAAAATGTATGTTCCTTGCCTAGGTAGTTGAGTTCCAAATTTAGGCATCATCTGACCAGAGGGAGGAGAACTGAGCAGAAACAGTACATTTCTTGGCATTACTTCTAGGATCTTCTTGTACCTGATGGACTAAAGAAAGCCTAGCTGACCAGGAAATCTGGACCATGTGAGTTTGAGGCAAATGAGAAGTATCTGTTCAGTGGTCTTATAAAATTGTTTTTACTTTCTAGGAGTATTTGAAACATTTTATGTAATTTTTATATTAGCTAATGTGTGAATTATTTTAAAACTCTTACCTTCCATTTTAAAATCAATACTGTATATTGGTTCCAAGGCAGAAGAGTGGTAAGGGCGAGGCAATGGGGTTAAGTGACTTGCCCCAGGTCACACAGCTGGGAAGTGTCTGAGACCAAATTTGAACCAAGGACCTCCTCTCTCTAGGCCTGGCTCTTAATCCACTGAAACATCTAGCTACCCCCATTATGAATCTTTTGTTTTTAAGCATTTTCTATAGAGGAAATGAATATCTGGTCCTTATCTGATATTTATACTACTTATATTTGTGCATATATATGCATACACAAACAAATATATCTACATTTATCTAATCTATCTGTCTGTCTATCTATCTATCTATCTATCTATGAAAACATGGGGGCCCTTGGTCCATAGAACATATAAATATGAATGAATAAGCAACCATTTGGCCTGGACCAAGATGATAAATTCCGTTTTACTTCACTTGAACAAGAATGGAACTGTCTTGTGAAAGTGTATTAAAACAAGCATTTGAATACAAAAATCTTATTCTGATTTGGTTACTTGTGAATAGAGTCAGAACAGATCATTTATCAAAAGCGATAGCACTTTTACTATCGTTTGTAACATTTTGTTTGTGTGAGTCAGAGTTTTCTGCTGCAGCTGTTATAAAGGCAAAAATAATGATCTCAGTGTGTGAGAAAGAATTACAAGTACCAATATTGGCAATGACACTGTGTTTGGAGAACCTCTGCCCTGAAAAGCAAGCCCATCCATCTCATTAATAATGTTATCATGGCAATGGTTTTAGGTTATCATATAAAAACTTTAGGGATTTTTTAAATCAATAAATAACTAATTCGTTTATGTGTTAAAAACTGTAACAAATTCTTAATTTTATTTAAATAAAATGTGAGCTAAGAAACTTATCTGCCAAGATGGGTTTGTGAAAATTGGGGACACGTGGCGATTTTTGTTTTAAAAAAAAGTCAGGGAAGCATTACTCTATAAAATTTTGGAGCCACTAGTCTAGTCTGACATTTTTCTTTTATAATGAGAATCCTCCTGAGGCCCAAAGAACTAAACTTACTTGTTCAAGATCACAGAGAGAATAAGGAGCAGAACTGAGATCCAAACTTCTGAGTACGTACTTAGTCCCTGATGTATCCAATAACATTTCACATTGGTGTAACAACTTAAAGTTATAAAATATCTTCCTGAAACAACGCTATGAGGTAAACAGTGCTTTGTGGATGAGGAAAAAAGAGATTGGAAACATGGAATGAGTTACCTACATTCACACACACAACTAGTGTCCAGTTCACAATTTTATCCCAGGTCTTATGACTCCAAGATAGGCAACTTTTCAATATCATCAGTCAATTAGCCAAGCAATCAACCATGCATTTATTGAACACTTATGTTCCAGGCAGTGTGCCCAGTGTTAGGAATACATATACAAAGAAAGAAACGGTCTCTACTTAAAAGGAGTTTAAATTTGAATGGAAAGATTAAGATGGTGTAATAGGCCAGTATGAGCTTGAAGCAGTAGTAGGAAACACTGAGCTAACCAAATGAGTTAATGGCTCTCTAGTAAACTATATCTCCATTGCCAAATAAAATACAAGCAACATATTTTTTTCCCAAAATGTAGAACACTATCTTGCTGCTACCCAGTGTGCAAGAGAAACAGAAGCCTTATTGTCTCCACCTTGGGGGAACATACAAGCTATTGGAGGAAGAAAAAAAAAAGAGGAAAAAATGGATACATAACACTTGGAAAGCAATATATAATGAAATGCAAATTAATTGCATATACTATGTGATCATTTCCATAACAACTAATTGTTATGGCTCTTTGTATGTGTGCTGCATTTTGTTGCTGTTTAGGTATATGAGTTTTGCTTTTGTAAGACTGACCAAACTTGGGGTAGCTAAGGAGCAGAGTGGATAGAGTACCAGGCCTGGAATTGGGAAGATCTAGGTTCAAATCTGACCTAGCTTAATAGCTGTGTGACCTTGGGCAAGCCATTTAACCCTGATTGCCTAGTACCTTCTATTCTTCTGTCTGAGTATTAATACTAAGAGAGAGGATAAGGATTTGCCAAAAAAAAAAAAGAAAAAAAGATTGGACAAGTTTTAAGGACTAAAGTAAACTATACCTTGGGATTCTCAGGTTGTTAGACACCAACATTTTTGATCATGTTGTTTCACAAAAGACAGAGTGGCAGAGTGAATAGTGGAGCCAACCTTTGAGTTATGAACATCTAAGTTCAAAACCTCCCACTGCCATATATTATCTGTCTATCTCCAGCAACATTCTAAGACTGTTATAGACAAATTGATAATCTGTATTGATAGAGGGAATTTCATCAGAAGTCCATAAGAAAGGCATTTCACCTATACTTTATTAGAGTTTTTGTTGTATGTTTTCTCCCCCACAGTGTTGGTGAATTTATATGAATGACTTATTTCTTGCTTCATGACTCTAGATATTTAAAAGCGATGCCAGTCTTGTATAAGTTCTGGGGAGTTCCACCAAGGTTTCAAGTTCAAATTCTAGTAATAGATCATGTCTGTAGTCCAAGTACCAGCCTAGCTAAGTATTGTAGTGGGTGAATGAAATGAAATGGTTGAGGAAACAAAGGTTCAATCTTCTGACCATACTAGCTTATTTTATAAGCCAATTGCATAGCAAATTGAGACCAAGCCATTGACATTGGACCCCAAATACAAGGGAAGACATATTTTTATGCATTAAAAAATTAACAGGATATAAACTAGGTTACAAGATTAGGTAATTTAATTTAGTTTAGTTTTTTTTAATCCTTACCTTCTGTCTCAGAATCAATACTGGATATTGGTTCTAAGGCAGAAGAGTGGTAAGGGCTAGGCAATGGGGGTTAAGTGACTTGCACAGGGTCACACAGTTAGGAAGTATCTGAGGTCAGATTTGAACCCAGGACCTCCTGTCTCTGGGCCTGACTCTCAATCCACTGAGCCACCAAGTTGCCCCTGGTAATTTCATTTCTATTTGAAGGAAATATGATAGATTTTCCAAGTTGGGAAAAGAAGAGTGAGTTTCAGTTGAGTTGGGAGAGGACAAGTGGGTTTCAAGATCTTTTCTAGATTTGGGAGATGCTGATTAAATGTATCCAGCAGCATTTATGAAACAACAGATGTCTTATACCATCTAGTTTCCCATGGATGATTTGCAGAAAAACAAGATGGAGGATAATACATGTGGCAGCACAAGATAGAGGCATTGATCATGAAACAGAATCCAACAGGTTCTCTTGATTCCCACACCAAACCAATTCCATTTTGTAACTGTCCTTCACTCTATTTCATGAGTATTATCTGGAAAGGCCTATTAGTTGATGGCATTCCAATATTAAAATGGATGTGTGGACATTAATGCATTGCTAGTGGAGTTGTGAACTGATCCAACCATTTTGGCAATTTGGAACTATGCTCAAAGGGCTTTAAAAGACTGCCTGCCCTTTGATTCAGCCATACCATTGCTGGGTTTATACCCCCAAAGAGATAATAAGAAAAAAGACTTGTATAAAATATTTATAGCCACGCTTTTTGTGGTGGCAAAAAATTGGAAAATGAGAGAATGTCCTTCGATTAGGGAATGGCTGAACAAATTGTGGCATCTGTTGGTGATGGAATACTATTGTGCTCAAAGGAATAATGAACTGGAGGAATTCCATGTGAACTGGAATGACCTCCAGGAATTGATGCAGAGTGAAAGGAACAGAGTCAGGAGAACATTGTACACAGAGACTGATACACTGTGTAAAATAGAATGTAATAGACTTCTGTACTAGCAGCATTGCAAGGATCCAGAGCAAGGCTAAGGGACTTATGAGAAAGAAAACTAGCCACATTCAGAGGAAGAACTGTGAGAGGAGAAACACAGAAGAAAAACAACTGCTTGAACCCATGGGCTGATGGGGATATTATTGGGCATGAAGACACTAAATGATAACTCTAGTCCAACTATCAATAATATGGAATTAGGTCTTGATCAATGATACATGTAAAATGCAGTGGAATTGTGTGTCAGCTAAGGGGGGTTAGGGAGGTTAGGGGGAGAGGGAAAGAACATGAAACATGTAACTATGGGGAAATATTCAAAATTAAAATTAAAAAATAAAATAAAATAAAAAATAAAATGGATGTGTGATCTTACTGGTCTGACTTATTCTCTTCTCTAATATAGCTCCCCACCCAGCCACACTTGTTCATCCTGTGTTACTCTTGTCTATGTATGCACATAAATTCATCACAGGTGATCCAGCCAAGGTATTACAGGCCTTTTCCACTTTCTCTTGAAATGGCAGGGACCCTAATATCCCTCCCCCTTACAATTCTAGGAGCCTATCTTATCTTCCTAGTATGCATTTACCTGATGTCATTGTAACATGTTACCTGCTGAAAATCTTAAGAGCAAATATGAATTAAATCAGTTGGACATCTTGGGAATTGTAGTCATTCCTCCCACTCCTTCCATGCCTGGATCATGCCTCTATCCTCCTATTACTCTCAGTGCAAAGAAAATGGAGGAAAACTACTATATTTCCTATATGCCTGGAGTTATAGTTCACAACACTTGCCCCAGAGATTTTTGCTGGCAAGGTATTATGATATCCTTTACCCCTCTTCTCCTTTGAAGCTTGTCATTGGTGATCTGTTACAGTCTCCTCATCATAGCCACCACTTGTCTCACAAGTGATCTCTATGTAACATTTTTAAAAAATTGTTCAGAGACTTTTGTGTTCCCCATCTCAGAGTCACAACAACAATAGTGTTAGAATATTGTTTTTTAAATGGTGGGGTTTTTGTTGGAGCGGGGGGGAGGGGGGGAAGAAATTTCCTAAAGGCAATCTAAACCATTCTCCCCTTTCTATTTAATTTTAGGCTCAACTCATTTTCTATTTCTAATAGCCTTAGAGAGATAAATCAATGGGATATTTCCATTCAATTGCATGTTGTAATCTGGGCTAGTGACATTCTTTGTCTACTGTCTTTTCTGAAGATGGTCAATTTATACTTTTTGTAAAATATAAAGTGTACTTTTTATTTTAAAAAGGTAGTAATAGTTGTGATATCTCTTTTGAAGGGCTATTTTGAGGCTCAAGTGAGATAAGGTATGTAGAATGCTCTGTAAAGCTTAAAAACTATGTAAACATCAGCTATTATTATCATCAATAACTGTTCATACTCTTAACATATGAACTTTGTCCAGTTGCTAAGTCAAGACTCACATGGAATAAAGCATATTTATAACGACAGTCTTGTTATTTTAGAAGAATAAAGGAAATAAAGAAATGGCAGCTAAATGGAAGGATAGTTTAGAGATTCTTCTCAGAGAGAAAGAAAAAATCAGAAAAATTGGTTCATCCTGCACCCAAAGGCAACATGTCATGTAATACTTAATTATCTCCTCTAGCAAGGCTTGTGATGGGTATAAACAAAAGAATTGCAAAGATATTCATGCAACATATGCATCAAGACTTGCTATAGAAAATAAAGAAGAGCACTAATCTTCTCTGAGTCCTGCAGAGGAGGCTGCCTGACCTAGAAAACCCGGACTAGGGAGAAAGTCCTGCTGGCTCTTGAAGCTTGTGTGGCTGATTTAGTGCAATGAGTTGTACCAGAATGATTCAAGTTTTAGATCCCAGCCCTCTGACGAATTCAGTCATGCTGGTTGATGTGGCCATGAGAATCTGCTTTCCTCATTCACCACTTCTAAAGAGTTTCCTGGGCCCTTCTGATGAATTCCAGCAAAGAAATTTTATGAACTGGTTAAAGCCTCTGAAACCATGTCTCAACATCAAGCATGAAACAAAAACACAAAATGTCTGGAAGCACTCACCCAGCCACACCAAGAAGAAAGTCGTGCTTGCAGTCTCCAAGAGTCTGTCCTTCACTGCAATTAATGTCTTCTCTGATTTCCAGGAAGGACCTGTGCTGGATCTTCAGTTTGACTTGTTAGGCCTGGCAGATGTCACAACTGGTCTCAAGCTTCATGAAGAGAAAAACTTGATTTTGAATTTCCTTCAACCATCAACTGACTATTTAAATTTCTGGAACTACCTTCAGAAGAATATGGTCTGCATGGAGAACTGTTCTCTGCAAGAGAGAGTTTTGACAGGAACAATGAAAGTAAAAAATATGAGTTTTGAGAAGGTCCACATCCACATAACCTTTGACACATGGAAGACCTATACTGATGTGGACAGTGTCTATATGAAAAATGTCTATGGAGGCTCAGAAACTGACACATTTTCATTTTCCATTGACTTGCCTCTTGTCATTCCAACTCAGGAGAATAAAGGTATAGAGAAAACATGACAATGAACTTACTAAAAAATTCTTCCAATCCAAAACAATGTATATCTCAAAATTCATTGATATCAAGGTAAATGTAAGAACTGATGCAAATAAGGTAGGGGTTATTGAATAGCTCACCCCACTTGAAAGTAAATATTTTCAATTTTATTAGGTGACAATATCTCTCTATTGAAACAATCAGAACTAGATATAAACAAACCCTTGGGCCCCCTAAGAATCAATCAAAGGCATTTTGATTAAGTGGGGCAGAAAGTCCTTTCTAAATGAGAGCATTTTATAACATTCTGTGAATCACAAGAGATTCAAATGTCTGGTGATGAAAAGAAACTTGGGAAGAAATTACTTGGAAAAGTGGGGAAAGTGCCTCTACTCTAGTCTATGTCTCTTCTCTCCATTCATTCATTCTCCCCTTGGCTAGAGGAAGACTTTGTGATCTTCAAAGGGCCCAGAAGATTTTGGACTTCCCATTGGCATCCTAACATTGCTCCTAAAAGAAGAGTGGCTGGTGGCAGTGTCTAAATCAGGGGTTAAGAACAAATTGGACCTGAAGAAGAAAGGAAGGCTCTATAGAAGAAAAGATACACTAAAGGGGAATATCTTATGACTTCCAGAGATGGGATTTTCAAGAACTTTTCCACAAGAACTCCTTAAATTTAAGTCTATGTTCTCCTGGACTTTGTATGTACTAATGGAAATATATATATTGGTGGGGGAATGTTTTATACCAACTTTTCTTACTATGGCATTTTGATAAGAATCCCTTTCTAAAAGTTAATTAAATCTAGCTAACTAATTGATATTGACTCATAATAAGTGGGGAGGGGAGAGATTGGAGGGGATTCAGGCTGATGGCCCTAACAGGATGTATTAGCCATCCTGTGGAGGCCCAACTTTTCTGTGCAAATAAGAGATAGAATAATTGTTCCATGGCATGTGCTATATTTGGAAGATTTGGTTCAGGATGAAGAAATAAGAGAAGCTGAGCTCTGTAGCTAGAATATTCAAGAGATGAATTCTTTCTATTTTTACCTTGCCCTCTGGCTCTGTCTAATAGCTTTGGGCAATTTTATGACTTCCTAAAATATATTATCTAGAGTTTTTGTTTGGCATAGTTTTTAGATGGTATAATGATTCTTAAATTATTTCTTCTTGTTCTATTTCCTCAAATTGATTTTCCTATTAGAATTTTCACTAGACTTAAATTTTCAATCTTTTATTTTTGCTCAAATATTTCTTGTCAACTGACTGAATCAATGAGTTCTATTTGCTCCATTCTATTTTTCAAAGTTTTGTCTACTTGGGTAAGGTTGTCTACTTTTTGCTTCCAGCTATATATTCTTATTCAAAGTACTTTTGATTTTATTTTTCATTTCTTATTTCAGTTATTCCTTCATTACTTTCTCCCAATCTTAGAGTCTTTATGGTCAATTTATTTTTGGCCACATAGCTGTGGTTATTTCAGAATTATTTTCTTGAATAGTATCTTGAGATTCCCTTAATCTATTGTATTTCTTTATTTGGCAGATTTTACTTTTCCCTTCCATTTGCTCATGTCGACAGCTTCTGTTTTTGAATTGGGACTTTCTGCCACTGTCAGAGTCTATGCATTTTGGTCCTACTGTACATTTTTGGAAGGCTTAGATAAGTCCAGATTTTATTTCCTGTTTCATTCTGGAGAGAGATGGCATTAAATGAGATCTAAGTCCTATTTGCTGAGGTCTAGAAGTCATTGCTCTGTGGTTTCGATCTGATCTAGTACCTGCTTCATTCCATAGTCACCACCTAGAAATGTAATCTCAGCTTGGCACCCAGAACTGGTTCAAATTCTAATATGGAAAAATTGTGATACTACTCAGCTAAGTTCATAGGAACTGGTGTATTACTCCACTACCAGTTACATACACAGTCATTTTAATCTATCTATGTATCTATGCATCTATATATATTTATATATATATATATTTACATATATATATATGTATACACATACATACCTATCTATGAATCAATTTCAGTTCTGGGGAAGCCTGATCTCTAAATGGAAAAAAGATTTGCCGATATTTCTACAGTGGTATGTTCTTTTTCTTTTTCTTAAACCCTTACCTTCTGTCTTAGAATTCATACTAAGTGCTGGTTCCAAAGCAGAAGAGTGGTAAGGACAAGGCAATTGGGATTAAATGATTTGCTTAGGGTCACACAGTTAGGAAGTATCAGAAGTCAGAATTTGAACTCTGGACTTCTTATCTCCAGGCCCGGCTTTCTATCCACTGAGCCACCTAGCTACCCCTACAGTGATGTATTCTTATCATAGATAGGAGTGGAATGATCATATTGGAATTTTAAGAAATGACACTTAAGAAATCAGGAAGAACATCAGACTATACTATACATAGAAGTCCATTCTGGAAACACTTTTTTAAAGCAATAAGACTTTTAAATATCTTTTAAAGATATTTGAAGGGAGGAAAGGTATGAAATGAATATTGGTTTTATTATTAGCTCCCCTAAAAGTGATAGAGATAACATTAACAATAATCTCTGTGGATGCTGGCTTTCTGGTTTTTAGAAAATCTTTATTAGGATGAACTATAAGTATATCAAGAGTATCCTAGATGAAAATATGAACTGGGAACTGACAGGCATTTGCAAATGATTTTCTATAGCAGAACACATCTTTACAGTCATGTAATGGAGTGAAATCTAGAAAGGTACAATGCCCACCATATTTATTGTTTAAAAGCAATTTTTTTGTCTTTTCAGAGTGAAATGAAACATTAAAAGTTTTATTTCAACAAGGAGGCTTCCATGCTTGAATAAAGACAATTTGAGAATCTTAATAGAGGCAATCATAGCAATAATCTGTGTTCGATGAGCCAATTATTAATATCAACTAAGGTAAGCAAGATAGATTTGGTAAGTAGAGGTGTGACTTGTTAAGAGCCTAAATAAAAGGAAGGTTCCCTATAGATGAAGGAAAAGAGGAAAAGCAATGTCTATTGCCTAGATTGTGAGATTCAGTTATATGGGTAGGAATGTATCAACATATGTTTTAGATGAGCACTGCAAAGCTAATATGAAGAAGAGAAAAGCCAGCTTGTATTTGAGAAACTGCACAGTATTTTATTTTCTCTTAAAACCTTTACCCTGCTTTAGAATCAATACTATGTATTGGCTCTAAGACAGAAGAATAGTACGGGCTAAGCAATGGGGGTCAAGTGACTTAGGTCACATAGCTGAGGCAAGATTTGAACCCAGGATCTCCCATCTCTAGGTCTGTCTCTTAATCCACTGAACCATCTAGCTGCATCTACTGTACAGTATTTTCAGTATCCAAATGCAGAAAAATGCATTTGCTAGTTAATACCAGTATTCTCCTAGCATTTTGACATGGTTGCAAATCATGGAATGTTACCATCTCCAAGGAACAAAAAATTACAAGTGACCTATAGGAATATGTAGTGGGTTTCAGTTATGTATTAACAGTGATGACCTACATGAAATAAAGGATGCAAAATGTATTATTAAGAAATCAAAAGAAGGATGTAGAACAGACTTGCAAAGAGACCAAGGGATGGTCAGCCCATGTGCCCCATAGGCATTCACAAATTATTATAAAACCTGAACAAAGGACCCAATTTCAAAAGGCAGATACCTTATAGCAAATTTTTGGGAGCATCCTTTACTGATTTCAATTCAATAAAATTATAATCAGTAGAGTCATTTGAAGAACTGATTCAGACTTAAGTGGGCTAAATAATATTATCCTAAAAATTATGGATCAAAGAATAAATTATCAAAACCATGGACCATTTTGTTAAAGAAAATTGTAATACATCAAAAGTATTGATATTCAGGTAAAGCAGTTAGGAGAAATTTTATATCCCTAAATACATTCATCAAAACAGAGATGTAAATTGGGTAAAGAACTAAAAAAATTTTTTTACCAAAAAACCCCAAGCCCTACCAAAATAGAAAATTTGAAAATAACAGAAACCATGAACAAAATTGAAAACAAAAATTACCCAATTAGTAAATAAAATAAGTTGCTTCATTAGCAAGTTTTAAAGGAAAACAAAAGCATAAATTTGAAAAAAATGAAGGGGTTAGCATTACAGATGGAGAGGAAATAAAGGAAATTACATTAGAAAGTATTCTAAATTTAATGTATGAGTACCTGGGTTCAAGTCCTGGATCTGCCACTTATTAGTTGTTTGATCTCTTCTGTAAAAAAGAGAGGATTGGGCTGGATGGTTTTCTAAGGCTTTTAGCTCTAAGTGTTTGATCTTCTGATCAAATGAATTATTAGACACTATTTTGCTCAACTCTATTATGTGCTCACAAAATAGATAAATGAAACAGATGAATGCTTTACAAAGTATAAAATATAAACATTTAACAAAACAAGAAATAGAGAAATTAAACGACTCAATCTCAGAACAATAAATTGATCACTCCTTAAAGGAACGTCTAAAGGAAAAAAATAACAGGTTCAAATGGACTCATAACTGAATTCTATCAAATATTCAATAAATGATTAATTCTAACCCTACCTAAATTGTTTTGAAAACTAGAAAAATGAATCCTGCCAAATTCTTTTTATGAAAAAAAAAAGAATTTGATATCTAAACTGGGGAGAATAATTATTATAAAACTTAGAGAAGAAACCCAATTACATTGGGCATATGCATTATGGCAAACTTTTGGGACCATCCTTTATTAATTTCACTTCATTCCTCTTTTTTTTAAGAAACTCTTTCCTTCTGTCTTAAAATCAATACTGGGTATTGGTCCCAATACAGAAGAATGGTAAGGGCTAAGAAATGGGAGTTAAATGGCTTGCCCAGGTCACACAGCTAGGAAGTACCTGAGGACAAATTTGAATCCAGGACCTCCTCTCCCCCATCTCTAGGCCTGGCTCTCAACCCACTGAGCCACCTAGCTTCCCCCACTAATTCAGTTTCAAGAAAAATTATAATTGAAAGGGTGATCAGAGAAAGAGAAATATCAACTAATATCTCTAATGAATGGAAGAGATACAATTGTGTTTAACTAAGATTGTCCCTACTCTCAAAAAGCTTACATACAAATGGAGAAAAGGAGATTGGTGGCCAAGAAGAGACATTCTTCCTCTCTCTGCAGCTTTTGACTCTATGATCTTCTTGCCTTGATAGTCTCTTCTTTCTAGACATTTCTCTTTCTGATAGTCTCTTCTCTCTAAACATTTCTTTCTTCCTTTCTTTCTTTCTTCCTTCCTT
>NC_058131.1:420146822-420156144 GCF_016433145.1 Gracilinanus agilis
CCCCCCCCCCATTTCATTTCAAGACAAATTATAATCAATAGCATCATCAGAGAAAGAGAAATATTAACATATCTCTAATAAATATCAATGCAAACATATTCAACAAAACATTAGCAGAGACATAGCAATTTATTTTTTAATAAGTATCCACTTTGATCAGATTGCATTTATACCAGGAATTTATGGGAAAATTATAATAAAATAGATAATAACAAAACAATAAAAGCCACATGATTACAATCAAGAGAACATTTATGAAACATTTACTAAATGCATGTCTTAGATGCAGAAAAAGCTTTCAATAAAATGCAAGATTCATTTATGTTATAAACACTGGAAAGAAAAAAAGCATATATAAAACACTTCTATTGATTTTTAAAACCTTAACTTCTGTCTTAGTATTAATTCTAAGAAAGAAGAGCAAAAAGGTCTAGGCAAATGGAGTTAAGTGACTTGCCCAGAGCCACACAGCTAGGAAGTATTTGAGGCCACATTTGAACCCAGGTCTTCTCAACTCCAGGCCTGGTGCTCCCTAGCTGCCCCAATAAAACATTTTAAAACTTGCACAGAGAGAAGGAAGATCTGCAGAATGGGTAAAAAAATAGAACAATTTATATATATAGATATATATATAGATATAGATATATACATTTATGTATATACATTTGTACATGTGTATATTTATAGATATGTACTATGTACTTATATAAACATATGTGTGTATATGTTTATCCAGGTAGTAACAAATTGCTCTATTTTAAAATAATACATGAATCAACTATGATTTCTTTAGGGTGAAGAATTCCTTGTACAGAAACTTCCTGGTTACTAGTACAGGAACTTCAGACACATGGGGGTTAAAAGGATTGTTCCAGGGCAGTTGAGTGGTATTGAGAGCCGGGTCAATCTGTCCTCAGACACTTCCTAACTGTTTGATCCTGTGACTTAACTCCCATTGCCTAGCCCTTGAGAGAGACAGACAGACAGACAGAGTTTTTTAGGATCACGTAGTTGTTTAAGTCATTAAAGGCAGAATATGAATCTAGCAGTTCCTTGACTCTAAGCCTAGCACGAACTCCACTCTTCCAAGCTGCCCTTATCATAAAACCATAAATATAATAAATCATATGGTAATGTGATGTATATTACTTTTTCATATATGTCAAGCCTTCATTGAAATACAGCACTTATTTATATTAACCATAAACATACACAGGAAAAATCACAGGAAAAAAGGGCCTTTCCTTAATAGGATTAAAAAGATGTATCTAAATCAAAAGCTAGCATTCTTTGAAAGAGAATAATTCTACAAGTTTTCACCATAGGATTAGGAGTTCATTATAGATGTTCTCTGTCAATATTATTACATGTATGCGATACAGTGCTAGGAAGACTAGCTATCGCAATAAAACAGAGAGAACAGGGGATATAGGCAAAAATAAATATAGAATAAATTAGAGAAACTCAGGAATTCAACTAAAGAAAAAATAAATCAAGACAATAGCTCAGAACACAAAATGAATTTCCAGAAATCATCAATCAATGTATTGTAACAAATCCCAGAAGGAAGAATATATTTGGAAACGAACCTGTCAAGATATGTGTAGAGAGGGCATATATAAATATCACTGCAAAACAATTTTTACAAAAATAAAAGAAGAGCTAAATAATTAGAATGATATTCAATGTTTAAGACTGGGTCACATAAATATAGTAAGAATGACTCTACTACTCAAAATTTTGTTGTTCAGTCATGTCTGACTCTTGGTGACCCCATTTGGAGTTTTCTTGGCAAAGATACTAGAGTGCTTTGCCAATTCCTTCTCCAGCTCATTTTACAGATGAGGAATTGAGGCAAACCAGGTTAAGTGACTTGCCTGGAGTTACACAGCTAATAAGTATCTGAGGTCAGATTTGAACTTAGGAAGATGAGTCTTCCTGACTCCAGGCCTGGCACTCTGTCCACTGCACCACTTGGCTGCCCACCACTACCTAAAAATACTTTAGTGCATTAAATCAGTACACCATCTGTGTACAATCTGATGATTGATTTATTAGCACAAAGACTAAAATCAATACCAAATTAGAAGAATTAAAATAGAAAATTTTGCCTGCAGTTAAAACAATGTCCAATTTGACTTACTTAAACAAGCTATTGATGAAAAAAAGATAGAAATCATTCAGTATGACAAGAAGGCCAAAAAATAGCTTAGAAATCACTTCACCCAGCAAATACAGTATCATTAAGAAGAAAGATATGGCAGCCAAGGATAATACTAATTTCAGATTTAAGACTCTGCACAAACTTGCAATCGAATTAAGGAAAGAGTAGTGGAAGATTATGAGAAACATGTTCTCTTAAAATATCTAAAATCAGTGGAGGAAAGAAAATTTTGCAAAGTTTTACAAAAGACTCGATTAGGGAATATCATCTGGAAGACACAGTGACGAAACTGAGAGGATAAAAGAGAGAAACAATATGAAAAAAAGCATTTCAAATATTGCTATTGTTATAGCAATTTGCTGTTATTATAGCTAATATTGCTAGTAGATATAATATTGAAATGATTATAGAAAAAAATTTTATTCATTAATGATAAGAGAGCCATTATATTTAGACCCCAAAACCCCAGTTTCCAGTCAAACCCAGCATGGATCTCTTCCTTCTCTACTTTGTGTAATCTAGCTATTCTTCCCATATTTGTTTTCCTTAGTTCCATTTCTTTTATTGCAGCTAGAAGGGACATCACAGGCTCTCTAGTCTAACTCTCTCATGTTATAGATGAAGTCTGGTGGTTAAATGACTTACCTAGGGTCACATTGGTTCTAGAGCTATCTGAAAGAGGGGAGGGCATCAGATGCTCGGGAAATATAATGGTTGGTATTACTTATGTTCAAAGGCATTTAGAATCATGGAGTGGGACAATATATGTGCAGTGTGCTTCTAATGTCTTTTTTCCACGTGGAGATACTGGAGACCTTGCTTTTAGTCTAGAAGAGTTGTGATGGTATGAAATAGAAGTCCCTTGGAGAGCCTGCAGCACTGTCAAATTGATTCCATTTAACAGGATGATCTGTGATTGGCTATGGAATCACTGAAAATAGGCCTTTGAATACCTTTTCTTTGCCTCAGCACTCTTAGGGGAGCTTGGTGACCAGGGAGAGGGGCAGAGCATTCAACCTTGTCAGTTTGAAAGGTCTAGACTCTAGAGGATTCATCCACCTCCCAGCATTCTGAATCTGAGTGTCACAGGCCGTTCAATGCTGATACCTTGAGGAACAAGGAGAGATGTTTGGGAATAACGTTTAAGACCCCATAGTAATATCTGAAATGAAGGTTAATTCAGCAGTCACATCACATTTGGACTTGGTGGGATCCATGCTCGGTAGGAACTGAACTAAGTTTCAAACGTTCTCCAGAGAAAACAAGTCAGTAGTAGAGAGTATGCCCTTGAAGGATTGAAACTGGAAAAAAAAAAAGCCACTTGTATGTTTCTTCTTGCTATTCTTTGAAAAAAACCCCTTTACAAAAATTTGTAAAACCTAATATTAAATATCTAAATGGAAATGAGAGTACTGGTCACTGACTACCTAACAAAGAGAGGGGCACAACTACTTGGAGCTTTGTCAATAAAGAAGAGACATCCATAAACCCTTTATATTACCCAAAAAACCTGAGGGGTGATGCAGGAAGTCTGGACCCAAGAGAGAAGAGGCCAGAACATTTGTGCCACACATGATTTTATTCAAGTGATGACAAATTGTAGGAAATCAATGGGATGACACATATTTAAAATTCTTGTGATGTTTGCTTCCTAAATATCTTTTGTTTGAGCTTCATGTTCAGTGAGATACTATTGTAATGGGGCAGGAGGAGTGTCTTAATAAATATTTGTTTAATTTAATTGGATCAAGTTTTTATAATTTAACTTAATTTTTACTGATGCCTTTTATTTTACTATCGCATTTACTTCTGAATATATTTCTTCCCTCTTCCCCGTCCAGTAAGCTTAGTTGTAACAAACACTAAAAATGAAAGCGAAAAATAGCATTTCAGTAAACACAACCAGCTGATACCTCAACTGTGTCTGATAAAATATTGAATCCCACATCAGTAGTCCTAGACCTCTGCAATGAAGAGACAGAGATGCCTTTTGTAAACTATTCTGGGAAAGGCAAGCTTGGTCATTATAATTACACAGCGCTCAGTTTCATTTTTTAACCTTTTTTTCTTTTGTTTTGATACCACCCTTATTTACAAATATATCCATCTTTTTTCTCCTGCCAAGTGAGCCATTCTTTGTAATAAGAATTTTTTAAAAAAGAAAAAAAAGCAGTTCTGCCTAATTAACCAATGCATCAAGCATGACTGACATATATATATATATATATATACATATATATATATAATTTCACACTGACATAAATGAATGAAAGAAAAAACATTTGTTAAGTTTTTATTTTGTAACAAGTATTGTGTAGTGTGAAGATACAGTTGTGTTTAAGCAAGACAGTCCCTACCCTCAAGAAGCTTACATTCTAATGGGGAACAGCAAGAAGGGGTATTCTTGATCTCTCTGCAGCCTTTGACACTTGATCATCTTGCCTTGATACTCTCTTCTCTTTTTTGAAAACCCTTACTTTTTATCTTAGAATCAATACTGGATATTGGTTCCAAGGCAGAAGACAGTAAGGGCTGTGCACTGAGGTGTAAGTGACTTCCCCAGGGTCATACAGCTAGGAAGTGCTTGAGGTCAAATTTGAATTCAGAACCTCCTGTTTCTAGGCCTGGCTCTCAGTCCACTGAGCCACTTAGCTGTCCCCTTCTCTAGGTTTTTCTGACATTATTCTTCTGGTTCTCCTAACCATCTGATTACTCCTCAATCTTCTTGGTATCACCCTTGATATCACCCTTATTTGTGAACATATCTGTCTTTTTTCTCCTGCCAAGATATATATGTCTGGATCCTTATCTAGGGTACATCTGCTAACCATGGGGAACCCCAAAGGCTCTGTCCTGAGCCCTTTTCCTCTTCTTCATCTCTACCATTTCACTTAGTACTATCAATAGTTCTCATGGTTTCAATTTTCATCTTTCTGTAGATTTCTCTCAAATCTAACATTTCTCCTGGCCTTCCACCTCTAATTGCCTATTAGATATCTTAAACTCAAAATTTCCAAAAATGAACTCATTTTCTTCCTCTCCAAACTCTTCCCTTTTTTAAACTTGCTTATTGTCAAAAGTAACACCATAATCTGAGTCACTTGGGCTCACCATCTAGGCGTCATGCTCACTGCCTCACTCTTTCTCTTTTCTCATAGTCAATCATTTGTCAAGTCCTATTTCTACCTACATAATATCTCTCCTATTCAGCCCCTTCTCTCCTCTGGCACCACCCCTCCCAGGTGTAGTCCCTCATCACCATACATCTGGACTACTGTGATAGCCTGCTGGTTTGTCTCTTGGCCATTCCTTTACTCAGCTGTCATGTTGATTTTCTTAAAGTGTGAGTCTGGCCATATCACTCCCAATCCTATTCCTATAAATTTCTGATAGTATTCAGAATATTGGCTCCGTGTTACCTCAGGATCAAATATAAAATCATCTATTAGACTTCTACAGTCCTTCCTGCTTTGGCTTCCTACCTTCCAGACTTCTTATACCTTGCTCTTCACCACATACTGGGCTCCTTGATCTTCACATTTGACATTCCATCTCCCCTCGTCAAACACTTTCTAGAACTGGTTGACTCTCACATACCTAGAACTTGGTCTTTATTAGTCTCTACCTTCTGATTTCCTTGGTTTCTCTCAAAAGTCAATCAAAGTACTACCTTCTTCAAGAAGCTTTGCCCCAGTCTTCCTTAATCTTGGTGTCTTCCCTGCTTAGACTGTCCCTAATTTATTCTGCATATAGTTTGTCTACAAAGTTGTTTGCATGTTATCTCCCTCATTAGATTTTAAACTCCCTGACAGTAGGGACTGTATTTTTCTTCGTTTGCTATTTTTATCTACAGTGCTTAGCACAGTTCTTGGCCTATAGTAAGGTTATAATAAATGCTAGCTGATTGAGAAGTTATGAGAAGAGTCAGTGGAAGACAATGGATTGATTTCATACTTAGAAAGAGTGTTGGCTATTTGTTTACTGATCCTAAAGATAAAGGTGGAAAGCAAGGGTGTTGGAGAGGGAGGGGCATGGGATGAAGATGGTCAGAAGGCAGCATAGGGCATCTGAGGACTCTCACCAGTCACCAAAGACCCCCACATCTGCAAAGAAGAGAGAAAGGAAGTGCATTTTCTTAAATCTCCAGGACCAAATTTGGACATTATAATTATACAGAATTCGGGTTTTATTGTTCTTATTCTTTCCAATTAAATTGCTGTAGTCACCATTCTTATTGTCAACAGATCCATAATCTCAGAGCCATTCTCAACTCCCCACTCTCCTTCATATCATACATCTAATCAGCAGCCAAATCTCATAATTGTACTTTCACCTATCTCATGTATCCATACCTTTTTTTACATTCACATATGCTTTATTGATATAGTTTTATCCAGGCCCACCGTCTTCCTCCCATCCAATTCTCCATTCAACTTATTGTCCATTCATACATGCCCAAGGTAGATCTACTGACAACTAAACTCTATAGTTTGTCCATAAATTAATAAATCAATCAGCAAGCCTTTATCAAGCACCAAAATATGCCAGGCAGTATGCTAGATGCTGGGAATACAAATACAAAGAATGAAACAGTTGCAACTCAGAGTTTGTAGTCCATTAGAACAGGCTACAAGTGTACCACATACACACATGTATATATAATTGCATACAGAATAAATTTAAAGAGAATATACACAAAGTCATTTTTTGAAGGGTTACTATTCATTGGATGGGTTCATGGAAAGCATCATTTGGAAGACAGTGCTTGAGCTATGTCTTCAAGGAAGAGAGAGAGATTCCATGAGGTCCATTTGAAGATGGAGTGCATTCCAGGCATAGGAATAAAAATCACATAGACCAGGAATGGATGGACAGGGGAAAAGGCCAGTTTAGCTGAATTGTACACTGTAGGAAAGAGAGCAATATAAAATGGAGCTGACAAGACAAATTGGGGGCAGGTTGTGAAGAGCTTCAAAAGTCAGATATTTGTATTTTATATGGATATAAAATAGAAATAAATTATACATAGAATGTATATGATATATAGAAAATATATAATAATATATAGAATTCATCATGTAATATGCAAAATAGAAATAGAAACCTATAGTATAAATATATAAATATAAATATCTATATCAATAAATGTAACACATATATTATATTTTATCCTAGAAGCACCATGGCACCACTGGTGTTTACTGAGTAAAAGAGTGACATGGTGACATGTGTTTAAGGAAATCACTTTAGTAGATATGTGAAGGATGGAGTGAGGAGAGACATTAAGTTGAGGGACCAAGTAGGAGGCTGCTGCAGTAGTCTAGGTAAGAGGCAATGAGGGTCTGTTCCTGAACTAAAGCAGTGGATATGTAAGGAGAAAGGTGCTGTCAGATGTGACAGAGGTTGTAGAAGCAGAGACAACAAGTAGAAACAACTGACTGGATGTGAGGGGCAGTGAGGAGCTGAGGAGGATGCTGAGGTTATTAACCTGGGAGACAGGAAGAATAATGATACCCTTTAACAAAAAGGGAAATTAGAAACAGGTGTGGATTTGGGGTGAAAGATAGTAAATTCAAGTGTGGCCATGTTGAGTTTGAGATTCTTCTGGGGAAATGTACAAAGCATTTAGTATTACAGGACTGGTGCCCAAGGGAGACTGAGGCTGGAAATCTCTGTGATCTTTGAGTCATCTACATGGAGATAACTTAAACCCATTTTAATTGGTAAATTGATGAGATCATCTAGAGAGTGGGGAGAGAGAAAAGAAGAAAACCAAACTAGTGACTATATGTAACTGAATAACATATTATTCATACCATCTAAATGTCCTAATCATGACAGTAAAGGATTGCACAACAGAAATGGCAAAAAAAAAAAAAAGAAAAAGAAAAAGATAATAACAAAAACATGTAACTCCAGAAAAGAATGTAGTGAGCTGGTCATGAAGCAAGAGCCAAAGATAACAGGTTTCCCATGCTTCCTTGGAGCATAGTACGTTGGTAGCTATGTCTTTTCAAGGGAGCTGGATGAAGGACCCCAGAACTTTGGGTGAACCCCTTGTGGAGAATTTGTAAGAGGGTGTGGGAAGCCAATAAGAGATTAGATAAAAATCTGAGACTCCTCTTTTGACCCCTTTTATGATCCATACCTTTTCTTATTGAAAAACATTATAGCCTTCTAGGAAAACCTTAAGTTCTTAGTAAACCAGCACTTAATGAGTTAACAGCCTTTTTTCATTCAGCAAAGTAAAGCTGCAGCTGTGGGTATATCTCTCTAACTGCTCCAGGCATCCCAAGGTCACGGAGTGCAAGCTCAGGCAAAATAACTTTTACATAAAGTGAGGCTCATTTTTAACCTTGAGACTGTTTTTCATCCGGCATTATCTTCGTAAGAAAATTCTTTGTAAAACTATAACTTTATTGTGCTTTGATGTGACATAATTTGTGTTTCTGTGCAAACTCGAAGTTTCAGGGGGGGGGGGTTCTTTTGTGTGAAATGAGTCTTGAAGTATATATAATAAACTCCATACTCCTGGAGCGAGAGCTGGAAGCATGAGGTAAAAGACAACTCCTTTGTTCTGTCCTTATTTCCTTATCAACTAAACTGTCCTTATCAGATTATCAGAGATGATAAAGAGATCTCCACAAGAGGGTATGAACAAGAGTCACCCAGGATGAGGAGGCATGAGTGGATATTGACAGGGAGCACTGGAGGGACTACTCCCATCAGTGATTTCACAGATCCCTTTGGGAATATTCTTTCATTAACAGTATTTGGTTAAAAATTGTGAAACAGAACTATTTCAGAAGAACTACAGCTCACCCAAAATGCTTGGTCTGAAGCCAGGAACACTTGGGTTCAAATCCAGTCTCAGATATTTACTATCTGTGTAACCCTGAACAAATCATTTAACCTCTGTCTCAGTTTCCTCAACTGTAAAATGGAGATAATAAGAGAACCTATCTCCCAAGGTTGTCATGGAGATCAAATGACATATTTGTAAAGCACTTAGCACAATGCCTGGCACTTAGCAAATCTATCCTTCCTTCCTTCCTTCGTCCCTCCCTCCTTCCTTCCCTCTCTCTCTCCCTCTCTCCCTCCCTCCCTCCCTCTCTTCCTTCTTTCCTTCCTTCCTTCCTTCCTTCCTTCCTTCCTTCC
>NC_058131.1:420159011-420178924 GCF_016433145.1 Gracilinanus agilis
TCTTTCTTTCTTTCTTTCTTTCTTTCTTTCTTTCTTTCTTTCTTTCTTTCTTTCTTTCTTTCTTTCTTTCTTTCTTTCTTTCTTTCTTTCTTTCTCTGTTTTCTTTTACAACATGAATAATATGGAAATATGTTTTACATGACTACACATTATTAACTTATATAAAATTGCTTGCCATCTCAGAAAGGGGGGAAAGGAGAGAAGGAGGGAGGGTCTGGGGAATTTTAAAAAGTATTACATTTTTTTACATGTAATTAGAGAAAAAGAAAAGAAAAAAAGAGGAGCACCAGTTGCTTTCCTTATAAAATTAAAAATTACTCCTCAATAGATATGGTAAAAATATAAATAGGCTTCAGAAGATAGATATGCAAATTACCAATAATCATGTGAAACTGCTCAAGAACACTAATAATTAGAGAAATCTGTTAAAATAAATGTGAGGTATCAGCTTACATCAAATTAGTAAAGATAGTAAAAAATGGGGGAAAATCAACATTGGAAGAGCTTTGTGGCAATAGCTATGCTAATTTATTGCTGCAGGAGATGTGAATTGATCTAATTTAGAAAACAATTTGGAACTATGCAATATAAGTTATTTAGTTGCTCAGATCCCTCTATTGGGTTTATATTTCAAGGAGATTATTGACAACAAAGAAAGAACCATATATGCAAAAATATTCTTAGAAACACTACCTATATAATAGCAAAAGACTGGAAACAAACTGAGCCCAATGATTGGGGAGCAATTTATACAGAAGTGTAATGGGAGATTACTGTGCCATAAGAAATGATGGATAAATAGAATTTAGAGAAACTTGGAAATACTTGCATGGCATTAATGGAGAATGAAGAAAGCAGAGTCAAAAATGATATTCACAATAACTATAAGAATAAAAATAACTACCACACAAAATGCCAATAAAACTAAGGCCAAATATATACAACATTAGTACTGAATTATTAAAGTTAAAGCATATATTCATCCTTTCTGTTGGTAAACGGTAAAGGACAAAAGTGGAAAGAGGATGAATGGGAAAACATATATCAAACCTTTTCTATGCACTAAGTACTGTGATAAACACAGAGCATAGAGAATATAATTAGAAAAAATGAGACTATCCCTGTACTTGGGGAGCTTATACTCTAAAATGGGGAAGAGAACACATATAAGAGATTTCAGCTACAGCACATATGGCAAGTTCACTTACTTTAGCAGCATACTTTCCAGGGTTATACACATAGATGATGAAGTTGATCTACTTGAATTGTCTTAGGAATATTCTGAATATCACCTGGCAAGATAAGATTCTGAACTGCTAAGCATTCAAACTCTAAGGCAGAGAGCACAACTCTTGATGGACTTGCCACATTGTTTGAACGTCAAATGTATGTTTACCTGAAAGACCATTTTGTGGAGAATTCACACAAGCAAATGCTCACATGGAGATCAGAAGAAGCAATACAAAGACACTCTCAAGGTCTCTTTAAAAAACTTTGGTATTGATTGTGGGACATGAGAGATACTAGCACAAGACTGTCCAGCTTGGCACCATCAAAGAAGGTGCTATGCTTTATGAGCAAAGCAGAATTACAGTAGCTTAAAAGAAATGTGAGAGGCACAAGTTTAAAGTCATCGCCACTCCAAATGTTTAAATGGATAATTTGTGCCCAACCTATAGTAGAGTCTTTTGAATTCATATTGGTCTGAGCAGCCACAACTGGACACACTGTCAGTTGATGTCAACATCTTGATGTCATTTTGGTCCCCTTTGAGTATGAAGGACAATAAACCAAGTACAGGACATAAAGATCCAGAAGTGCTAAGAGTACAGTGTCAAGTCATATGGCAAGATCCTGGGATTACTAAAGTGTATTAACAAGTCAAATGTCAGTGCCTTACCCTCTGACCTATTGAAACACTTCCAGAGGATGTTTCAGCAGGTTAAATAATAAGGCTTGATCAAAGTCCTCTATCTCAACAGAAGGATTGTAGCTGGTGACTCCCAATGTATCTAAGTGATGTGAGTAGCCATGGCACTCTTCCTTCCTGGCTGCCCCATGGGTCTGACTGATGTGTGGGTGGGTGGTGGTGAGGGAGAGGCAAAAGGGAAGGGCAAATCCCAGTGTGTGACACATGCTCTTGGACAGAATCATTCTATGAAGTGTTTTCCCCAATTGTCTTCAGAGCGTGTAGTTTGTGGGAGAACTGTATGGTTTGTTGCTATGTGTCCACTGGGCCAAAACAAAAAAAGAACAAATCAAAATAAATGAACAATGGAAAAAAATGAACAAAAATAAAATGTGAAAAAAGAATCCTCCCAGGAAGCCTATATGTAGAGAAATGCTTCTAAAATATTTTGGCTTCAGGGGAAACTTATGCATAAAGGATAAAATAATTTATCACTATGAAGATGCTGCTGTAGTTTCCTCTGTTAGGATCTCAGTTCTGTTCATGTCTAAGAATGCCTTTATTCCATTTATGGGGATCACTGTTTTCTAATTCCTGGCCAGTAACATTTGTTAAATCTATAGCCAAATGGTTAAGGCAATTGGGTCTTATCCAAGGAATTGATTGAGGACTCAAACTGACTTCATTGGGAGGAAACAAGCTTTATTCTAAGAGAATATAGTCACAGAGTAGCTAAAATGGTAAGTAATGAAGACAAGGTAAAGAGGTGCGTTAAGTAAAGGTAAGAGTGAGAGTAAAAGTAAGACAGTGAGTGAGAGCAAATGAGTAAAAGGTGGGTAGGAGTTTTCCAGAATGCTCTTTATTTTGCCCCTTTAGGGGGTTGGGGTGGGAAGCAAATTGAGATGCTAATGATATGCTTAATACACCGGGGCAACTTTGGGTCACTTTTGCCTGACTCTGCAAGGAATTCAAAGGTGGGCAGTGATTGTGGAAATTGTCCATTGTTTGAATCTGGTCCTATGTGGCTGGGGAACCGAACCCCTGTGTTTGCTGTCCAGAGACTCCAACCAAGAATCTAGGTTATGCCTAAAAATTGATGTGAGGAGTTTTCTTCCTAATTGTAAATCTAAGCAACTCATATGTTTTATCTGAAAGGCAGCCCCGTTCTAACCAACCAATTATTGTTTCTACGTTCTTTTTATTGTGTACAACTATTTGGCAGGGTTTGTGGGACATTCCCACATCGTTCCCCACTCCAAATAACACAGGGCTCAGAATTGGGATTGGATTGAAGCTCAGTCTTCTGGAACTACTACAGGCTAAATAGGGTCATAGGATCAGGGATGAGCACCAGGTCCTGTATTACTTGGTAGGGCAAGTCTTCTGGGAATGGAAGGCAATGGAACAGCTTCCAGTGGTTGGAGGCATACTTGTCACTGGGTAGCCACCATCTGGAACTGGAACTGGGAAAGACTAGAGTTAATAAATTTAACAAAGCAATTAAATAGACACGGGTCAAATAGCAAAAGAAGCAAGAGTAAAAGCAAATGGGGTATGAGGGAATACTGCCAAGTGTCTGAGGGGAGGAAGGACTTAAGGGAGTTCCATGGGGATACTGGGTTATCTAGCAGTTGGCAAAGTTCTCTCCATGGGGCACAGTCCTGGAGAGCTGGAACATGGCATTTTGCAGCATCCAACAATCTATAGGGATGGAAATAAGAGAAGAGGGGATCAAGTACACTGCATATTTATCCTACAAAACAGTTCATCTGTTAGTAGGCAAGGTGTAGTATACTTTCTTTTTAAAAATGTTTTTATATTTTATTTATTTAGTTAGTTTAGAATATTTTTCCATAGTTAAATGATTCATGTTCTTTCCCTCCCCTCCTCCCACCCCCTTCTGCAATTCCACTGGGTTTGACATGTGTCATTGATCAGGACCTATTTCCATATTATTAATATTTGCATTAGGGTGATCGTTTAGAGCTGCAGCACACTTTCAAGGTTAGGTCAGGTGTGTCTAGGAGGAAGGCTTGGTACTTTGTCATTCTGCCACTGGTCAGCCACCCATGGCCTTTTGTGTCAAGGACACTCTGGACTTGATTGGAGTGGGGATATCTGACTCCCACTTGGGTTGCCCAAGAATCCACAGTTGGCCGGTCATCATCATCTTATCTCTGTCTGGTGGTTTGTGTAAACAACACAACCTTGTATACTCCTCTAACCTGTCCTTGTCCTCTTGGGTTGGCACCTTAAAGGGCTATTCAGAAGTCCATACTAGAATGATTCTCATTAACAATCAGCCAAAACCCAAAATTAGCTCTTAGTGAAGGCACTTACTAAGGTGGCTTAGTAGGAATGTAGCTACCAAACATTCCTTCCATAAACCTATCACATACTTTCCCTACTTTTACACAAAACACTTCTGGGAAGATAGAGTCAAAACTAAAGTATACAGGTCTTAAGAAAAGCAAGAAGGGAATACATGTGGTCAAAGCAACTTCAGGTCTTGGAAATCTTTCCTCTCCTGTATAGACATCATAAAGCTCCATCCTCATAACAACATTTCTCCTGGGTAGATTGATCACCTAGAAATCTGCTTCTCTCTAAAGTATGGCTCTGGACTGCTAAGGCTGGTTTTCTCTCTCTCTCTTCTCTCTTCTCTCTTCTCTCTTCTCTCTTCTCTCTCTCTCTCTCTCTCTCTCTCTCTCTCTCTCTCTCTCTCTCTCTCTCTCTCCTGCAGAGGCCTCAAGATTGCTTCTCTCAAGTATGTGTCTGCTCTTTAGTGTCTCCTACTGGTAATGTGACTCTGCTTCAAAGCAAACATGGTCTGGCTATGGAGGAGAAGGGGAGAGAACTTTCCTCCTTATTCATAAGGGTGATTCTCTCTCAGGGTCCCCACTTCTGAGCACTAGACTTGGACTGTTGATTCTGAAACTCAGAAGCTCACTCATCTAGGGCTTGACTATTTAAAGTTCTACAATAGCATGTTTAATAAGGTTGCTCCCTTTAATTTCCCCAGAGGAAGGTATTTACACTTCACAAATGGATCACTGGGTATTAACATCTTGTTAACACATTAATTCATCACTCTATTCACTCTTTGCTTTCTGGGGCTTTATCAGCTATTGGAGGGGCAGTGGTTGAAGAGTGGCCCAACCCTATTGGTACTAACCTTAAATTTTAAAATCAGCAGAGTGTCTGGGGTATGCAAGGAGGTCTAGCACCTCTAATGTGAAGGCTTACTGAGCCCTTTTCAGGGCTTGCTCATACATCTTTGGTATCCATCTTTCACCCTACTCTCACCTGTGGCTCCAAGAAGCTGAGCATGAGCTATATCATCCCATGATGTCATTGATCCTCCTCAAAAACAAACAACAACAAATCAGCATGTTATTGTTAGTTCATACCTGAAATTGCCTTTTAAACCTATAGTCCTCAGACTTTCAATAACAATCTACTTTAAGGCCAAGAACTCCAATTTGTAGTTGGAATAATAGGCATCACTGTCAGAGAAAGCGCTTCCGGTAGGCATCAGTTTTCTGGCAGAAAACTTCCCCCAGGCCATCTTGGCTAGTGTCTAGGTGTAACACATAGAGCTTGTTGGCATTAATAAAAATCAACTCTGGTGTATGTTTTAACTAACTATCCAGGGCCTTGAAGATCTCCTTCATATTTCTCATCCCAGAAATCTGCAAATGTGCAAAGAGATCAAGTGAGATTTGTTCCTTCAGTCCCTTCTGCTTCTGGCTACATTTTATATCCATTTTCCATTTCAATAATTTTTTTACAGTGATTTAATAGTTTCCCCAAATCATTGATCATAGCCACCTATCCCTAGAAATTTTTTTTTCATTTCCTGATGATTTCTTGTGCCTCTAGCCAGATGACCATGATTCCTATTTTCCTAGGGCCAGTATTTATTTACCTCTGGGTTGATAAAGCCTGGGCAGAACTGATTTTGATTTAATACCTGCAATGGTCTATCCTTAACTCTTCCACATCCTCTCTTTCAAATCAATGAAATCCATATATACCAATGCTTTTAAGCAGTTCCTATGATTATGTAAAATAATCAGTAAGATGCTAATAGGAATACCTGTAGTATTTATCTAATGGGATCATTATTAGGATCAAATGAGATAATGCATATAAAGTACTTTACTAGTCTCGAACCTATACAAATTTGAATAATGATAATTATGATGATGACATCATTTACTACTTTATCCACAAAAGGCTAAAAAATATTAGGCCCCTAGAAATCTCTTGGGCCATATGTTCAAATTTGTGGGATACCTGTTAACAGAAAAAAAGTGTCTTCTTGTCTTTCTTTCCATGCAAACCTGCTGGTATGAGTCTCAAATTTAGAATATTGGACTGTTCAAATAAAATGCAGGTATTTTGAGAGTTAATTATGCTGTATCTGACCCCCTTAAATTCTTTAATTCAGGGCCTAATACTTGTCAAATGTCCTAATATTTCCAGGATTTTTTCCATACTGCTTCTAGTGACTAGGCATACAGACCATAGTATTCCATAATGATTTCAGGTTGTTCCTGGGATCTCCATTTTCAAGACAGCTTTTTCATGGTTGGCTCTTCAAAATCCCAAGGATTACATGAATCATTTTTTTTTAAAGACCCTGGCCTTCTTTTTTTTTATTTACTAGGCATTTTTTCCTCCTTCAAAATGTAGAGAAAAAAACAATAAAAGAAATTGCTACTCAGGGTTTCATTCTTTAAAAAATTTTTTATTCAAAAATATTCTATTTTCCAAATTACATGTAATAACAATTTTCAACATACGTTTCTTAAAATTATAAGATCCAAATTGTCTCCCTTCTTTCCTTTCCTCCCCCATCTTGGAGATGGTAAGCAATCTGATCTGGGTTATACATGTATTATCATGCAAAACATACTTCCATATTGGTCATCGCTGTAAGAAAATGTTCATATAAAATCAAAACCCACCCCCAAACCCATAAACTAATGAGAAAAACAGTAAGCTTTGATCTGCAGCCAACTCCAACATCTTTCTCTGGAGATAGAGAGCATTCTTTGTCATAAGTTCTTCAGAAGTGTCCTGGATCCTTGTATTGCTGAGAGTAGCTATGTCTTTCATAGTTGATCACGGTATACTGTTGCTGTTACTGTATACAATGTTCTCCTGGTTCTGCTTATTTTGTTCTGCATCAGTTCATGTAGATCTTTCCAGTTTCTCCTGAAATTATCTTGCTTATCATTTCTTTTAGCACAATAGTATTCCATCACTGAAATATACCACAATTTTTTTTAAACCCTTAACTTCTGTGTATTGACTTATAGGTGGAAGAGTGGTAAGGGTAGGCAATGGGGGTTAAGTGACTTGCCCAGGGTCACACAGCTGGGAAGTGTCTGAGGCCAGATTTGAACCTAGGACCTCCTGTCTCTAGGCCTGGCTCTCAATCCACTGAGCTACCCAGCTGCCCCAATATACCACAATTTGTTCAGTCATTCACCAATCAATGAACATCATCTCAATTTCCAATTCTTTGTCACTACAAAAAGAACTGCTATAAATATTTTTGTACAAGTAGGTCTTTCCCTTTTTTTTTGATTTCTTTGGTACACAGAATCAGTAGTGCTATTATAGGATCAAAGAGTATGCACAGTTTTGTAGCCCTTTGGGCATAGTTCCAAATTGCCCTCTAGGATGGTTAGTGTCCCAATTTTGCCACATCCCCTCCAACAGTAATTACTTTCCTTTACTGTCATATTGACCAGTCTAAAAGGTGTGAGGTGATCTGGCCCTCTTGCTCAGAAAATCCTCCCATTTCTCCTCCATTGGTGTGTCCTATGGGTTAAAAAAGGAATCCAATTATACTGAAATATACATTTTATATATATTTCATATGCATATGCATTTCAAAATATATTTTTTAATAGTTCAAAGACCTCCCTAGTTTAGGAACCTATTCTCTATCCTTAGGTTGGATCTGGGAAAGCTTTATTTTTATTTGATCCCACTTTCCCCTAATACTCCAATCTCTATCTTTCACTACTAGGTTCCCAAGAAGAATAATCTACATTGGCATATTCCACATATTCAACAACCTCTGAATTCCTTGCAATCTTCATTTCTTGTTCACTTCAGTCAAGGGAAAATTGAACTTGTCCAGATCCAGCCCTAGAACAGAGTAGAGGATCTTAACCTGAAGGTCTACAAACTCATTTTTTTTTATTTTTAAAAATTATTTATTTTTAACATTCTTTTCTTTTTAAATTTTGAGTTCCAAATTTTCTCTCTCCCTCCCACTCCTCCCTTACCCAACTGAGAAGATAGGCAAAATGATATCAATTATTTATACAGGTGAAATGGTTTGAAACATATTTCTATATTGCAAAAAAAATTAAAGAAAGCAAAAAAAACCCTTTAATTTGCAGTCAAAGTTCATCAATTTGTTTTTCGAAGGTGGATGGCATTTTTTCATAATGAATCATTTGGAATTTTCTTGGATCACTGTATTGATCAGAGTAACTAAGTCTTTCACAGTGGATCACTATCACAACACTGCTGTTACTTTGCAAAACAACCTCTCAGATCTCATTTCACTTTGTGGTAGTTCACATAGGTCTTTCCATCTTTTTTTTTTTCCTAAAACCACCAACTTCATCATTTCTTATTACACAATAGTACTTCATATGCCATAACTTGTTTAGCTTTTCCCCAACTGATAAATATCCCCTCAATTTCCAGTTCTTTGACATAAAAAAGCTGTACATATAGGTCCTTCTTCTTTCTCTTTGATTTCATTGGGGTTCTATATCTAGCAGTGGTATTGCTCCATCAAAGGGTGTGCATATTTTGATAGCCCTTAATATCCATATTTAGAAATTACTCTCCAAAATGTTTGAACCACTTTATAACTCCAACAATAATTTACTCATTTTTCCTCATCCTGTGAACTTGTTTTTAAAATATTTTAATAACTGCAATTCAATGTATTTGGTTTCCATTGTAATTTTATGTGTTTCGTTTTATGTATTTAAAAATACCATTTTGAAAACAGGCTTCATTAGATTGCCAAAGGGATGACACAGAAAAGGTTTAAAAAAGATGGTTGGTTGTTTTTTTTTTTTTTTTTTTTAGGTACATAGAAACACTTATCAAGTGTTAAAAGAAGTTTAAGATGCCAACAGTGACAAGAAGTAAGAAACAGTTAATCAATGCTGTACTCTGTGTAATCTGATAATGAGCCCTAATTTGATGCCTGATGTGCTCTGCTGATATACTTTCTTTTTTTTTTCATTTTTTATTTTATAAAACCCCTTACCTTCTATCTTGGAATCAATACTAAATATCAGTTTCAAGACAGAAAGTGGTAAGGGCTAGGCAATGGGGGTTAAATGATTTGCCCAGGATCCTACAGCTAGGAAGTGTTTGAGGCCAGATTTGAACCCAGGATCATCTGTCTCTAGGCCTGGCTCTCAAATCCTCTGAGCCACTGCGATGCCCCATTGGCTGATATACTTTCAAATATATGGAGTGATATCTAATAGAAATAGAACTCCAATTAAATAAACATGAATTGGTCACTTAAATATAAGATGTTTGAATTGAGCACTGGAGATTCCAAGGAAAAATGAAAGCCTTTCCCTCCCCTAGGTCTTCCTCTCTTTCTCCACCTAGTATGAGATGTAGGAGTGTGTGTATACCTGTGTGTGTGTATGGAAATTGAGGAAGAGAACCCTAACAATTGGAGAGAAATTAGGGAAAGCTTATGAAGCATTTAGCACCTGAGCTGAGACTTTGAAGGAAAACAAAAATTTCCCAAAGTAGAATGGTCAGGAGGGAATTTTTATAGGCATTTTTTGCATGAAGGTAATAGGAAAATGAGTAGAGGTGGTGAAGTGGAGTTAAAATTCAGCAAACATTTAAGACTAGTGGGAATGTTAAAATAAAAAAATATGAAATAAGGTTGGAAATATATATATACATATATCTTTTTGTTAAATGATGCCTTCTGCAGAGTAGGGAGGAGAGAGGGAAATACCTGGGAATTTTAATGTAACAAAGAAATACTTTTTTATTTTTTTTAAAGAGATAGTAGGACATAGATTTGATATTATCTGTAGAAGGGACCATATGAAGTCATAGTAGATCGCTGAGGGAGAAATCAAAAGCAGAGAATGTGACCAGAAAGGGACCCAGGACAGAGCCCTAGGACATGGCCAAGCTAAGGGAGGGGGGGCAAGAGATTGAGGATGATACAGCCAGAGACACCTAGGAGGAGCTATCAGACAGGCAAGAAGAGGCACTGGAAAGATCATAGTAACCAATGGAAGAGAGAAGGAACAGGTAGAGGATGGTGATACAGGATTAAAATCTGTATAGAGTAAAGAAGGGAGGTAGCTGAGTGGCTCAGTAGATTGAGATCTAGGCCTAGAGATAGGAGGTTGTGGGTTCAAATCTGACCTCAGATACTTCTTGGCCATGTGATTGTGGGCAAGTCACTTAACCTACATTGCCTAAGTCCTTACCACTTCTGCCTTAGACCCAATACACAGTATTGATTCTAAAATGAAAGGTAAGGATTTAAAAAGAAGAGAGTAAAGAAGGAGGTAGATTGAGGAAAGGTCATCAGATTTGACAGTAGAGATTGGGATTGCAAGGAATAGAGAGAACTGAGTAGGTGTTGAGTATGTGAAAGGTATTAATGTAGATTATTCTTCCTAGATTAGCCAGTAAAAGATGTCAAAATTGGGGGTGGGGTTCAAGTGAAAATTGTTAAAGGATGGGTTAGACCTAAGCATATTTGTAAGTAGCAGGGATGGGGCTAATGGATAGAGAGAGATTAAGGAAGAGAGAGAGGGAGAAGAAATCATTGAGGCCATTTCCTGTAGGAGAAACTTCAGAAAAATTGTCAGGGTCTGGATATGTAAGGGTGGCCTGGAAAACCCTGAGTGTACTATGATATAAGCATTCTAATATGGGTAGTCCATTCAGAGATGTAAGTGTATCTCAGATTTTCTTTGTTAAATGCCTGGGATTGTCACTGAAGATCTTTTGACCCTTATAGCAGGATAATCTGCAAAGAGCCCACTCTTTGCTTGGTTGAGTCTCTGGAGGTAGGATGGTGTGGTGAAGAATGAAATGAAAATGAGCCAGAGTACAAGTCAAAATTGCAGAGGCTGTTCCTTCTCTCTCTCTTGCCATCTGCCGATTTTAATTTTTATACCCTCTTTTCTTTATGATTTCATACAGGTTTTTTCCCCATACATTCAAAATCACATATTAACTTTTGAAACATCACAAGATTGACATTTACCAAATATCTTATTGTGGTTAAACAAAGAAGCAAGCTTGTCAAAAATTATTCATTACAGGGTGGCTTAGTTTGAACTTATTCTTTTCAGCCATGCATAAGGTACAAATACATCAGTTCCTAGCTAAGCATAATATTTAATTATATTTTTAACTAATTATATTATGTATATAGTTACGTTATACTATTCATTCCCATCATCAATCAAGGAGATAGTTATGGTAGTTGATTACATCCAATAAGATACAATAATATCAGTCTGGTCCAGTGTTTTGTTCCCATGGTGTTTTTTCTGTTATAGGATCACTAAGAATACAGTTCTGGTAGGGTGATTCTGTGCTAGTTTGTCATTGCCTTAATTTCCTTGTGTTTCACTGTTTCTATGGTCTGTAGGAGTTTGGGAACAAACTCAGGCCAGGTATTTTCTTGCTGGGAACTTTAGAAACTTGCTGGTTTTTTGCTAGGCTGATTCTAGGGGAAATTTCTATAATCTAGGGGGTTGTACAGGGTTTTATTTTTGGATAGTGGGTAGTCTATGGCTGTGATTGTTCTTGCCATGAACCCGTATTGTTTTTCTGTGTCTCCTTGGAGCTGGATAAGGATATTTATTGCAATAATTTCAATGCAAGTGAATGTCACTGTAAAAAGAATCACATGGGGTAAACTGAGTGTGGAATTTCCATCCTCCTGACAACCTGCCGTGCTGGATTGTCAGAGCTTGTGAGTAGCCGTGTTAACCTCACAGCCTTGATGGCGTCCGGCAATAATCCATATCTTTAATTCTCTGTCACTGTTATAAAGTCTGCTAAATCAGACTCAGTGAGAAATAAATAGTGAGTTAAGGATTAATTTCTCAGAGTATTGGGGGTTTCCCTCGTCCTTGGTCCAAAGCCAAGGCAACTAACCAGTGGATGTTGGTCTCTGGAAGACCCAATGGCAAATTCTTCTCAAATATATTCACTATGCATAAGCTCATTTTTTTTTGTAGAGATAACATATTTGTATTGCCTGGTCCCTTCAAGTGTTCTCTTTCAGTACCCTTCCTGAAACAGGTATCCTCAACCTCAACCTCAACCTGAGTCTCCTTGATCCTCAGAGAAAAGTGACTCTGGACAATATTCTAATAGAGAGCAGGCCTATCAAACTTTTTTGGTGAGGTATGTATGGTATGATATGGTTTCTGTTCTTGGGAATCAACCTTATCCATTCTGGGTAACTAGAAGGCTGTTTTCACTGATGCTGTAGTAGTCATAATGAGTTCATCATATAGAGACCCCCTGAATTACAATTCACAACCACTGTGTCTTGGTTCCCAGTTCTTTGCACTCTAAACTTTGCACAAAGTTGGAGATGTTTTCTCCCTTTACTTTTGGCGGTGACTAGGAGCTTACTGTAAATATCCTCTGAAGTTTCAGTGCCACCAAATTATCTTTCCAACACCCACAAACATTTGATTGCCTTTACCAAGGGATCAACCATCTTTAAAGTTTGTAGAATGACAAAGGTTGGTTCCTAAGAGATTCTCTAACAATTGCTTATGTTTCTCTGCATCTGGTGCCTGGCATGCCTGCAGCATCTTTGGGGCATGTTCCAGCTGCTCTGTGAAGGTTTTCTCTCTACATAAAGGTAAAAACTTACCTGATGAGAATAATTGTAATTGTATATAGTAGGTTGCCTTAAGCTTGACAACCTGCCTAGGTCCCTAACTTTGGGTGACATCAGTTGCTGGTCAAAGAGAAGGATGTTCCACTTTCTAGCAGTCCGTTCACATTTTCCACAATTCATCCTTTCTCTTTGAGGAATCTCATTTTGCTTGGAAAGTACTAGCCAGAAAGAGAATTTCCAGCAACTAATCTTCAAGTATCCCCTTTATTAGATATCTTCCTTAATAGACTACAAGTTCTTTGAGGACAGGGATTATTTTATTTTTGTCTTTGTATTTGTAGCACCAGCATACTGTCTTATACATAGAAGGCCTCACTCTACTGTCCTTTACTGGCTCACCATACACATCACATCTCCTAACTATGGGTGTTCCCCAAGCTTCAGTCTTCAGACCTTTCTCCCCCCACCCCCTCCCCTTATTCTCTTGGTAATTTAATCAACTCACTTATGCTTAGCTATCAATTCTATGCAGATGAACTACCATCTATCAATCTACCATCCATCCACCTAGCTAGCTATCTTTCTAATCTATCTATCTATCTATCTATCTATCTATCTATCTATCTATCTATCTATCTATCTATCTATCTATCATCCCTCTTTCTCCCCTGAGTTTCAGTCTTGGATCACCAATGGACAATTCAAAAAAGATGTCCTAGAGACATCTTAAACTTAACATACCTAAAATGAAACTCATTTTCTTTCCCCTTAAGTTCTCTCCTCTTCTAGACTTCTCTATTTCTGTCAAAAGCATTATCATTCTTCCAAGTATCTCAGGTTTGTAACCTCAGCATGACCCTTGATTCCTTACTCTCTCTCACTCTACAGATCCAATCAGTTGACAACTCTTCCCATTTCTACCTTGATCTGGTCTTTTGACTCATATAATCTTAGTTCAGGCCCTCATCACCTCTCACCTGAATTACTTCAGCAGTATTAATTGGTTTCCCAGTCTCAAAACTCTTACTCCCTCCAATCTAGCTTGCATACTTCTGCCAAAATAATTGTTCTTAGTGCATATCTGCCCATGTGACTTCCTTTATCAAATAATTTCAGTGGCTTCTTATTACCTCTAGGATAAAATATAAACTCCTTTCTTTAGCTTTTAAATCCCTATACAACCTGCCCCCATCTGATCTTTCCAGCTTCTTTGGATGTTATTCTACCTCTTACCTTCTGTGATCTAGCCATACTGGCCTTCTGCCTGTTTTTCACATACCATTTCCCATTTCTGTGTCTTTGCATTGGCAGTCCTCATGCCTGGAATGCTTTCCTCCTTCACTCTGCCTCAGAGTACCAACTCCCTTTAAGTAGATAGCTCATGCATCATTTTCTGCAGAAAGTCTTTTTGGATACTCCCAATTACCAATGCCTCCCCTCTCCAACTGTCTTGTATTTAGCCACTTTTTTCATATTTATTAACCTTATATTTATGTGTAATATGGAACCCAGGAATTTATTATATAATTTATATACTGTATAATATATTCTGCACAGAATATACATAGCTTTATATGTACTCATCTCCCAACCTACGCCATAAATTCATCGTAAGGAGGGACTATTTTTTCTTTCTACTTGTGTCTCTAGGGCCTAACAGTATCTGGTACATAGTAGGCACTGCATAAACACTTGTTTTTTATTGATTGGTTTACTTGATTAGTTAATAGCTTAACAAATATTTTTAATTGAATCCCTTCATGGATTTGGGTTGACTTAGGGAGTTCAATTTAGGCAGCAGCTGCATTGTACCTTTTCTTGAACACCTTTACCAGTATTTAACTCCAAAAGAGTTCAAAGTAATATACAAGGCTTTTTTTCATGTGCTTTTGTACCACTCCACAGGCATTCTCCTTTCTACCTTAGGTAGATAAATAGTAGAGTGGATAAACTTCTGGACCTGGAGTCAGAAAGACTGAAGTTCAAATCCTGTCTTAAATGCTAGCTGTGTGATCCTGGGCAAATCACTTAAGGTCTATCAATTTCCTCATGCTTTTTTTTAAAATCCTTATATTCTGTTTTATGATTAAAAATAAATATCGATTCTAAGGCAGAAGAATGGTAAGGGCTAGTTGATTGGGATTAAGTGACTTGTCCAAGGACACCCAGCTAGGAAATGTTTAAGGTCAGATTTGACCTGTAGGCCTGGTTCTTAATCCACTGTGCCACCTACCTACCCTTACAAGGTTTTTTTTTTTTTTTTTTTAGGATAAAACAAGATCATACTTCTAAAGTGCTTTGCAAACCTTAAAATGTTATGTAAATGCAAGCTATTAGTATTATTATCCCCCAAATTAACAACTGATTCATAGCTATCATTATATACCAGCCTTATATAGTAAAAGAGAAGACACACAAATATTCCTCCATACACACAAAATAATGTACAATGGCACCATTTTCCTTAGGCTCATATCTTTTTTGTTGTTCACAAGAGTGATGACAGGAAGCATGTCCACCAACTATTCCCCACCATCATTGATCCCGGGCAACTCCATCAAATAGAACCTATATATCAGTTATATCAATGATTCCCAAGGTGGGCACCACTGCCCCCTGGTGGGTGCTGCAGCGATCCAGGGTAGGCGATGATGGCCACAGGTGCATTTGGAGGTGGTGATAGTATGTGACAGGGGGCGCTAAGTAATATTTTTTCTGGAAAGGGGACGGTAGGCCAAAACGTTTGGGAATCACTGAGTTATGTGAGCTTATATATGATATTATTTATATGAGCTTAGCTCCTGACATAATTAAAGAGCTTTTCACAAAATCTCTGGCTTCTGATTGCCTCTCACCCATTACACACACACACACACACACACACACACACACACACACACACACACACTCTGCTCCTCTACTCAGAAAAATCCTAGGAATATTAGTATTCTGGTTATTGATAGTATCTGATATTTCACACAAAAAGGAGTCTGCCAAGTTCCCAACCAGAGAAAATCTGGTAACATCTGTTTCTGGCTTCTTCTGCTCTTAGGAAAATAGGCCTTTGCTTTCCTTCAAGGCACTGAAGCTAATAAGAAATCTAATATAAAGAAGGTTGTATTTGTACAACAAACATACCAGAGCTCTGAACTATTTCCAGAGGCAGTCAAGAATACTTTCCTATCTTCCCCATGTGTAAAACTTGGGAATACTAGAGTCTACTTTTCATCTCACTTTCCTAAAACCCATACTGTCTACATGATTCACCCTGCCAGTTTAATGATAAGGCCAGTTTATTTCTCAGTTTAGATGGTTTTCTTTAACACAAAGAGCTTGCTTGGATCAGCAAATACCAAAGTGGTGCATGTTTGAGGCAACTATCCAAGTCCTTAAAGGTCTTTTCATATTTCTCATCCTACTGATCTCCAAAAGATGCCAAGGTCTAGTCCAGTGTTTATTTTGGCCTTTCTGTTTATGGTTCTTCCCAGTCATACATATCTATGTGTGAAATCATTGAGAATCTTTGCAGTGATGACAGTGTTCTTCATAAATTTCTCACCATAGCCACTAAACCCCAGAAATGGCTTCACTTCCTGATAATTCTTCCACTGTGGCCAGGTAATGAGAACTTTTATCCTCTTAGGGTCAGTATTCATTCTGAGCTAAGATACTATGTGGCCTGGTCTCTGCCTGACAGACTCACAAGTCTTGTCACTCTTCATTGAGGTTGTCTGTCTGTTTCTTTCCCCTCTCCCCTCCTCCCATCCTCTCCTCCTCCAGGAATCTTTAAATGGATAGGAGCTGAAGATACACAGGGGCCTGCTTGTGCTTCTGTCCTCATCTGTAGTCAGTAAGTGTACTCACTGTCCCTCTGCATCTTTGTCTGGCTTAGTTCCTTGGTGCACCCTTCTCTACAGGATCTGCATGGATATAGCGGGCCTTTCCAGGTCTAGGTGCAGCCTGGAATCTCATTCCCTTCTCTTTCTGGACCCTGTGTCCTCCCATCTTCCCCTCAGTGCCCCATGAATCAGGGAAGAGGGGCTCACCTGCAGGTTTACTACATAGGGGGTGGAGCTGGAAACCAAAACCAGAGACTGAAAATAGTCAGCAGTAGCAACAGCCAGTAACCCATTTCTAATGAGTCAGCTTCTGGGACTTCTCCCCCCTTCCCCTGACTGCACAGCCAGGCAGAGGTTTTGTGCCTCTGCAGACTCCTGCGAAATGACAGCCTGGTTGGTTAGGTTCACCCTGCACCCCGACTCCTCATCCTAGCACCCCTCCCCCCTTCACTTTAGAGTGGAGTGATGTCATTCACTTTCCACTTTGTGGAAAAACCTCTGGCTCTTGGACCAGCAAGTCCGCTAGTGTGCCTTTTTGACCTGGGAAGAATGGGGAAGAGAGCGAATGTGCACATTTTCAGCCGCTCCGCTTTAGCCCATGGAGGGGCACCCAGATAAATATATTTGTTGGATTGCATTGATTTTATAAGAAAAGAAAAGAGAAGGTCATGGGTGATGGATACAAAGGGGTAGGAGGGAAGGACCCAGGGACACGAGCGAAGGGGCATGGCTATGTGGAGATTCCACTGGGGAGAAGGGGTCTAGACAGCAGGAGGTGCACTCGCAGGCGGCTGCAGGTTTAATTCAGGAGCTGGCGAGGCGCTAGCAGCCGGGGAGGGAGGGAAGCGAGGTGGGGCGATGCACAACCCCCTCCCCGCAACCCCCCCCCCTCCACCTTGGCCTGGCCCTGGGGCGGCTAAGGCCGCCGAGCCGGGAGTCTAAATCCCGGTTCGCTGGGGCTGCCCCCTCAGCTGGCCCTGCGCTTCCCGCCCCGCCGCCTGTTGCTAAGGAGCAGACTGGCGCCAGGCGGGAGGCCCTAGCAACTGAGGCTGGCTGGAGCCCCGAGGACACGGCGCTCGCGGCCGCGCGCAAGAGAAGGAGGAACGCCCGGATTAGGCACTCCCCCCCCCCCCCCCCCAACAGGCCCCCTTCTCACAGGCATATGGAGAGGAAAGGGGTGTTTGAAAAGTGTGTGTAGTGTGTGTGTGTGTGTGTGTGTGTGTGTGTGTGTGTGAGAAAGAGAGAGAGAGAGAGAAGGGGTGGGGAAGAGGAATGTGTGTATGCCCGCGGTGCGCGCGAGAGGCAGCTTGATTACACCCCCACCCCCGCTCCCCGCACATAGGGCCTTCTTTCACACACATACAGGAGGGGAAGGGGATGTATGAAAAGTGTGTCAATGTATATGTGAGCGCGAGGTAGGGAGCGGCCAGATTATTACCCCCCTCCCACCTTCCCCCGCCGGGGGTCCTCTTCTCAGACATACCAGAGAGGAAGGGGGTGTATGAATAGAAAAGTAGGAGTGTGTGCGTGTGTGAGTGCGCGCACGCGCGCCAAATTACCCCTCTTGAGGACACAGGCCGGCTCTGGGAGGGAGGGAGCTTATGAAGAGAAAAGGGGATGCATGTGTGTGTGAAGGGGGCGGCCCCCCTCGTGGACACAGGCCCTCTTTCTCATAGACACCCGCGCTGCGTCTGTGAGCCAGCGGAGGATGGGGCTCATGAAGTCTCTGAGAGGCTGTGTGAATGAAGGGAGGAGGGGGTTGCAGTCGATTTACTCGCAGTCCGGGGGTCACAGGTCTGGCCCTCTTAAGTCACTGTCTATACTCATAGAAGGAAAGGGGGCGTTTGAAGAGAAAAAATGGATGCGTGCGTGTGTGTGGGCCCAAATTAACCCCTTCGCAGTCATTGGCTCGCTTTTCACAGGCACACTTGGCTGTGTCCGGGAAAAAGGAAAGGGATTTATTGAGAAGAAAAAGTGTCTGAAGAGGCCAAATTAGCTCTACTGTGAACACAAATCCTCTTCTCATGATCATACAGTCCGTGTTAGCGGGCGAGGAAGGGGGAAATCAAGCGAGGAGAAAAAGGGGTGTGTGTGTGCGTGTATGTGCAGTTTATCCTCTTTCCTCTGTTTACATAAAGACGTGTCCGAGATGACGGTGGTGAGAGGGGGGAAAAAAGGCTATGTATGTGTGTGGTTAAAAAACAGCCCCCCTCCTGCTAGCCCGAAGCATTGCAGGTCGATAGTGGAGACAATCTCTAACTCTAGACACACATCTGTCAGGGGAAGAGAAAATGGGGTTTTGGACCCCCTGCTTCCCAGATATACAAGGTGAAGGAAGATAAAGGTACTGGCTGTAAAGAAAAAAAAGAAATTGATACTTGTGTGCGTAGGTATTGCGGGGAGACAGACTACTCCCCCCAACCCGTGCCAGCAGCCGCGGGGGAGGGGCCAGCGAGCATCAGGTGCAGTGGGCGGGACTAGATGAGTGGGCGGAACCTCGGTGCAGTGGGCGGGGTTTGGCTCGGGCTGTGACAGCCGCCGGTGCAGCCGCCGCCTCCAGTGCAGGGCCAGAGCAAGGGGATTTCCAGCCCTGAGAGAGGAAGTGCGGTGTGTGTGTGTGTGAGTGAGTGAGTGAGTGAGTGAGTGAGTGAGTGAGTGTGTGTGTGTATGCATGTATGTATGTGTGTGTGTGTTTGTGTGAGGGATTACAGCACAGAAGGGACTTTCCAACCCCAGCGGCGGCTGCGGCGGCGGCGGCTACAGCCCCAGCTCTTTCCCCCCCCTCCCCACCACCTCACACCCCTCCCCCCCAGCCCCTTCCCCTGTACTCCCTTCTCCCCTCCCGGACAGCAGCCGCCTCCTCCTCTCCCCCCACCTCCCAACTTGGCGCTGCTGCTTCTCTCCCTCCCTTCTGTCCTTCCCTACCGCCCTACAGCCCCCACAGCCCAGCCCACCAGCCTGCGAGATGGGGCTGAAGGGGGAGGAGGAGGGTGCGGAAGGGGGAGCAAGACCCACTTGGCTTCCCTAAGCGACCAGTGGCTTTGAGGAGTCCGAGCCGGTGTCAGATCTATCAGTCTTGGGTAAGGGAGAAAGACTGGGGGAGAGGGGTTTGGGGAGGAGGGAGAGGAGGGGGGGTTGGTTTGAATGCTCTTCCACGTTGCTTCGCTAAGCTGAAGGGAGGGGGGTGGGCGTGTAAAGGGAGTGGGGGGGAGGCGGGGCAGCCACCTTCCCCTAGTGTGGCCTGGGCACTTGC
>NC_058131.1:420182805-420249049 GCF_016433145.1 Gracilinanus agilis
CCGCCGGTGCAGCCGCCGCCTCCAGTGCAGGGCCAGAGCAAGGGGATTTCCAGCCCTGAGAGAGGAAGTGCGGTGTGTGTGTGTGTGAGTGAGTGAGTGAGTGAGTGAGTGAGTGAGTGAGTGTGTGTGTGTATGCATGTATGTATGTGTGTGTGTGTTTGTGTGAGGGATTACAGCACAGAAGGGACTTTCCAACCCCAGCGGCGGCTGCGGCGGCGGCGGCTACAGCCCCAGCTCTTTCCCCCCCCTCCCCACCACCTCACACCCCTCCCCCCCAGCCCCTTCCCCTGTACTCCCTTCTCCCCTCCCGGACAGCAGCCGCCTCCTCCTCTCCCCCCACCTCCCAACTTGGCGCTGCTGCTTCTCTCCCTCCCTTCTGTCCTTCCCTACCGCCCTACAGCCCCCACAGCCCAGCCCACCAGCCTGCGAGATGGGGCTGAAGGGGGAGGAGGAGGGTGCGGAAGGGGGAGCAAGACCCACTTGGCTTCCCTAAGCGACCAGTGGCTTTGAGGAGTCCGAGCCGGTGTCAGATCTATCAGTCTTGGGTAAGGGAGAAAGACTGGGGGAGAGGGGTTTGGGGAGGAGGGAGAGGAGGGGGGGTTGGTTTGAATGCTCTTCCACGTTGCTTCGCTAAGCTGAAGGGAGGGGGGTGGGCGTGTAAAGGGAGTGGGGGGAGGCGGGGCAGCCACCTTCCCCTAGTGTGGCCTGGGCACTTGCTTCTGCAGCTTTTTCAGACTCCCTCCCTCCTTCCCTCCTTCCCTCTCCCTCTCCCCCACCCCTCCCCCTCCCCCAAGCTGTGCCCTTGCTGCTCTCTTTAGCTTCTTGCTTCAAGATTGTGGCTGCTCCTGATCCTTCTCAGACCCTCATATCTTGCCTTGTTGCTGCTGCTACTTCTGTGGTTGCTGATCCTGCGGCTGAAGGCTCGCGCTTTAGACCCTCTTCCCAGCTCTGCCTGCCCTGTTGCTGCCCAAGCAAAACTCGGGCTTCTCAGTGGGGCGACATTACAACCGCGGGTCCCCAAACTGATTGGCATCTTCCTGGTGCCGGCGCTGCTGTTGCTGCTGCTGTTACTGCTGCTGCTGCTGCTGCAGAAAGGATGGATCAGTAAGTATTATCCTGACAGAGGAGTCCTTAGACAATTTCTGTGTGGGCTTTTTTTATTGTCTTAGTTTGGTATTATATTTTATGGAAATCTTTGTCCATTTCAGTATTTCCTTATGTAGCTGGGAATGAGTGGTCTTGGGGCTTTAAAAGAAGCATCGGCCACCTCTTCTGCTATTCTCTTCCTACCGGAGGCTAAAAACACTTTAATCTAACTTTGAAAAACTTTGTAAGGGAAAAATGGTATTCCATTGGAAATGTCTTGGGGTTAAGACATTGTTGATGGCTTTTCTTCTTGAATAATTTACTCAGCTATTTAGAGGCAGTAGAATTACTTTAGAGAATGCAGTCTAATGTAATCTGGATTTTCCTCTCATGAAAAATCCACAGAATATTTCAGTTTGGACGGTTGCACCTGGTCAGCATAGAAAGCTCTTTTTTTTTTGTCCTTAGTTTTCCAGAAAATGTGGATTCCAAGGCCTTATTGTAGGTGATTTTATATTCTTCTCCTTCTCTGTCTCTCTGTCTCTGTCTCTGTCTCTGTCTCTCTCTGTCTCTCTTTAAAAATCCATATTCAGTGTGTTGAGAGGGATAATTATGCAGTCTCTAAAAAGAGATACTCCATTCAAAGCATTTAAATTCATGAATGTACTTACCCTGGTTGAGTTTAGATTTTTTTAAAAAAGCCATTATTTTAAAGTTTATACTGAGTCATTCCTCTGCAGATGAACCTCTGACTGATTCATAATCAGAAAACTGCAGTGGCCTATAAGATAGAAAAGTACTGTAATACAGTTACAGATAGCATGCAAAATTTTACCTTCAGTTAATATTAATGAAATCCCCCAAAGCAATGATGATCACAGTTATTCCTACTACTTCATTTCCAGCTCCATCTTGAGGTGCCAAGCTATTGCTTACATATTAATGAAACTCATAGCTCCTTTTAGGATGGCTAGTTGATATTCAGACCTTTGGAAGAATTTTCAGCATTCCAAATTGTTTCATTAATTTTTTAAAAAGGAGTAATACATGATGGGGGACAAAGTCCCAAAGACAGTTTTAGGAATTCAAGATATCCTCAAATGATTAGTGGTCAGTTAAAGGGGAAATTATGTTTGAAATTTTCACATTCATTTTAGAATGAATTCATAGGCAGAAACTGGGTGTATTCTATTTTCATAGTCAATATAAGAAAGCAGGATTTAGCACACTGTTTGCTTTTCTTAATTTACATTCACAGCATACAACTGAAGAGGAGCCATTATTTTTCAACATATGCTATGAATACATATTAGGAGTAAAACCTTGGAAGAGGCTGGTTTCTGTAATCTTGGCTTTGACAATGGTTTAATCATTATGGGAGGAAATGATAGTATGCCCCCACGCACTATCTTAAAATTCACTTATTTTGTACATGGAATCTTTCAAGATATTCTTATTTTAAAAGACCTCATTGGGTATACAGGGAAATTTATAAAATAGTAGGAAGTCATTCTTTATTTAAATGAATGAAAAAAGAATTCAAAGGAAAATACGTGTCTTGTCATGTTCTGCTTATAAAAATTTCCTTAAGAATTTAAATGTGAATTAAAACACATCCAAAGCCTCACCATTCCAGACTGAAACAAAATAAGCCATTCTAATGCTAAAATAGGAAAATATTATGGCCAGATTGGAAACCCCTGAGAGTAGGTATAATGGAAATACTGACAGACTTTGAATTTTAGCATCACTAGTTAAAATCAAATCTTATCAGGGTTGTGGTTTACAATGTAAGGCATTTCACTAAAGAGTAATCTGTTCCAGCTGTCATATCCTATAATATAGGAAACCAAATAGCAGCCAGAAAGAATTCCAGCACAGTGATGGTGTTCTTTAAGTATACATAGGACAATTTTCTGTGATAGGAAAGTAGACCAATTTTTATTTGTATGTTGTCCAATTCCTTAAGACTCTTGATCAGTGAAAGGATTATAAAGACATTCTAATGGGAATAGACAATAGCAGGGGGCAGTGGTTACTTACTCCCACCAAAATAACCTTATTATTGTTCATATCTTTAAGTGATGGATTTTAAGTAAAATGATTAAGGAACTACAGCTTATTATATCTGCTTTCCTCCTTCCCTTAATCCCTCCCCCTTTCTCATAAACATAATTATAACACTATTTCATTGCTGATACTGACCTCTGTGTATTAGAGATTTCATAAATAGGAATGTTGTATTACAAGGAATTTTTTGTGTTTTTTTTGCTATGAATTCCTGTGAGAAATCTTAAATCACTCCTGTGGAAAAAATCTGAAGTAAAATGCTTTGGGGTACTGGTAGGATAGATATGCTAATAAATTGAACCATGAAAATGTATTAATCATTCCTAAAAAAAGCTTTTTTTCTTTCAAATACTATTGTATATTGGAAGATTCATTGAAAGATAACACTGTTATTGTGTTGCAAGTATGACTTAGACCAAAAAAAGGAGATTGTGTTAAAGTTGTTCATCTCTATTTTCTCATCTTGATATAACAAGAATGGTATGTGATCCAACCTATCAAATGTTATGTAATAGCTGAAATTTTATTGCTTGGTCAATTTAGGAACCATTAGTTCAGAAAATATATTCTCATGCTTGGAGACTATATGTCATTTCTATAGAAGCAAGACTGTCCTTGATCATTTTTTAAAAAAAGTTTTATTGATACCTTTTGTTTTTGCATCAATCATTTCCAGCTAAATCCTCTCTTTACAGTAATGCCATTAAATGATTTGCTATAAAAAAGAAAAAAGTTAAATCAACTAACTGTGATCAAGTTTTATCACTGATAAGTAATCAAGTATATGCAATATTTTGTATCCTTAGTGACCCCCAGTGACTCTTATCAAAAGGATGGAGTTATATTTCATAATCTGTTCAATGGGACAAATGTTGGTCATTACAAATTATTCAGAATTTGGTTTTGTTTTTGTGTTCTTTCATTGATGTTACTATCGTCACTCTGTACATTGTTTCTTTGGTTGTGCTTTTACATCACTGAGTTAGTACCTGTGGGTCTTATTATCTTTCTATAAATTCCTCATATTCATTTTTTCTTATGTTACAACTATAGTATTCTATTATATTCATAGGCCACAATTCATTCAGCTATTCCTTAAGCAATGAACCCACCACTTTCTTCCCAAATACTATGATGGCTATTTTGGTATATTTAAGATCATTATGTGCTTGACCTCTTTGGGCTATCTATATAGTAGTGGCATCTCTAAGTCCCAAGGATATTAACAATTTATCAACTCTTCTGTCATAATTCTAAATCTAAATTTATTGGACTAATTTACAACTCCACCAACAATGTATAAGTTTGCCTGTTTCCCCACCATATCAACATATTTCTATATTTAGTCTGTTTTGCCAATCTTTTAAGTGTGAGGCAATACTTAAGAATTGTTTAGTTTTCATTTCTCATATAGTATTAGTGATTTGGTACATTTTTATATGATTGTTGATAATTTGCAAGTCTTTTAAAAACAGTTTGTTTATAACTTTGATAAATTATCTCCTTGAGAATGGCTCATGGTCTTATTTAAATATATAAGAATATAAAACATTTCCTATATGTTTTGAATATCAGAAATAATTAATACAGAAATTTCCTCCTATTCCACAGTTTCTCTTCTTGATCTAGTTTGATCTCACCGATTCATGTAAAAACTTAAATTTTATGTAATAAAAATTGTCTACTTTATCTTTTAGATAAAATAAGATTTAAAAAGATAAAAAATGGACATTTCTTTTAAAACTGTAGATAGTTTTTTGGTGTGGATCGAAGAATACCTTACATTTAAAAATATCTAACTGTGGTGTTAAAGAACTTTTGATCTGAGTGTAGCCAAGATTAGAAGGAAAGTAGTAAATTGGGGGGGGGAAGTTTTTTTTTTATAGGCAGTTTCTCAGATAGAAGTCTCATATTTAAAATATATAGAGGGGGCAGCTGGGTAGCTCAGAGGATTGAGAGCCAGGCCTAGAGACAGGAGGTCCTAGGTTAAAATCAGGCCTCAGACACTTCCCAGCTGTGTGACCCTGGGCAAGTCACTTGACCCCCATTGCCTACCCTTACCAATCTTTCACCTACAAGTCAATACACAGAAGTTAAGGGTTTAAAATTAAAAAAAAATAAAAATAAAAAAATATAGAGAGAACTTTGTCAAATTTATAAAAATATAAGCTATTACCCAACAGATAGGTAGTCAAAAGATATGAACAAGCAGTTTTTGAATAAAGAGATGAAAGGTATATGTAATTACAGAGCCCTAATATCCATTGTCATGGGATAATATTACAAGTGTTTCTTTTTGTGCAAAAAAATATCGTATATAGCTAAATGAAAAAATGTTCTAAATCATTATTGATTAGAGAAATGCAAATCAAAACAACTCTGAGATATCATCTCATACCTATTAGACCAGCTAAAATGATAAAAGGGCAAAATAATAGATGTTGGAGAAAATGTGTAAAAAATGGGGACACTAATACAGTGTTGGTGGAATTGGTGATCCAACCATTTTGGAGAACAATGATCTGGAATTATGCCCAAAGAGTTATAAAATTGTGTTCACCCTTCGACCTAGCTTTTAGGTTGGTTTCCTAAGGTGATCATGGTAAAAGGGAAATAACTTATATGTATAGCAGCTCTTTATTGTGGCAAAGAACTAGAAATTGAGGGAATGCCCATCAAGTAGGGAATGGCTAAACAATCTGTGGCATATGATTGTGTGATGGAATACTATTGCACCTTAAGAAATGATGAACAGGTTAATTTAAAAAAAACCATGGAAAGATCTATATGAAATTATGAAGAGTGAAACAAGCAGAACCAAGACATTATATGCAGCAACAAAAACATTGTTTGAAGAATGACTTGTGTATGTCTACCTCCAGAGAAAGAACTAATAAATAGAAACGAGCAAAACATTGTTTTATATATGCATATATATTTTTGTTAAATGATTCTTTCTCTAGTATGGGGAGGAGAGGAAGGAAGGGAGTTTCCTAGGAATTTTACTGTGACAAATTTTAGAAAGAAAAGAGAGAAAATTTAAAATAAAAGAATAAAAGGAGAAAGTGATAGACTGAATGTTGAAGATGATTGAAATCAAACTTCAGGAAAAAAGATTAATCAAGATAGAGATTTAGTGGTGGGGGAATTTGGAAGATGGGGGGAAGGGAAACATGATATACAAACTGGAAGAAATTAGTGTTGCTCTGCGTTTTTGTTTTGTCTAGATTTTTTAATCGCTGTAAGAACATCTAGCTATGTGAACTCCTTCAACTAGGACAGATAAGCAAGTAACTCCTCCAGTGTTAGCATTGGGGCATTATGGTCACACAGCTAGTTTGTCAGATCCAGGGCTTAAATACAAATCAACTAGACTATGATGCTGATCCTCTATCAGTTATGTGATATGGCTTTTTCCTTGTGTAATAAACAAAATAAGAAAACAATTGGAGGTTTTTTGTCTAAAAGGAGAGGTAAAAAAGACACAAAATACCTAGAAGTTATAACAGCAAACAAGTAGAAAAGGAAGGAAAAAAAATCATTAGTGGATATATTTGTATTATTGAAGTATCTTCTGTTTTATGCAGTTGATCAGAAAAATAATTTCTCATTTAAAAAATACTTATCAAAACCCTGCGTAATAGACACTGTGCATGTGTACATATGGATGTGCATGTGTTTGTGTGGGTACTACAAAGGAAATAGAAGGCAGGATCATAAAAATGTAAAGTATTTTTTCTGGAAAACTCCATTTCTTTATGCAGATGATCTTGTATGGTCCAAAGAGATGGTAGACTGTTATTGTTACAGATCAAATTTTGTTACTTTAAAGTCCAAAGAATTGTCCTCTTTTATGTGTGTAAGCTTTTTCTTAGTTAGGCCCTGGCTTCTAACATAATAGATCTAGGTATAGTTTTGAGGAAGTCTCTTACAGAATCTTCTTGTATCATGACCCTACCCAGGGAAATCCTGGCACTGTCAGTATCTTGTTGTTTTTTTTTAATTTCCCAGAAAGGGCCCTTAGCTCCCCTGCAAGCACTCATTTACCTAACGAGACATTGAATTTAGGACAGGTTTTATTTAACCCCACAAAAAACATCATAAACTTATATTTGAGCCTCTTATTTATCAGGCAGATTCTTATCTCTTTTCTTTATAAAGTCAAGCAAACCTTTCTTCTGGTGGATCCCAACTTCCCTTGAGCCCCCTATATAGTCCAAATGGCACTAGTGAATTCCAGTTCCTCTTTGTGAATAGTCTCCCAGACCTTTTGAGTACTTACAAGAACAAGGTGGTTTTTGGATTTGCTCTTCTCCTTTGTGACTCTTTTGATGTTTCAGCATCTTTATATGGTTCTGGTTTCTCAATGAATGTGGTTTCTTGTAGGGGCTACAGGTATGTACAAATCTCTTTCCAGTTCCTTTATGTGGTTCCATGGTTCATTTTTGGATATTTGTGTCTTAGACAGCTCTTGTGAGTAAAACTAAGACTACATGGAATGAAAATGTAAGGCTTACCTGAACAGGAGGGATAGATGTGTCAGTTATATTGATATTGAATGTTGCTTGAAATTATAATACAGACCTTCATATTCCACTTAATTTACAAAGTACATATGCCATATAATTTGAATCTTACAACAACCCTGTGAGGTAGATAATGTAAATATTACTGAAGAAGAAATTAAAGTTCAGAGAGTTTAATGATTTCTTCAAGGTCACACAGTAGAAGGAGGGAATAAGCATTCATATTAAGTGCCTGCTATGTACCAGGCATTGTGCTAACCATTTTACAAACATTAGCTTATTTCATCTTCACCATAACCTTGGGAAGTAGATGCATTATTATCTTCATTTTACAGTTGTGGAAACTGAGGCAAACAGAGTTTAAGTGACTTGCCCACAGTTAAACATGTATCAGAGGCAAGATTTGAACTCAGATCTCCAGGCACAGTACTCTATTTACTTCACCTTCCTTGCTGCCTCAGTAGAACTAGGACTTGAGTCCAGATTTTGAAATTCCAGATACAGTAATTTAAAAAAATATATATTTAAATGCCTACTATGTATATTTGCCATAATAAGTGGAACATTGGCTTGGGTTTGGAAATCTTTTTGTCATGCATAGATTTTTACCATAACACAATACACTACTGTGTGGGATTTTTTTTAAATTTCGATTATTTTCCCATAGTTATATGTTTCATGTTCTTTCCCTCTCCCCCAAAAGCTCCATCACCCTCCCATAGCCGATGCACAATTCCACTGGGTTTTACATGTATCATTGATAAGACCTAGTTCCATATTATTGATGATTGCACTAGGGTGATCATTTAGAGTCTACATCCTCAATCATATCCCCATCAGCCCATGTGTTCAAGCAGTTGTTTTTCTTCTGTGTTGTGTGGGATTTTAAAAAACCCATTTTTGGACATGAGATTTACTAGTGGAAGTATGCCGAAGTTATAATTTACTGATCCCCTAGTAATGTGCTAGGTTCTATGGGAAGTATGGGAGAAGCCCTGACTCCCAGGAGTCACAGTAATCTAGGGACATGAATAGGCTAAAAAAGAATAAGACATTGTACTCTAGAAAACTTGTTACCCTTGATTTCAGTCAAAAGATTGAGAAACTATTCCCTGGAAAATTTCCCAGCAGTTCTATGCAGATGACAATACTTAAGTACTTCAAGGGACTGTGTGGGTATTCCGTTCACTGATAAAGATTGCAGTCCCTCTATAACAAATCTTCAAAAGTTGTTCAGCCTGAAAAACTCTTCATTCTATAGCCAACCAGGTAATGAGCTCCTCCAAACTTAGCTATTTTGGTCTGCAGCCAACAGGCCTACTAGGCCTATGTTTAAATGCTTTCCAGCATGGTAGAACCTGCCAGTGCTTGTACTATGCTGGTAAAGCCTTGGAGAACCTGAGGACACCTCCCTGTCACATTGAGGCATCATAGGTAGATGATGAGATGAGACAGCATATAATGAGCTTCTGGATTCTGTGGTACATACTATAAATGGAAAAGGAATTCCAAAAGGGAAAAACTCATTGAGGGCTGGGATTATTCATGGAAGGATTCATGGATAAATTAAAACTTGAGATTGGCCTTGATGTGAGTACAGAATTAGAATTATCAGTAGGATGGAGAATTAGGGAATAGCAGTAGAAGCTGTCCAGAAGGGGTAGCTAGATGGCTCAGTGGATTGAGAGCAAGGTCTAGAGACAGGAGGTCCTAGATTCAAACCTGGTTTTAGGTACTTCCTAGATATGTGACCCTGGGTAAGTTACTTAGTCCCCATTGCCTAGCCTGTACCACTCTTCTGCCAATACTCTGTATTGATTCTACGATGGAAGGTAAGAGTTGGGAGGGCAAAAAATGCTATATGGGAAGATATCTTTACCTAGGATCAACATGGTCCCCTAGTGTGGGACTTTGAAGGGTGCATCATATTGTTTGTTTTGTTGTAATGGCCTATTTTCTGTAAAATAGGATTTGACCTGTGAAATGATTTAATGTTAAGTTGCTTTTTATGATTAATTAATGTGTTGGCTTGTATTTATGAAGGTGACAGTGACAATAAAATGGAGGTTTTTCTACCACATTTAAATGAATGGTAGGTGTTTTTTCATTTATTCTCATTTGAACTGCAGGAGAATTTGAACTGTAGGAGAATGAAGGTAGCTTCTCAACATGGGACTCATCCTTATGATCTACCACTTAAAGCTACTTAGTTATTGCTGACTCTCAAATATAGAAACTCAAGGTATATACATTTTCATTCTGTGCTTTTAATTACTTTGAAAGATATTGATTTTATCTGTTTGAGTACCTCCTCTCCTACAGAGATTATGGCTTAGCCACATTTTGCTAGTTACTGACAATGAATATCACCTGTTAGCCTTTTTCAGCTTAGCTAGGCTGGTCCTCTGATCATAATTCAATACAATTCTGCAATATTTAAGTGACTGCTTTGTACAAAGAACTGTACTAAGTTGCCAGGAGAGATTAAAAACTTAGATGTGACAATACATTGTGAGACTTTACTTGAAGCCTTTTCCAATTTCTAGAAGTCAGATCGTTATCCAGCAAGCATTGTATTAAACATTTTTTAAAATCCCTACCTTCTGTCTTAGAATCACTTCTAAGTATAGGCTTCAAGGCAGAAGAGGGTAAGGGCTAGGCACTTGGGATTTAGTGATTTGCCCAAGCACACAGCTAGGAAGTGTTTGAGGCTAGTTTTGAACCAGATCGCCCCATCTCTAAGCTTAGTGCTCTATCTATGGTACCTAGTTGCCCCTAAATATTTTCTATTTACAAAGCACTGAACGAGGCACATACTTTTTGAGAACCCAGATTTACTTTTATATTAGGAAGACTTTAGTGATGTGTTTTGTTTTTTCTTTAATTCTAAAGTTTATTCTATGCTAACTTTTAGGGTTGGGGGGTTTATTTTTTTAAGGAAGTTACTAGAGAACTTCTTTCTCTATTTAGCACTAGAAATCATAGTAAAGCCCTTTTCTGGTGCTTACCTAAAGTAAGGTATGACATTCCATATGCCTACCTCATTTAAATACCGATATCATGTCAGGAAGTAAAATGGTTACAGTTGTAAAGTAGAAAAAAAGGTAAATTGCTTAAGATGATAAACTTAATGTCTGACCTTTAGGGATATAGCAGTCAAGAGGTATGGGTTTTGTTATCACACAGGAGACAATTCAGTGAAGATTTTTAGACATTAATATTTTAAGCCAAAAAGGTGTTTTAGATTAAAATGAAGTTTTACCAGAAGACCCAGTCAAAGGATGTAAATGCAAGTTAGAAGTGCAGCCCCTAGACCAGGGGTCGACAACCTTTTTGGCCGTGAGAGCCATAAATGCCACATTTTTTAAAATGTAATTTCATGAGAGCCGTACAGTGCTCACATTGACTTTATGGCTCCTGCAGAAAGAGCCATATCTGGCCTTCAAAAGAGCCAGATATGGCTCGAGAACCATATGTTGCCGACCCCTGACCTAGAGGGTGCTACCTTAGAACCTTGTTAGTATGTGCTTATGAGCCCCAGCCTCACTGCCCTTTTATTAATAGTCAGTCAGTAAACACAATTACCCAGCAAAGGAATTTGCTAAGATGGTATAGTAAACATAGTAGCTACAAGTATTTCCCCCTCGAAACTTGGAGTGTACTCTCCCACAAACATACACAGCATCTATGGGAAGAGCATGGGCACATGAGGAGAAAATGTATTGCCATAGTGAGCCACCACTCCTGCTGCTCCAGGGCTTTCTCTTCATGGAGTCCTCACAGGGCTCCCCTTGGGGCTGGCTAAGTTGCTCAGCTAGTCTGCTCCTCTCCATAGCTAGCTGGCTTCTCTATTGCCAGGGTCTTCTTCCTTGAAGTTGTTTTCTCCTTTTACTGACTGCCTTCATATCTGTGCCTATACAGAGTGTGTTTCCTCTCCCTCTTTTGTGCCTCAGATTCTCTAAAATCGACAAACTCTTGAACTGCTGGATGGAGTGTCTTTTTCAGGGCAAGTTGTTGCTATGACTATTGTGGAGATAAGGAAGAGATAAATCTCCTCCCTTTAGCCTTGATTCCCCAAACTGAAACTGACTTACTTATTTAAAAATCCTATCTCCTGTGAGATAAATTTCAGGGCATAGAGACATCTTTACAGTTAATTTAATATTTTTCTTAATATCTTGTGATTGAATTCCCAAGGCTTTCTGGGCTAAGAGTTGGTAAGGGTAAATACAAGTTAATTTTTTTTGATAGCTTTTACCTGCTATGGGGATCAGGAAAGGATTTAGGCAGGAAAGGATTTTACTCAAAGTAAGTTTGAGCTGAACTTTAAAGAAGTTCATCTTTAAATGAAGATTTATTGAAGAAGGCAATCTAAGAAGTATGGATAAGGAGATAGTGCATTCCAGGCATGGGAATGCTTTTTGCAGAGATATAGAGATGGAAGATGGAGTGAGAAATAGCAAGAAGGTCTACTGGACTGGCTCATAGAGACTGGAATAGTGGTTTGGAACCAGGCTGTGATGGGCTTTAGATACCAGACAGAAGAGTTTGTTTGATTCTGCACAGAATCTAGCGCCATTAGAGTTTATTGAGCAAAGAATTGACCTGACCTGACCTGTGCTTTAGAAGGTTTGGCAGCTGTATGATGAGAGGATGGATTGGAGAAAGGAGAGACTTGAGACAGAGAAACCCCTTAGGATACAATCATCCTGGTGAGTAGAAAGTAGAATGATCGCCAGATGAATAGAAAGAAAGGGAATGATTGCAAGAAATATACAAGTGGAATCAAATAGAATTATAAAATCTCAGAGTTTACTTCATGGGACATACTTAAATGATATAAATGATATACTTAAGGTCATATGTGGCAAATTAGTTGCAGAATTAGAACTAAAACTTAGGCCTTCGATTTTTTTGGAGTGGTGATCTTTCTGTTGTACCTCATTTTAAAATATAGTTTTCATTTATTCTCCAGAGATATTAATTATAAAATAGTCCTTCATTCTACCTTCTCTAGCCCCTTTTTTATTTGATAGCTATTCTGTATATCTTTAACATTTTTATTTGGAATTTTTTGCTTTCCTTATATTTCCTTTTTTTTTTTTTTAATTAGTCCTTACCTTCTGTCTTAGAATCAATACTGTGTATTGGTTCCAAGGCAGAAGAATGGTAAGGGCTAGGCAATGGGGGTTATGTGACTTTCCTAGGGTCACACAGCTAGGAAGTATCCAAGGTCAAATTTGAACCCAGGACCTTCCACCTCTAGGTCTGGCTCTTAATCCACTGAGCCATCTAGCTGCCCCTGCTTTCCTTATATTTCAATTTGTTTGCCTAGTATGGTGAGTAACAACATCCTATCCTTTTACAAATTTAATTAAATATGCATTCACCCCAACCCCCACTCTAGGTGTTGCTCACACCTAACTAAACAACTCTAACTTTATTTGCTGATTTTTTTTTTACCTTTTGATTTGTTTGAACCAACTACCTAATAATAACATTATTTAGTCATGATGTAGCACTTTAGATCTTCAAAGTATTTTGCAAACACTAATTTGTTAGTGGTAAGTAAATCCCTCAGGGCTATTCATTGTGTAGAGAGAATTTTGTCCCTTCATCTTTGCATTTCATTATAACTAGGATACTTAAGGGAATATATGTTAATGAAGGGAAATGTCCCCTTTCCAAATTAGCAGAGGAATGATGTTGATTTTTTGGGAAAAGTTTGAATATGATTCTGGTAAAGTCTTTCAACATATCGCATTCTTTGTTCCTCTGTTATACAATTACCACATTCTTTTTTTGTGCCAATAGGTTGTTTTTTTCTTTTGGGGGCAGGGGATGAGGGTCTTCTTTCCCTCTACTACTATTCTATAAGCTCCTTGAGGGCCAAGACTATAATAATAATAACTAGCACTTAAATAGCACTTTAAGGTTTGCAAAGTGCTTTTACAAATATTATCTCATTATATACCCTCACAACAACCCTGAGAAGTAAGTGTTATTGTGATTCTCATTTTACAGAAGAGGAAATTTAGGCAGAGGTTACATGACAGCCAGTAAGTGTCTGAGGCAGAATCTGAACTCAGGTCTTCCTGACTTGAGATACAGTGCTTTATTCATTTCTCCCCCTAAGTGCCTTACTCATTTTTGTATCACTCATCAGAGTCTAATACAATGCTTTCCTTACATATAGTATTAAATAACTCATTTCTTTAGTACTCGAAATTTGCACGTTAGTGCAATTGTGAAAATTGTGAAAATTGTCCTTTCAACAACCCTTTAATGCAGGGAGTACAAGTACCGGGCCAGCTACATGGCACAGTGGATAGAGTGCCAAGCCTGGAGTCAGGAAGGCTTATCTTCCTTGACTTCAAATCTGGCCTCAGACACTGAGTAGCTAATGTGACCCTGGGCAAGTCATTTAATCTTGTTTGCCTCAGCTTCCACATCGAGCTATAGAAGAAGATTGCAAATCACTCCAGTATCTTTGTCAAGGAAACTTCAAATGGGGTTGTGAAGAATCAAACATGATAAAAAATGATTGAGTAACAACAGCAAAAAGTATTAGTCCTATTCTCAGGTTTCAAAACAGCTTCAGAGAAGTGAAATGAGTTGTAGGCTCTTAAATGTCAGAACTTAAATTTGAACCAAAATCTAACTTGACTCCACTTAACCCTGCCCTCTTCCAAGCTTTCCTTTTTCTGTTAAAGATACCTCCTCCCCCACAATCTTCCCAGTAACTCAGATAAATAATTTTGAAGTCATCCTAGATTCTTTTCTCTCCCTTGTTTCCCTTATATTTAGTCAGTTGTCAAGTCTTGGTTATTCTACTTCTGCAATATTTTTGTATGTTGCTTCTCTACCCTCATGAACATCATCTCACTTCAGACTCTCATGACCCCTTATCTTGGATATTATAATAGCTTCCTGATTGGTTTTCCTGACCTTAGTCTCTGTCCTTTCCAATATATCTCCAGTGCAGCTGTCAAATAATCTTTCTAAGGCACTGGTCTGGGCACCTGGCCTTTGGGATAACATACCAATTCATCAGTATGGCACTTAAGGCTCTCAGCACTCTGACTCCAACTTACCTTTCCAACCATGTTTCACATTATTCCTCTTTACCCCTCAGTGTTCTGACCAAAATATATTTATAGCTCTTGATGTTCCATTTCTCTGGGATGTACTCTTTCCTCATTTGTGCCTTTGAGAGAGCTTATTCACCTACAAGTTTGAGCTTAGATTCCTCTTCTTTTATGAAACCTTCCCTTATCTCTCTGGTTAGTGTTGTTCCCTCTAATTACCTTGTATATATTGATCTGTTTACTCCTTCGTATGTTCTTTGAAGAAGAAATGATTTTTTTTCCTCTCAGGGTCTAGTGTACATAGTGTTTTGCATAGTGCTTAATAGGTGTTTAAGGGTCATGCTGATGAACCCTTGCACTTAAATGTTGAATGGAATTGAGCCCAGAATCATGAAAAGTAACTTGTATTAATTGATATATAAACTTCAGTTTCCTATAACTCAACTACAAAAAAAGGAGGTAAATGTATCAGAAGTAAAGATGAACAGTAACTCAGTATTTTCCTTACTTTATGATTTCCTAGGCAGCTGTAACATAGATTTTTCTAAAATAAATTAGCCTTCATGAGTGAATTGAACAAAAGAAAGGTGGTTTGTTAGATGATAAGAGGTTTCCCCAGGAATATGGGCTAGCTTTGAGGACTGAACACAAGGCAGAAGTGGAAGAAGTGATTTAAATGAGTTTAATTGAGAAATTGTTCAGAACAAAGGTAAAAGTTTTTGGAAGTTAAAATTCTTGTATCCTTATAATCATTCACATTTGTATGGTATTAGGGTTTGGAAAGTACTTTCCTCATAAAAATCCTGTGAGGCCTTTTCATTCAGAAAATATTTTCTATGTATGATTTATTTTATTTCAATTCAAATCCAATTATAAATTTGTTTCGTCCGAATTTGGAATATAATATCACAAATATTAATGCAACTTTGGTCAAGTTATTTAACCTGCCAGTGGCTTGGGTAACTATCCAGTTTTGTAATTTGCAGGACAATTGCCAATTTGCTTTAGGTAGAAGGAATTTCCTTACTGAGAGCTCCCAGTACCTTTGAAATCAAAGGCCTAAAATGGAAAAAAAGTCCTACAACCTTAATTGATTGTATAGTACACTTTCCCCACCTAATACAATGTGGCTTTTCTTTGGAATTTTAAAAGCTCTTATCACTAAACTAATCCTATCACCCTTTGGTATTGTAGATGTTTCTTTTAAAATATGAATTAGGAGCACATGTAGGAGGAGGCAATATAGGTCCCTTATATAGGACACCAGAGCCAAATGGACCTCACAATGCCTTTCCTTTTCTAGCTGCTATTGGACATCTTCCTTTTCATCTTTCCCACTTCTAATCCCTGTGTCCTTGTTGACTAGAATCTTAGGTCTTTTTTCCCCACCAATCCAAGTACTTGTTGGGGTTACATGGGAGGTTTAATGAGGTAGAACATGAGAGAGGGAAGTATCCATTTATTAGCTTAGTGATCTTGGATAAGTCACATCTTTTCTCAAGGCTTTGGTTTTTATATATGTAAAATAAGAGTGTTAGATGAGATCAACCCAGAGATGTCTTCTAGTTTGAATATACTTTAACTCTATGATTCTAAGGCAAACCTCATCTAGTGACTGACCATATACTGCCCCTTTCCCAGTTCTCATTTCTTTTTCTTATAACAATCTTTATTTCCCTTTCCCCCGAAGTAGCCAATACCAATGACTTAGAGTTGGAGGAATCACTATTTCTTCCTGCTTTGTGGCTACAGGGTGAATAGATCTCTCTGTATATTTCTATTCTTTCTCCCATTGGGTTTTGTCTTTATCCTTGACCCCCAAATCTGTATGTTTAGCTCTCTGGGATACAACCCAAATGTCTGATAATATTTCCACTTTCAGTCTCTATATCAGAATGAATATGCCCCAAATGGAATTGCTCATTTTCTCTCCCAAACCTGCTTCTTCTACTAACTTGCCTTTCTCTGTTGACTGCTTTCTTCCTTGTCACTCAGACTCCTAAACTTGGGGTCATTGACTCTTTCTCTTCCATGTCCTCCAAAACTAGTCGGTTGCTAAAACCTGTCAATTCTTTTTCAGTGATATCTTTCACATCCTTCCCCTTCCTATTGACTCATACATTTTCCTAGTTCAAGACCTCAATCAATTCCCTGTTCAGAAACTTTAAATGGTTTTTTATTGCCTTTATGATTGTAAGAATTTAAATTTAGGTTTTATGTTAAATATGAGAATTCTAAAGTAATATTGTGGTCAGCGATTTAAAAATATTATAGCTTAAGTCAAAATGACTTTTAGCAGCTTTATTTACAAAAAAGTGGAAAGAGTGAAAGTGGAAAAATGTAGATAAAGAGACAAAAAGTACTGCCTAACTACAAATACCCTAAGTTTAATCCTAATGTCTCCAGACTGCAAATGTGAATCCAAAAATGAATTCTCACCAGAATCCAAAGTCCTAATTAGGAAGCCAAAGAACCAGGAGATACTGAAGAATCCACCAAGAACCTTGAGTGCACATGAGGCTAAGACCTCCAAGAATCTCACCAGAACTCACACTGAAGGGAGTGTCCCAGCGAAGTGCCATTGAACCAGAGGGAGTCTCCTCACCAAAGGAATTACTCCACTTACCACCACAGGCTGAATCCTCAAGCTGGCCTTTTTAAAGCAGTTTTCTAGATGTCATTTCTTGTTGTTCCCCTACTTTATGAAAACCAATTGCAGTCTTTCAATTTGCCTAGCACTGCCCAAAGTGGGCAGTGACCTTTGAAGGTGTGAACTTACTCTAGTAAGTGACTTGCAACTTTCTTACTTAGTGTCAAGTTAGGAGTACTTTAGTTTTTGATTGATTAACTTAAAAGTTGCTGATTGACAGACAAAGAGTTTCATTCACTCTTCATTTGATAAAACACAAATGTCCCAGCTTGGCATTTAAAACTCTTTATAATCTTGTCATAATGTATCTTTCCAACCTCATTTATCTCTACTCTTCCCAGTACTCCTTATTTACTCCAAGTTAGACAGTTCTTTGCTCCTTGAACATGTCTTACCTACCTCTTTATTTCTTATAGACAATCCCTTCTACCTGTAGTGTGGCAGCTTGAGGGCACAGTTGAGTAGAGAGCTGAGCTTACTAAGTCAGGAAAACCCGAGTTCAAATTTAGCTTCAGATATTTGCTAGCTGTGTTACTTTGAGCAAGTCATTTACCCTCTTTATGCTTCAGTTTCCTTAACTGTAAAATGGTGATCTTTCCCTACTTGTGTTTTTGTATTTTATTTAGATCCTTGCATTGCCACTATGTATCCTATCTGGTGCAATGGGTTATTTATTTAAATAACTCCTACCTTCTGCTTAGTACTGATTCTAAGACAATGGCAAGGGCTAGGCAAAATGAGGTGAAGTGACTTGTCCAGAGTCACATAGCTAGGACATTTCTGAGGCTACACTGATGATGATTTGTCTTAAATCTGTATCTTAGTATCTTTCCCAATGGAGTACAAGCACTTTAAGAGCAAAGGTTATGTGTTTGCCCCCTCCCCCCCATTTGTAATTCTAGCACAGGTTCTTGCCTTTACCTTAATGGAGCACTTCATAAACTTTTTTTTTTGTGTCATGGACCCTTCAACAGTCTAGCGAATCCTCTGTACCCCTTTTTAGAATGATACTGTTTCATTGCCTACATTCATGATTGAAGAAAACTTAAAATTTTTAGTAAGAGTTTAGTGAAAATAAAGGTGAATTTTTTTCCCATCCAAATTTTAAGGGGACCTCCCTGAAATTTTTATAAACTCCTATGTTAGTGGATTTGTGATATTATCAGTTGTTGATATTCCTTCCATCAGTGCAGATTTCATACAACTCCTCCTGGCCTTCTCTTTTTCAAGGATTCTTGACAATGTTCTTTTGCAAATCTAATACAACAAGTACACCCAATACGTGGTAATAAGCCTTCATCTAGATCAGTGGTTCCCAAACTTTTTTGGCCTACTGCCCCCTTTCCAGAAAAAAATATTACTTAGCCCCCTGGAAATTAATTTTTTAAAAATTTTAATAGCAATTAATAGGAAAGATAAATGTACCTGTGGCCATCACTGCCTCCCTGGATCACTGCAGCACCCACCAGGGGGCGGTAGTGCCCACTTTAGGAATTACTGATCTAGATCTTTTTACATTTTGTGGATGTCAGTGGAATACTTGGGCTGTCCATCTGTTATCTCTTACTCTTGCCTCACAATCTACCTACTTTTCTAAACACAGATTTCCTTGTTGGTATCATTTATGTCAAAATTTGCACATTGTTTTGAAATAGGCTACATTTGAATTATGTCCATCATGAATCTTTCCATTATTCTTTGAGTTACCTGCAACTTTGACTCTTCTTGTTCATGCCCCTGCAATATTACCAAGAAAACGTTTATATTAAATCAAGTGTGCCTTGTGTCAGGAATTAGCTTGGGATCCTTAAGAGTACTGTGCTATTTCCAAAAACAATTCATCCCATGAATGTGTTCTTTGTTTTGTGTCCATTTCATTGTTCATCTGCAGTACCTGTCTCAGATGTATGTACTGATGGACTTTCCTTCTGATATTATATTATAGTCTGGATAGTTGACATTTTTATCCATTTAGTTTTTCCTATGTGAATTATTGGGTTGATTTTGAATTATTTTGAATAATCATGGATGCCATTCAGAAGGAGTTGTAATACTGTGGAGTTTGTTGCAGTTAGAATATCAGCTGCAATAGGAGTATGTGGAGGACCTCATTATCTATCATTTTTTCATTTGGACTCTGCACTGCATATCCTCCATGAGAGTAGTAAAAATCTTTGGCAACTTATATCTTGTTTTGTGCTTCACTTAAGAATATCAAAGGGTTGCAGGTCATAGTTATTTTTTTAAACCTTTCTGTCTTAGAAATGACTTTAGGACAGAAGGATAAGGATTAGGCAAGCAGGGTTAAATGACTTGCCCAGGGTCACTGAGTTAGGAAGTATCTTAGGTCATATTTGAACCCAGATCCTCTTGACTCTAGGTTTGGCACTCTGCCCACTGAGCCACCTAGCTGCTCCTGATCACAGTTATTTTTGTGGTTGCAATTCTAAAGGAATCTTGCTTTATTTTAGCATTTGTATGAAAAGTTCTTTGTTGGAGGAGAGTCCTTAACGCTGATCTTTTCTCTACTAAGTCAGATACCTATTTGTAATCAATAAATGGTAAGCATAACAAAATCTTGTGTTGTCTTCACCTTTTGTATGACTAAAGATGTAGATATGATTATAGAAAATAATTTGTGAAAGCCTGAGTCTAAATATTTTTACTAAAGATATCCTTGATATATGTGTCGGTAATTTTCATGAAGTTGATATAAAGATGAGAAAATAGGCATATTGGTCTGTTATGTTTCCTCAGTCGCCTTTTGGCAGGGGTGTGATAATAATAAATAATGTTCTAGATTGTGTCATCCATTTCCATAGTGATGATAGTGGAGTTGGGGGAAAAGGGCAGAAAATATTAAAAATATTGTTTTTAAAGAATCTATAAATATTATCATAACAGTAGGTATTGGGTCTTTAACCAATGATAAAAGAATTGACAAATTATTAGAAGAATTATACCACAGTAATATTGTTGTTCTTTCTGTGAGCAAAGTTAGAAGATATAAGAAGTTAGAGCTAAAAGAAAGAATGATTCATGGATTTTCTTTGAAGAGGCAAACAAAAAGAAGTTGTGGAATTGATTTCATTTTGCACCCATTAGCTAGAAACAATGTTCCATGGGATGCTGTGATTTCATCTTGCAGTGGCCATGGTGAGAATACAGAAAAAGTTCTCCACTAAGATAATTGAAGATTATTTATTAGCTATCATTAAAAAACCCTTTCCTTCTATCTTAGAATCAGTGCATTGGTTCCAAGACAGAAGTAAAGGGTAAGCTAGGGGGTTAAGTGACTTGCCCAGGGTGGCACAACTGGGAAGTATGTGAGCTCAGATTTGAACTCAGGACCTTCCATCTCTAAACCTGGCTCTCAATCCACTGAGCCACCTAGCTATTCCCTAGCCATTATTTTAGCAGTTGGTGAAGAAGTAGAGAAATTTTATAAATAAATAAATTCTAGTTAATACGTGTCATAATATCAGATTGTTTTCAGTACATAAATGAACACATGGGAAGATGGTGGAAAACTGGAAAACGTATTGGAAAATATAGGTCAGTTTTGAGGAGGAAAAAGCAGAGGCCTAATGCCAAAAACCCAAGGTCAAAGACTACTTAAAAATGTCACGCTTATATTTCATGAATATTTTCTTCAAGAAGAGAATACAAATCCAGAAGTGATATATCAACTATAACATAGTCTTATATTTTGTAGATTTCTACTTTTAGCCCATCTTAGAGCTTTTGATTCTAGTACAAGATGCATATTTGATAATGTAGCTGTAGATTTAAATAATGAAATGGGAAATCTATATTTTAGTGGCCTTTTCTGAGTTATAATATTTGGGGACTAATGAGTTAGAAAAGTTTATAAAAACGGTTTATAACTACACTCTCTATTTTCTGTATGCTTGCTCATGTCAATATACAAAACCTCTCTTGGTAATGGCCAATTTCACCAAACCAACATCATTGGCTGTGTCCTTGACCTCAAACCTGCTAATCATCTGTCTTCATCAGTGAATCTTACTGATACTCTGCCTGGGCCCATTCATCAGTGGTTCATATACTCTCACTCTACAACTTTCTAACTCCAGCAGTCTATTCTGCCATTTTTATCTACTCTAAGTCCTTTGAAAAGTAAGAAGCATAAGAAAAGAGTTGTCTAGGATGACCAGAGAGTTACAGACTTGGTGCTTTCAACAGAAACAGGAAAATTTGGCAGAGCAATGGTTTTAGGGGGGACAGATGATGAATTCAGATTTGGGTATAGCGAAGCTCAGTTGTCAATGGTATTTCTAGGTAAAGAAGTCCAGCAAGGCCTTGGAGATGGGGGAATAACATTCAAAACAGTCATTAGGGATAAATACATAGATCTGGAAGTCATCTAAGTGGATAACATAATTGAACCCAGGGGAATGGATGATCTTCTCTAAAGAGAGTTTAAAGAAAGAAAACAAGAAATCCTATAGGTCAGAACTTTGTGGGAAATTCATACTAAGTAGGGCTGTGGAGGTATAGATAGATGATGAGCCATCAAAGGAAAAGGATATGGAGCAGTCCAATTGGTAGGTGAATGAGAAGAGGGTGTTATCATGGCAGACAGTATCCAGGAAGAAAGATGAAAAGTGGTCAGCAATGTTAAGAGAGGCAGTGAGATCAGAGGACTGAGAAAAGGTCATCAGTTTTTGCAGGGAAGAGGTCATAGGTAACTTTTGAGTGATCATTTTTCTAAAATACATGTTTGTATTTCCTTAAATTATAATAATTTCACAATTTGCCTACTCATGCACATTGCTATGTCTACCTCCCAAAGAGAAATTTGACTTTTAGAACATTCATCACAGTAGTGATCTGTTTACTAAATATTTATTTCTTTCAAATGCCAGCTGTGAGGTTTGTAACTTTTTTTCACACTTTGTTGTGGTTGTCTGAGACAACTTGGCCTCAAGTATGTTATGTCTAGGAATCTGTCAGTTTCAAAGAAGAAAAAAATGGCTTATGACCCCAAATCTCTGGGGGTTACTCCATTCCAAAGGAAATGAATAAATTCTACCCATAATTATTGGAGGCCTCCCAGTATTATTTGATGGAATTCAGTGACTGAGAATTGATTTGGAGAGCTTTGACCCCTTTAGTATATTTTCTTTCAGTTTTTCTCAAGTCAACTACCAGTATTATTCTGATAATCCTGCTTTTTGTGTTTTTATGCTTTTGGCCTTTGGTTCCTTTTTGGTTTTCCTCATCTTCCACATGGGGTTGTTGTTAAGGAAAGCACTTTGTAAAGGCAAACCCAGTATAAATTTGTGGTTCCCTAATTTTTATATGATTGGTTTTCTGCCTCAGATACCTGTAGTATTCCTGATTTTTAAGTCAAATCAACAATATATAAATATTCAATGTAAGACATTGTGATAGATACAAAATATAGAAGATCTCATCCTGGTCCCCTTAGACCAGGGGTCTGCAACCTTTTTGTCCGTGAGAACCATAAACGCCACATTTTTTAAAATGTAATTTCGTGAGAGCCGTACAGTGCTCACAGTACGCGCTCCTGTAACAGCTCCTGAAAAAAAATTGACTTTATGGCTCCTGCAGAAAGAGCCATACGTTGCGGACCCCTGCCTTAGACCATAAACTGATTACCAAGTTTTTTTACAAGATTTTTTTTAACTCTTACTTTCTGTCTTAGAAGCAATACTAAGTATTCTTTTAAGGAAGAAGAATGGTAATAGCTAGGCAATTGGGGTTAAGTGACTTGCCCAGTATAATATAGCTAGGAAGTGTCTGAGTTCAGATTTGAACTCAGCTTCTCCAGTTTCCAGTCCTGGTTCTCTGTTCAGAGCCATCTAGCTGCTCCTACAAGCTTTGTAATATTGATCAAGTTACTTTAGTTTTCACATCTGTAAAATGGCTCTAATAATAATTTGTTTTCGTGACATCAAAAATGTTTTATGTTCCCAGTTTTGGTGCTGTATAAACCTTAAACTTTGTAAATTGTTAGTTGTTTTTAAGGAAACAAGACAAACCTGTGAAATTTAAATGTATACACATACATATATGTATAAATATCTATATCTCTTTATATTAGAGAGCTGGCCTTTGAGTATTAGCCGGGTTCAAGTCCTGTCTTTGATTTTATGACCCCGAACAAGGCACTTAATCTCTCAGAGCTTTAGGCAACTCTCTAAGATTTCAGTTGTAGCACAATTGTTGATCTGATTCGTAGAGGCAGTTTCCTTTTCAGTAATTGCTAAAGCCAGAGAAATCACAATTCTGTGTCCAAAATAAGTAGTAAGTAGTATTTTTTTGTACTTTCAGCTTGAATTATCAGGCTTTCTTTAATAAATCCATGACTTCATTGAAGAGAATTTTCTCTTCATCCTGTGAGATTTGACCTTTCATAAATTTTCCATTAGGGTTCTAACCTATGTGGTAGAGGCCTTCCTCTAAGGACTTTTAATATTATAATTGTACCAGGGCAACTGCTAGAGGTTGTTATCCCATGCCCTTGTGAGACTGCTTCCTGACCTGCTTTTTGCAATCACAATAATCATTCTTATCATTGGATCATAGGTGTCAAACATGGTCAGCTGGAGAACTAGATTAAAATGGGAAGTATTTAAGAAAATAAATTAAAATACAACACAATATAGATAATGTTAATATGTGATTTTTTTTAAGTCAATATATACCCATGGAGATCCTTATGTACAATTTAATTCCCTATGTCTATTTGAGTTGGATAGCTTTGTTCTGATATATATGCATATATGTATATGTATTATAAATATGTACATGTACATTTTAGAATTTTTATATCTTTATCTTTATGTCTTATATTATCTTTTCTCCTCCACCCTTCAGAGAACCATCCCTTAAAACAGAGTACAAAAGGAGAAAAAAACAAAATGTTTCTGCAAAATTGATCAACACACCAGCAAAATATTATGTTATGGGTAGCGTTTCATACCTATAGTATTTCTCCAAGGGAGAAAGAGATACTTTTTCCTAACTCTTCTTTAGGGCAAAGCTTGCTTATTAAAATTACACAGCATTCAGTTTTGATTATTTTGTTGTTTTTTCAATATATATTGTAGTTGTTATGTATATTGTTTTCCTGGTATTGCATATTTCATTTCATTTGCTTATTTACTTCAGTTCATCTATCTTCCTGTCTTCTGTCGCCTTTATTTCCATCATTATCTATCATCATCAGTTCAGTAATATTCCATTACATTCAAGTGTCATAATTTGTTTATTAGTCATTCAATGGTTGATGGATATGTACTTGGTTTCTAATTCTTTTCTATTACAAAAAGTGCTGTTACAAATATTTTGGCATATATGAGACATTGTTTTCTGTTATTGACCCTTTTTAGGGCAAATGCCCAAGAGTGTGATCTTTGGTTCAAAGAATATGAGCATTTTAATCACTTTTTTAGTATGTTAAATTTCTATCCAGAGTGTTTAGACCAAATTCACATTGCCACTAAAGTTGTATATGTTTACTTGTCTTTCCACAATTCTTCTAGCATCAGCAATTCCCATGTTTTATTATCTTTGCTAATTTGTTGAGTGTGATTTGAAGTCTCAGAGTTGTTTTGATGTTCATTTCTCATATTACTAATTTTTGAAACAATATTTCATGTGTTTGTTAATAATTTGTAATTCATTAAGAGTTTGTTCCTATCTACATCTTGGTCTTATGTATTTAAGTTAGTTCCACCTATCTTGGAAATCTATCTATCTAGCTATTGGTCTGTCTCTATCTTTCTATCTATATCCCTTTCTATATCTATCTCCATCTCTCTCTATTTCTCTTTCTTGTCTATTTATCTCTCTATTTCTATTTCTATCTCTCAACATCTTTCTCTATTTATATCTACCCATCTCTCTGTCTCTCTGTCTCTCTGTCTCTCTCTCTGTCTCTCTCTCTCTCTCTTATCTATCTATTCCTTTTATCTTGGATAAATATATATGTATCTCTTTTCAGAGCTAATTAATATGTTTTTTCCCCACAGTGACTTCTCTTCTTATTTTAGTTGATTGATTTAGTTCATGAAAGAACTTTTCAGTCAGAGAGTCATAAAGCATTCATTAAGTGCCTCAGATGTGCCAGGCACTGTGCTAAGAGACAGGGATATAGAGGCAAAAGATAGTTCCTGCTCTCAAGGAGCATGCAGTCCAATGGGGGAGACAATAGAAACAACCACATATAAATAAGCTGGATTCTGGATAAATAGGAAATAATCACCAGAGGGGAGGTAGCAAAATTAATGGGGATTGGGAAAGGATTATTGTAGATTTTAGATGAAACTCAAAGAAAGTCAGGGAATCCAGGAGATGGAGTTGAGAAAGGAGAGCACAGGCATGGAGGACAGCCAGCAAAAATGCCAGGAGTAGGGAGATGTAGTATTTTGTTCTAGGAAGTGTTGTTCAATCAAAAGCTGAGTTATAAGGTATAAGGAAATTGAAAAAGTAGCAGGGGCAGGGATAGGATATGAAAGACTTTGATTGCTAAACAGAAGGTTTTATTTTATTTTTATAATAAAGTAAGAATTCTATTGTCTTTTTAATAATTTATTTTCAAAGATATCCTGCTTTCTAGTTATTTCCTACCAATTTTTCTATTGTTCTCTTCTGTATAGTTTTCTAATGTTTCAATGATCCATTTTTCTTATTTTCTTCCCTTTTTTTCCAGTTTGGTAATCTAATCTTATCATACCCCTTCACTCTAATTCCCTTTCCAAAACTGAGAGAAACAAAAACAAAATTCTTGTGTCAAATATGCGAAAGTAAGCAAAATAAATCCCAACATTGGAGATAAATGAAAACATGTGTCTTATTCTACTCCTTGAGTTATAACTTCACTGTCAGGAGGTAAGTAGCATGATTCAGCCAAACAGAAGATTTTATATTTGTCTGTAAGTAATGGGGAACTACTGGAGGTGGTTGACCTGCTGGACTCTTGCTTTAGGAAAATCACTTTAGTGGCTGAATGGAAAGGAGTAAAGTGAGAACAGACTTGTGGCAGGGAGACCCACCTTCACTCTGGTGTGGTGGTGTGGTAGCAGTGTTAGAGGAGAGAAGGGAACATGTACAAGGGATGTTGCAAAGGTAAAATCAACAGGCTTTGGCAACAAATTTAATTTCCTGTAATCAGAATGATCCATTTTATTTTTTGTGATTGCTTCTGTCTTTTTTGTTATACCCTCTAGGCATAGATGTAATGTGACCTTTAATATTCAGGTTACATACTGGATGATGTCATTTATACTATACTATTTATGATAGTCCTTGTATGCTAATCATCCTTAGAAATGTGCCATTACCCTTTAGAGAACTTGCAATTTTCTTTTGTCAGGGACTGTGTAGTTTTGAGATTCATGGACATCATTGCCAGAATATTGGTCTTAAAAGGATTTTTTTTAATTATAAGAAGCATTTTGGGATTTTTGGAAAGGCTATACAGTTCTTAGGGCCATTGATTTAGAGCTAGAAGTGACCTCACCGATCCCTTCACTTCATAAGTGAGGAAACTGAAATCTAGAGATGCTAATTAACTTTCCCAGAATCACAAAAGTAGAAAGTATGTGAAGTTTGAGTGACCTGAGGTCCTCTGATTCCAGATTCATAAACAGGAATTCCTGGAGGACCTCACCTAAGAAATTTCAATTATATTTAGATTCTTTACTGGACATACTCCATGAAAGTGATAAATACCTTTGGCTAGCACACATCTTTATTTTTATGCCTTGTTTGATTAATATTGACAATCAAAGTATCACTGAACAAATTTGACTATGTTTTTGCATCTAAAGAAAACTTGTATGATTTTAACCTTTGCATTTCATTTTGCCAAATCAAACATTTTATTGTCTATAGGAAATAATCATAGTGAGATTTTGTTTTCTCTGCATGTTTCAATTAATTGAGTAAACTGTAAAGATGTGGAAGGATGCAGAAAATAGTATGTAAAAGCCTGTCTGTTCTCTTTTCATATTTTCTTCGAGATTATCCTTGATATATATGTAGATCATGCTTATACAGATTTTTATAGAAATAAAAGCATGTAGATTGGTAGTTATTGATACAGTATTGATGTAGTATTTTGGATAGTAATGCCATAGTTTTTCCCCAATTTTTTCAAATCTTTCAGATTTCTTAAGAATCAGCCATATCAAAATTTTGTCAATTTTAGAATGGATTTTCTCTATATGTATACTTGGTCTGGTCCAGCTGTTTTCTAGACATCATACTCTTTGGTGCCATCTCCATTTTCTAGTTAGTTTATTGGGAACTGTTGTGTTATAGTCCAGTTTATATAGTATTTCCACTGCTATATATAAGAAAATAGTTTGTTATAGAAATGTTGTAGATCTCTTCCAACTTGATGTTTGTTGTTTCCCTAGTTTCCTCTATAAATATTGTAGAGATGGTCTAGCTTAACTGAATTTCATGCCAAGCATTCTGATACATTCTCTCTACATAAACTCTTTCCCCTCCACTGCTTTTTGTTTATTTATTTGTTTGTTTGTTTGTTTATTCATTTATTCGTTTGTTTATTTATTGTTCATTTATGAGGCATATTGCTTCTCTATCCTCTTCCTCTATAAGTTTTAGTAAGTGAGTTAAACATTCTAAACTATTGTTGACTTTGTCTTCCACTTCTCTTCTCTTGGTAAGGAGAGGAAATGTTTGCTAACTTTCTGGCTCTTTTGTTTTCTTTATTAGGGTAATTGCTTTGCATTGGTTAAACTTCTGTAGGAAATTATGTTAGCCTGTGTCATTTTTTCCGTTAGCCAGAATGCATTAAAAAAATAGGTCAGGTTGAAGCTGTTGTGATTTTGTATCATATCATCTTCTTTATTACCTTTAGATTTTTTAAGTTGGTATGAATTTTGTTTTTTCCTTTGACAAGTGGACTGTACAGGTAGCTGATTCAGTTAGTTATTCAATAAGCATTAATAAACAAAACAAAAAAGAGTTCATACTCTCAAGGAACTCAAAATCTAATGGGGGAGAATACAAATACTTATTTTTAAAAGAATAATATTTAATTTTTCCCAGTTACATGTAAAACATTTTTTTTTTAAAACCCTTACCTTCCATCTTGGAGTCAATACTGTATATTGGCTCCAAGGCAGAAGAGTGGTAAGGGTAGGCAATGGGGGTCAAGTGACTTGCCCAGGGTCACACAGCTGGGAAGTGGCTGAGGCTGGGTTTGAACCTAGGACCTCCCGTCTCTAGGCCTGGCTCTCAATCCACTGAGCTACCCAGCTGCCCCCATGTAAAACATTTTTTAACATTCATTTAAAAAAATTTTGATTTCCAAATTCTCTCTCTCCTTTTCCTACTTTCTCTCATCCCTCCCTCCCTCCTAACCTTCTCTCCTCCCTGAGATGGTAAGCTGTTATAGATTTTGCATGTATAATCATGTAAAACATTTTTCCATGTTAATCATTTTGCGGAAATGATTTCAAATAAAAAAAGAAGAAAGAAAGTGAAATATAGTATGTTTCCATCTGCATTCAGACTCCATCAATTCTTTCTTAGAGGGCAGATGACATTTTTCATCATAAGTCTCTGAGATTGTTTTGGATCACTGCATTGCTAAGAATAACTAGGTCATTCCTTAAAAGTTATTGCTGTTACTATGCACAATATTTTTGGTTCTGCTGACTTTGCTTTGCATCAGTTCATGTAAGTCTTTCCAGATTTTTCTGAAATTATTCTGCTTGACATTTCATATAGAATGATAGTATTTCATCACAGTCTTTTACCACAACTTGTTCAGCCATTCCCCAATTGATGGATAACCCCTCAATTTCCAGTTCTTTGCTACCACAAAAAAAGCTCATGCAAATAAAAATGTACAAATGATATATACAAGATAAATGGAAGCTAATCAACAGAAGGAAGGTATTAGCATTAAGGGAGAATCAGGAAAGGCTTCTTGTAGAAGGTAAGATTTTAGCTGGGATTTGAAGGAAGCCAGAAGGCAGAGATGAGGAGAAAGAATTCCAGGTATGGAGAACAGCCAGGGAAGATGCAAGCTTCAGAAGTGTTTCAGGAATAGCAAAGAGGATAGTGTCCCTGGATCACAGTGTGGGCATGGGATGGTGGGACAGAAGGGGATAATATGTGAGAAAAATGGAAAGGTAAGAGAGGGGACAGATTATGAAAGCCTTTTTATATTTGTTACTAGAAGTGATAGAGATCTCTTAGAATTATGGACTTGGGAGTGTAAATAATTGCAGTCATACCTTGGAGATATTGCAGATTCAGTTCTAGGCCACCACTACAATAAAGCAAATAGCCCAAGTAAGCTAGTTACATGATTTTTTGGTTTTCCAGTGCATATAAATGTTATATTTACACTATGCTGTGTACTACTAAACGTGCAATACTATTGTGCCTAAAAATGTACATACTTTAATGTAAAAATATTTTTATTTCTAAAAAACATTAACCACCATCTGAACCTTCAGGCAGTCATAATCTTTTTTCTGGTGGAGGATCTTGCCTCATTGTTGATAACTGCTGATTGATCAGGGTGGTGGTTGCTGAAGGTATGAATGGCTGTGATGATTTCTTAAAATAATACAACACTAAAATTTGCTTCATCAATTGACTCTTCCTTTCACTGGAACTCTCACAGCCCATTGTAGAATTATTAAGTGGCTTAATTACAATAGTTGTATTTCAGGTAATAGAGAAACTCAACAAGAGAGAGATAGAGAGAGATGGGGAACAGTGGTCTATAGAGCAGTAAGAATACATGCAACATTTATTAAGTTTGCTGTTTTATGTGGACATGATTTTTGATGGCCCCAAAACAATTACAATAGTTACATTTTGTGATCCCGGATCACCATAACAGATATAATAATAATTAAAAAGTCTGAAATATTGTGAGAATGACCAAAATGAAATGTGAGCACATGTTATTGGAAAGTGGTACTAGTAGACTTGTTTGATGCAGGATTGTCATAAAAATTTTGTAAAAACATGTAATATATGGGAAGAGAAATTTAAAACAAAGTGCAATAAAATGAGTCAGCGTCAATATTGCTTCCTCTCCAGGCCTTGTTTTTTAAATAGGTCAGGTTGGATCTATTGTAATTACCTGGTTCTCATAGTCTTTCTTCTGAATTGGTACTGATTTTGATATTTTCTCTGACAAGTTAATGAGTTGGCTGTTTAGGCAGCTGATTCAGAAATGAATTCCACATTGGAACTGATTGTTTCCTGTTTTCATTTTCTGTGATGTTGTTCAATGCTCACTATCTTGTTTGGCCTCACTGTCTGACTCTTTTTGAAGAAAGTATTTACAAATATAGGCATAACAGTTAAAGGTAGTTTATAAGTCTCTTTCTTAGGCTGGAACCTTATTTTCCAATTTATTTATTTTGCCATTCTTCCCTATACACTCCTGTTTATTGAAGTCTCTGAAAGTTCAAACTAACTATCTTATTACATTGTTTTTAGAATTTCTCTACCTTCTACAGATTTTGGCATGTAAGCTGCAGTTACGTCTTTTAATTTTTATTGCTTATGGGTATAATATAAGGTGAGATAGTTGAATGACCCATAAGATGGTTATTTTTGTGGCTTTTGGGTTAGAGTAAGTCAACTCCTTTATTTGTCTGTCTACGAACACATGAACCACCTCTTCATTTTGCTTTATCTTCTTTATATCTTTTAGTATTGGAATATATTAAGAGTTGTTGGGCTCCAAGACAATTGTTTAGATTTACATTCCACCTCTCTCATCTGCTACCTGCATAGTCGTAGTCAAGTCATGTAACGTTTCTGAGCTTTCATTTCCTTATCTATAAAAAGGCACAATAATGTCTGGAATGCATACATTGCATGAATCAAATGAGATGATATATGTAGAGCATTTATAGGACTATATAAGAAATTAACTATTATTTATTTGCATTGAAATAATCAATAATGGTATATCATTTAATAAACTCAATGAATATTTATGACTTGTCTAAAATATGTGTAATGGTTAGTATCTTGTATTTCCTTTTCTAACACTCTACTCTTCATCATTATAGAAATAAAAGGAGGCCTCATAGGACTGAGGATCATTCATTTCCCTTTGTTTTATGGATTAACATGATCAAAAAGTTCATTGTATATTGACCTGCTCTTAGATGATAAAGCTCTCCATATTGAGCTAGGGTATTCTTTGAATAGCAGGCACAATCTTTTCTTGGGCTGTGCTCAAAACCTTTCCAGCATGATAGAACCTGCCAGAGCTTGTACTCCATTGGCATAGTCACCATCCTACGTGAGATTAATTGCTAAATTAGTTCAGAGGAGAGAGAGATCACTGTGGATTGGAATGTTAGGGAAGGATTTATGGAATAGTGGCAACCTAAAGTAGTACATGAAGAATTTATATCTCCAGGTTTTAGAATCAGATTTTTAGAGCCAGAACAGGACCTTAGAGATCATGTAATTTAACCATTTTATTTTACAGACTAGGAAACTGAGGCTTGGGTGGGAAAGAAATAATTTGCCTCAGCCACATTGTAAGACTGTTCTATAGAAGTAATGTCTTAAAAGTTAGAAGAAGAACGTATTAGAATATATATTGGGGAAGTGTGAATTTCATATTTGCAACTTTGGTCATTTCTATAATTGCAAAACATATTTCATCTACTTACAGATGCTACCAATCAAACAAATACCCATTCGCCCTTAGTACTCCACATAATGGAGATATAAAGAAAAAGCAGAAATAGTCCAGGCTCTTGAGGAGCTTATGTTCTAATGGGAGAGGCAGCATGTACATATGAGCTACACACAGGGAAACTTTAAAGGGGAAGGCATTAGCAGGTGGAGGTCCCAGGAGAAGTCTGCAGAAAGTTGTATTTGAGCAGAGACCTTTAAGGAAACCAGGGATTCTAAGGGAGGAGAGCATTCCAGGTTTGGAGAACAGGACATGGAAATAGGATAGTCATATGTTAGGAAGACTATGTAGAATGGACTGTGTAAAGGGGAATGATGCATAAAAAAACTGGAAAGATAGGAAGGGGTCAAGTCGTCAAGAACTTTAAAAGCTAAATAGTGGATTTTATATTTAATCATGGAAGTAATAGGACATGACAAGAGGACATAGACCTGTGTTTTTGAAGATAGTTTTGGAAGCTGTGGGAGGATGGATTGGAGGTGGAAGGCTTATGACAGGGAGTACAATTAGAAGGCTTTTGCAGTCTTCCAGGTAAATAGTGATGAGGGGATGAATTAGGTGATGGCTATAGGAATGGAAAGAAGGGACTATATATGTGAAATGTTGGTAAACTGGAAATGACAATTTTTTTCCCTCGAGAAGCTGCAAAGTTTAATTTTTTTATTTTGTTTTTTTTTTTATTTTTTAGAAAAAAGTTTTCCATGGTTTCATGATTCATGTTCTTACTCTCCCCCCTCCCCAAACCTCCCACCCCCTGTAGCCAACACACATTACCACTGATTTCTTCATGCATTATCAATCAAGACCTATTTCCATATTATTTATAATTGTTCTAGGGTGGTCATTAAGAGTCTATATCCTAATCGTGTCCGCATCAACTCATGTGTTCAAGCAGTTATTTTTCTCCCGTGTTTCCACTCCTGTAGTTCTTCTTCTGAATGTGGGTAGCGTTCTTTTCCATAAATCCCTCAGAATTGTCCTGGGTCATTGCATTGCTGCTAGTACAGAAGTCCATCACGTTCGATTGTACCACAATGTATGAGTCTTCATGTACAATATTCTCCTGGATCTGCTCCTTTCACTCTGCATCAACTCCTTGAGGTCATTCCAGTTCACATGGAATTCCTCCAGTTTATTATTCCTTTGAACACAATAGTATTCCATCACCACCAGATACCACAATTTGTTCAGCCATTCCCCAATTGATAGGCATACCCTTGTTGTAAATGACAATATTGAAATGGTTCTATTTCTCTGGTTGCATTTCTGCTATTTGGACAAAGAACTCAGATTTAAGTACTTATAGTTAATATTTATAGGTGACCTAAAATATGTGATACTATGGCAAAAATCCTGAGTAGTTATTTTCTTTTTCTGTGACTTTATCACCTGTTTAGGGAAATCATATTTCCATATTGATGATTTTGGTAAGTGAGTAATCTTATAGAACCAAAACCTCCAAACCTATACTCAAACAAACAAGTGATAAATCATATGTTTTCCTCTGCATTTCTACTCCAACAGTTCTTTCTCTGAAGTAGATAGCATTCTTTTTTATATGTCCCTTAAAATTGTACTGGATCATTGTATTGCTATTAGTAGCAAAGTCTATCATGTTTTATCATTCCACAATATTGCTGTTACTGTGTATAATGTTCTTCTGGTTCTACTTATTTTACTCTGCATCAGTTTGTGTAGGTCTTTCCAGCTCTTTCTGAAATCATCCTGTTCATCATTACTTACAACACAATAGTATTACATCACCATCATATACCACATTTTGTTCAACCATTCCCCACTTGAGGAACATCCCTTTAGTTTCCAATTCTTTGACAACACAAAGAGAGCAGCTATAAATATTTTTGTACAAAGAGGTCCTTTCCCGGTTATTTTTTTTGTCTCTTTGGAACACAGACCCATTAGTGGTATATTATTGGATCAAAAAGTATGCATTCTTTTATAGCCTTTTGGGCATAATTCCAAATTGTCCTCCAGAATGGCTGGACCAGCAATGGGTTAATGTCCCAATTTTGCCACATCCCCTCCAACATTTATCATTTTCCTTTACCATCATATTGGGCAATCTGATAGGTGTGAGGTGGTATCTTGGAGTTGTTTTAATTTGTATTTCTCTAATCAAGAGGGATTTAGAATATTTTTTCATGTGATTATTGGTAGCTTTGATTTTTTTCATCTGAAAATTCATATCCTTTGACCATTTATCTATTGGGGAATGACTTGGATTCTGATAAATTTGACTTAGTTCTTTATATATTTGAGAAATGAGACTTTTTCAGATAAATTTGCTATAAAAAATTTCCCTGGTTTGTTGTTTCCCTTCTAATCTTGGTTTTGTATGTAAAAAAACTTTTAAACTTAATATAATCAAAATTATTAATTTTACATCTTGTGATGTTCTCTATTTCTTTTTTGAGCATACATTCTTCCCTTCTCCATAGATCTGACAGGTAAACTATTCTATGTTCCCCTAATTTACTTATAATATCACTCTTTATGTTTAAATCACATATCCATTTTGAACTTATCTTGTATAGGACATGAAATATAGATCTTAAACAAATTTTTCACCATATTGTTTTCCAATTTTCCCAGCAGTTTTATTTTCAAATAGTCAGTTCTGATCCTCAAAACTGGGAAGTTTAGAAAAATCATGCAGAGGATTTTTTGTTATTGTGTCAATTGCAAAAAAACAATAGTTGTACTGTATCGCTTTGCTTTTCAGGGAAATTGGAGGTGGCAGAGCTATTTTTTAATATTATGCAGCATTCATTTAAGCACTCTGAGTATTCCACTGTAGTTAGTACAAATCAATTAATCATCAGACATTAATTAAGCATCTGTATTGTGCCAGGCACTATGCTCCAGGTGATAAAGATACAAAGACAAAAAAATGAAAGTCCCTGACCTGAAGAAGCCTCAAGAAGTACATAAAATATGTCTCTCATCTTTAGTTTCCTTATTCTTAAAATGGGAATGATGATAATATCTGGTAGTACTTACTTGAGAGGATAGTTGTGAGACTCAAATGTTATAATGTATATAAATATACTTTGCAGACTTTCAACAAGTTCCTTAACCTTTGTCTGGCTTTGTTTCCTCATCTATCAAATGTAATAGTACCTACCTTCCAGGTGATTGTGAGCATAAGATGAGATCATAATTGAAAAGCACATAACTGTTAAACTTAAAAAACTATATAAATGCTATTTATTATTGTTATTAAATGCCATTTGACATTATTTTGGTATCTTGCAGTGTTCATCTATGTAGGATCCAAGGAAAGACATATATAGGAATTGTGTAGGGTGAAATGATAGGTGGTGCAATACTAACTCTGTGATCCTGGACAAGTCACTTAACTCTGCCTCTGTAAAATGAGTTGGAGAAGGAAATGGCAAACTACTTTCAGTATCTTTGTCAAGAAAACCCCAAATCGAGTCACAGAGTCTTTCAAGCCTGAACAAGGATGAGAAAAGTTGTAATCTGCACTAAAAGACATGGTATCCAGATAATGAACATATAAAAACATAAAATTTCAATATGATCACAGCATTTAGAACTGTACAGAACCTTTAAGAATCATCTAATTCTGGCTCCTCTTTTCTTTCTTTCTTTTTTTTTTAAGATGAGGAAACTCAGAAATAGAGTTGCCTCATCACCAAGAGGGTACAACCAGAGATCCTGAAGAATGCAAGGATACTCTGAAGCTGTTTATTTTGTTGTGTTCATCAGCCGTGTCTGTTTTACTTCAATTCTTCCAAAGATCTGGGCTTTCATTGAACTGAGTACTCTTTTTTATCTACACAGATTATAATAATTCTATATTACAAAAGATCGTATGATTTTCTGTGACCAAACAGATTCAACACTTATTAAGCCAACTTCTAGTGATGAAATTTGTTTTGGATCCTATTCTGGATAGTAATCAGCAATACATCCATAGAAGCAGTGTGGAGTAGGAGAAGGCACATTAGATTTGGATTTAGGGACTATGGATTTGAATCCTGACTCTGCCAGTTATTCCCTTTGTGACCTTGGGAAAATCACTCAATCTCTTTGGACTTTGTTTCCTGATCTAATGAGAGATCAGGATTGGGTTAGGTCAAGGATTTTTAATCTTTTTGTATGTTATGGATCTCTTTGATAATGTGGTAAAGCTCATGGACCTCTTCTCAGAATGATATTTTTTAATGTATAAAATAAAATACATATGATTACAAAGGAAACCAATTATATTGAAATAAAGATATAACTTTTTTTTTCATCTAAGTTCCTGGATCCCTTGAAATGGACCCCATGTTGAGAATTCTGGATTAGATGATTTCATTTCAATGTCATTTTCAGCTTGAAAAGTAGATAGTGATGCTTTACAATGATTTACAAAATACTTTCCTAAATAGTTTTGTTTTATAATTGTATTTTAGACATTGGGACTGGCTTATGCCAATGCACAGAGATGGAAGGAGATTGTTTATCAAGTCAGGGGAATAGTTAGTAGATCAATTGGTCAAAATGTGGAATGAATGAGTGGGAATAATATGAAATAAGGCTAGAAAAATTCATTAAAGCCAGGTTATAGGTTGCTATGATCTTAAATTCTAGGCTAATAAGGAGTTTGTATTTTATCCTAGAGACATTCAAGAGACACTGAAGGCTTTTGAGCAGGGGAATGACATGATTGAACTTGTGCCTTAGGAAGATTATTTTGGCAACTGTGTGGTGGATAGATTTGGAGAAGAGAGGAACTGGAATCTGGGAGACCAATTAGGAGGCCATTATGATTATCCAGGTGAGTGATAATAATGGTCTGAACTAGGGTTATGCTAATGTCAGTAGAGAGTAGGGATGGATTTTGGAGATACCGTGGAAACAAAATTGACATTTCTTGGTGTAGCACCTGTGGTACTTCTTTTCATGCACTGAGTTCCCAGAATAGCTACCCCAGGCTTACAGTGCTCTGTGAGTCCCTATCCACATGATAGTGTATGAGCCCCAAATGGTGTTTCTCTTTGATCAGAGGGCACAGTTTAAAGAAAGGCATATAATGAAATAACATAATAAAACAATTTATAATAAATATAATATACCTTTTCCCACAAATATATACACATTATTAGTAAGAGTGAACATAAAAAGCATCATACAGGAGGGCCCTAAATGAGGGGAATATGTAGAGAATGACATTTCACATCTCTGATATGGCAGGATCCATTTTGTGTTCTAGTGATGTCATATTGCTCAGCCTGCCCTTTGATGGACACAATGTACTTGCTTGGTGCATTCTTCCACTGAGCACTGCTGGACCCCTTAGTGCTTCTATGCTCATCTTTTGAAGGTCAGTCTCAGTTTCCTAACTGTGGTTAAAACTTCATGCTAACAGCCACAACACACACTTAACAAAAGCTAGGTAGAGTACCCCCAAGCTAAGATTAAGTCTTTCCTTTTTGATCCCTGGGCTAGACTGGTAATCAGAGCCTTCTGTCACAGATAATTATGTGGTTTGGGGTTAAGACAATCTGGCACACTCCTTAGACTTCCTTTGGCTTAGCTGCAAATTACTTTGAGCCATAACAAAAGATAGGCTAAGGACATTAGACCAGTGTTTTCTATCATCTAGCCTAGATTATTGTCTTTTTTATGCATATATGTGTAGCAAATTCTCCAGTGCTATGATGTTGTATTTATGACTCATAATCAATTTTGTTAAACCTATCATATAATGCTAAAATATGCAGTTTTTGTTGTTTCTATTCAGAAGTTATTAAAGGTCTATTAAGGCTAAGTTTTCCAACAATCTGTTCTGTGTTTTCTTTTTTGCTTATTTTCTTGTTAGGATTATCTGTGTCTAAGAGAAGAATATTAAAACTTCCTGGTCTATATAGGAATATATAATTATACCACAACTTTTTTTTTACAGTTTGTTTAACTTTTCCTCTAAGAACTTAGATGCCTAGATATTTAATAGAATACTGTTTCTTTGTGGTTCCTTAAGTCATAATGTAATTTCCCTGTTTATTTCTCCCAATTTGTCAAATTTAATTATTTCATTATCTAAAATGATTATTGTAACTTCTACTTTTTCTCATCGTCTAAAGCTTACTGAATTTTGTTTTAATCCAATTCAATAGACATTTATTAAGTGTCTGCTATGTATAAGTAATTATTTTAGGTGCTATAATGGCTGTGAAAACAAACCAAAAGACAATTCTTTCTCTCAAGGCTCATCAGCTTCTCATTTTCATACAAGAAATGTATGTAACATAAGTAAATGGAGGAAAACACCAACAACAATTATAACTTTATGAATGAATTAAATAAAATAATTAGAAAAATAAAATTAATAAAATCCAATAAAATAAGAACACAATTCCCAGCAATTTGCTATATACAAGAAGCACAATTGTTCCATTTCTAAATCCATTCACATTTAAGGATAGTAATTATTACTTGTTTTTCTCCATTTATTTCTTCCTCTTCCTTTTGGAAAGCATGTTGTCTCTTCTATAGACCTTTACCCTTCCCTCTGATTATCTTGCCCTAGCCCAAGTCCTTGAATTTACTTGAAATATTATTCTTTTTCTTATTTAGCTTTTACTCTTCTGATTTTCTGCCAAGATAAGGGTACAATTTACAATATTGTTCCCTCTCCCCAGCCCCGCTCCACCTCTCTAATTTCACTTTTTAATTTCAGTAATATTCAGTTGTGGAGGGGGCAGCTGGTAGCTCAGTGGATTGAGAGCCAGGGCTAGAGATGGGAGGTCCTAGGTTCAAATCTGGCCTCAGACACTTCCCAGCTATGACCCTGGGCAAGTCACTTGACCCCCATTGCCTACCCTCACCACTCTTCTGCCTTGGAGCCAATACTCAGTATTGACTCCAAGAGGGAAGGTAAGGGTTTAAAAACAAATTTAAAAATATTCAGTTGTGGCACCCTTTTGCAAAAAGTGTTAATTTATATCATCCTTTTCCATAATCTTTTCCTCTTCTAGGCTACTCTGGAATCAATTTTTTTTCCGTTCATATGTGTTGCATTTGTGGCATATCCTTTAATCTTTGAATGCCCCTTTATATAAAATAAGGCTTTTGAAAGACACCTTTCTTCTAACTTACCAGACTCTCAATGTGACTTCGTATCCACTCCATTTTTTCTTTCTCTATCTCTTTTTTTTAAAACCCTTACCTTCCATCTTAGAATCACTATTGTGTGCTGGTACCAAGAAGAGCTGTAAGGCTAGGCAATGGGGTTAAGTAACTTGCTCAGGGTCACACAGTTAGAAGTGTCTAAGGCCACATTTGAACCCAAGACCTCCCATCTAGGCCTTTCTCTCAGTTTGCTAAGCCATTTAGCTGCCTCCTCCCTATCTCTTTTACATTTTTTTCAAGAATATTTGTGTGAGTCTTTCTAAGGAGTCACTCAGAAATATTAATTTGTGAATGAGATATTGTGGTTGAAATCAATTTATGTTCTTTATTAAGAGTACCAGACCTATTTCATGTCCCTACACTTAATCACTGGTCCATACTATCTTTATATTTATTTCCCTTATATGCCTTCCATGATAGACATCCCTGGGGATCTAGATATCCCTGTCCCTGAGGCGAAAGGGAGCATAACCCCTACTCGGAGAAGGTCACTTAAAATAAATTACTTTCTGTAGTGGAACTTATGACTAGGCTCCTATTGTATTGCCTTCTTCTAAACTTTCCAATAAAATAATTCCAAAAATTTCCATAATTATTTCTAATTTTAATTCTTTTGATTTTCTTCAGAACCATTCTAGAGTTTCTTTCTGTTGATCGATGATCACTTCTGGAAATCCTCTAGAAATTATTGACTTGCTTCTAACTTATGGGTGAATTTTGGGTTGCTATCCTTTATTTCTTGGTATTTCTTGGTTGTTTTTTGTTCTTTTTTAGATTGTTTAGTCATTCTTTCTTTGTGCAGATGCTTCTTCTTCCAGTTCGAGACGGTTTTTGTGGACAGGGTTTGGGTCTGTATGCAATTTTACTCTTAATCTTCTTGTAGGCAACCGTCCCTTTCATCCAAATAGACATCTTTGTCCCTGGGTTGTTCGATCCTTTCTGCATTCAGTGCTTCCTGTTTTCTCTTTCCCCAACCTCAAGAGCCACAGATCTTTTATTATTTTTGTTATTATTATTATTGCTAGCAATAGTAATAATAATTAGAATGTTTTAAGGTTTTCAAAGTGTTTCATGTGTATTGTTACACTTGACCTTCACAACAACCCTGTGAGATAAATTATTATCCTCATCTTTTTGAGAAAACTAAGGCTGAGAGATTTCAATGTCCTCCTCTTATTTAAGGGGGAGAAGAACTTCTAGCTCATTGCTAAGTTTCCCCTTCCTTCACTGAGAGGACAAAATACATGCAGCCATATAAAACTGAAAATTATAAACCTGGTAAGGTATGTGGGGAACCACTTGTGCTGGGCATAGGAAGGAATGATTGATCAATAATGCAGCCTTCTATTTTTTTTTTAGTAAGATTTACTTAGTAGGAAAATGTTTGCTTTCCTTTCCTGTAATTTTTGTTATTTTATCTCAAGTTTTTTGATGTTTCATTTTGAGGTTGTGGAGCCAACAGGCGAACTTTCATTGCATCATCTTTCTGGAATAGGAAGATGCAATTGTTGAACTGGTTAACTGTAGGTTTGAGACTGAAGGGCAGAAAGAGGTTCTGACTTGGGAGGAGAGTGAGGAATAGGGAGGATCTAGATGTTATGGTTAGGACAAAGAGAAGGAGGAAGGGTGGTGGGTGAGGTTAGAAAAGGTGATTGTGATCAGAGAGGAGAATTCAGAGTTCAAGGTCAGGGGAGGTGGAATACCTTTGGGTATATCCCTTGGAGTGTCTGAGATGATGTCGATTTATAACTTGTAAAGAGTTAAGGAAGTTGTTGAACTGGGAGGGCAGAGGTTTTTGAAGAGACTTCAGTGTGAATATTGAAATCATAAAGAAGGGAGGTTAGGGCATAGAGCTTGAACTCAAAGCTTAGCTCTGCCACTTGTGTAATCTTGGGCAAATCACTTAACCTTTCAGAGAATCTTTTTCCACATCTGTGGCATGATCGGGCTGTACTAGTTGACCTCTAAGGGCCAACCCACAGTTTGGGAGAGGACATGCTTCAAATGACAAAGGTTTGCTGATGACAGCGATTGTTTAGAAGTGCCAGTGTCAGTTTTAGTCAATAAACATTTATTGAGCTCCTGTTATGTGCCAGGCTCTGGCCTAAGCACTGCGGGGACCTAGAAGGGCAAGAGACAGTCCCTGCTCTCAGGGAGCTTGAGGTCCAGTGGGGGACACAACGTGCAAATAGCCATATACAGACAAGGTATATATAAGATAATTGTGTAGAAGATGAGATTTATCTGGACCTTGAAAGAAGTCAGTGAAGGATTCCATATGGAGATTAGTTAGGCACTTAATAGATACTGGTTGCCTTGACTGGCTTGGACTATGCAAAGAGATGAAGTGAAAAAACTGAAACTTAAAAGAGTTTTGTTATTTAAAGGATAGATGCTATGAAATGGTGGTTCCCAAGCCATTTAAAGTTTGCTTTAAAGCATATTTTGTGGAGAATGGCATATAGTTAGGACATCTTGGTTAAAATCACCTCTGTATGTTTAAAGAGTTTAAAAAGACTTTGCCTTTAGTTTTGGGATTAAAATTCAGATAAGCCCAGAACTGTATCAACATTTTTGAAGTTAAAATCATGTTGTTGTATTTTCCAGAATGATATTGGGCACCCTATATTAAAAGTTATTAACCTTTTTTTGAATCATAAATTCCTTCTCAGAATAATGTTTTAAGTATATAAAATAAAATATAGAAGATTACAAAGGAAACCAACCATGTGGAACTATAGTTATAAATTTTTAAAAAGTTCACCCTAGTTTAAGAAGTCTTGTTCTATAATGTTAATTAATATGTTATAAATAAAGTTAAACTTATGAAATTAGTTCTCTTTACTTGGAATACACTCTATTTTCCATACTTGGGACACATTCTTCCATACCTGGAATACACACATTTAAACCCCTATGATGGCTAAGTTCAAGTTCAAGTTACCATGTAGCCAAAAGAGTATAACAGAAACCCCTATTAGAGTAAAAGATTTAAGCTGAAGCCAGAAGCTGGAAACAGAACAGCCTCCATTGGATCACTCTTGGCAAATAAGCAATGCAACATCACTTGAAAACACCAGCAGCCTTGTAACAGAGTCATATATTGCCCTTTGCAATCTGTAACCTGGCTCCATATGTTCCCTCTGTTTCTACTCCATGTGTGTCCATTCTTCCCACTAATGATGTATGTATCTGTTGGAGAATATGCCCCAAGTTTATGGGGAGAATTTTATATTGACATTCATCTTATCCTGGAATTTCATTTAATGTCTTTGATATGAACTAATTTTGTCTTCTCATTATTAAAGGGACATCAGCAGGATGTCAGAACTGGAAACAAAGTAAATGTCAAGCAGTAACTCATGATTTATAGGGCTGCTGGTGTTTTCAGGTGATGTCATTACACTGCTCCCTCTGGGAATGTTTGCTAAGAATGATCCAGTGGAGGTTGCTCTGTTTCCAGCTTTGGCCTTCAGCTTAAGTCTTTGACTTTAGGCCTGCCTCTGCCATGTTCTTTTAGTTCAAAGCAAAAGGCTGCTTTTTTTTTTTTAAGAGAAAAAAGTCAGAATTGGAAACAAAGTAGATGCCCATAGAATGGGGCAATTGCTAAGCAAATTGTGGTATGTGATTGTGATGAATATTACTATGCAATAAGAAGCAATGAATATGAAGATTTCAGAGGAGGATGAGAAGATGTATATGAATTGACGTATAGACTGAAGTAAGCAGAACCAGGGAAGCCATATAAATGGCTTCAACTATATAAATGTGACAAAACCCAACCCAAACTGAATGCAGTTAAATTATAATGACAAAGCTTTTCCCTGAAAAAGAGAGGAAAAAATTCACTTCCCTCCTTTCTTTGCAGGCCTGGAGGATTATGGGTATGAAATATTGTGCAAACTCTCAAACTCAGTTGATGTGTTAGTTTGCCAAACTTCCTTTTTCCTTCAATTAAAAAAATTTTTTTTGTTTGTTTTGAGAGATGTACTTGTTGAGGAAGGGAGGGAAAATATATTTGCAAATGAAGGTGATGGGAAAAAATATCAGCTTATAGGAAAAGCAAAAAAAAAAATTTTACTCCAACCATGTGCCAGCAAAAAACCTTACTTTTGGAAAAACAAATGAACAACGACAACAACAAAAAACAAACTTTGGCTTTTCTTCCCTTGCGAAATGAATTACTTTGTTATCGCAGAGCCTTGGCTATGCAGCATTTCATTTCCTCAGAAGGAGATTCTCAGCTCAAACGCCTCTAATTCTTTTAGAGTAGAAATTCTCCTACCTAAGTAGCTCAGGCTCAGTTTTTACTGATCACTGAGTTTGGGGTCTCTGAGGATGACCTCACTCTAGTTCATGGTGAATATCTTCTGGTTTTAATTTCTGAAGTTATGCTGTAAGCCATGAAAGAGCTATTTACCCAATAACCTAGTGAACAGTTCTGGGCTTGGCTCGTCTCTTTTTTTAGTCCTAAAACTCCTCTATTCTTCCATGTAGATAAGTGCATAGGGGAAAAAAACCAAGACAGAGCTAATGAGCCCAAGAATGAATTTACCTTTTATATTTATATTGTATATTGTTCTCATGGGGCTGGCAATAGAACTCTATGTATGTAAGCCAAGCTTACAGCTTACATTTGTTCAGAGTGCTCCTTATCAGGTTATGGCATTTTTTGCCACATTACATAGACCAGTGATGGTGAACCTCTTAGAGACCATGTGCCATGCTCCCCTGAGGGTCTTGTGCCATGCTCCCCCACCCTTTACTCCATACAGGGGAGGGAGAAAGCACTCCCATTGGGCTGCTGGGTGGAGGGGCAGGTGAAGCAAAAAAATGTCATCAGGCACTATGGAGAGGGAGAAGGGAGCAGCTCCGCCCAAGTCCCTCTGCCTTTCTAGTAATGAACTGGGGGTGGGGTGACAGTGGCCTGCGTGCCTGTAGAGAGTGCTCTGTGTGCCATAGGTTTGCCATCATAGGCACAGACCATCTACAGCAAAGAGAAGAGGCTGTCTTTAGTAGGGGAGGCAGTATTTATGCTGTTGGAAATGCCACTGATTCACTGATTCTTATCCTCTGAGAATTGGGTGGATTTCAACTGATCTTTGGTCCAATTTGTCTTGAATAGTTATAAATATAATATCCCAGACAAGAAATTCTCTAGCCTCTACTTGAAGTTTTCAAATGATGGGGAACCCATTACTTCTAAAGCAATCCATTTCACATTTCCAGGACTCTCATTGTTAGGAAGTTTTTCCTTCCTGAAAATTTTTTCTACTGCTTTCATATAATATGAGTGGTAATGCGGAATAATGCAGTAGCCAGGTGGTGTAGTTGATAGAGCCCTGGCCTGGAGATAGAAAGACCTAAGTTCAAATCTGGTATCAGATATGTTATAGTTGTATGACTCTGGGCAAGTCATGTAACCCTGATTGCCTCAGTTTCCTTATCTGTAAAATGAGCTGGAGAAGGAAATGACAAACCATGCTATTTCTTTGTCAAGAAAACCCCAAGACTTATGAAAAAGAATGCTATCCACATCCAGAGAAGGAACTGTGGAATAGAAATGCAGAAGAAAAACATATGATTGATCACATGGTTTGATGGGTATATGATTGGGGATTTTGACTTTAAATGATCACTCTATTGCAAATATTAATAATATGGAAATAGGTTTTGAATAATGATGCATATGTAACCCAATGGAAGGAGGAAGGGAGGGAAAAAGAACATGAATCATGTAACCATGGAAAAATACTCTCAATTAATTAATTAATAATAAAATAAAAATAAAATCTATTAGGAAACAAAGAAAATCCCAAAATGGGGTCCTAAGAAGTTGAATGTGATTCAACAACAACAATGTGGAATAATGGAGAGAGTATTGATTCTGAAGTTAGGGAACCCAGCTTTGGATTCTGACTCTGCCACTTATTTTGTTATATTTTGAAAAAGTCACTTCATTTCTTTGAATCCAAGTTTTATTTTTTTGGTCTGGAAAATGTGGTAAAGTGGATGGGGTGGGGAAAAGAACCATATTAGATCATCTCTAAGGTGCTTTATAATTCAAAATCCTATGATCATGTGATCCTTTTGAATACTTGAGGTCAGCTATCAGTTCTCTATTAAATCTTCTCTTCTAGTTAAAATATTCCCAATTCCTTCAACTTATTATCTAGTATCATAGTTTTGAATGCTTTCAGTATTTTGGCTGCCCTTTGCTAGACTTATTCCACTTTGTCATTTTATCTCTTCTTAATTGTAGAACTCCAAATGTAGCCTAACCAAGGGTAGAGGACAGCAAAAAACTACCTTAATACAACTCTGGACTCTAAGCTTCCATTAATGTAACCTAAGATCTTGCTAGCTTTTTTGGCCATCATGTGCCATTGTTCAATCAAGTCATTAATAAATTTTTATTAAGTACTTATTATATGCTAGGGACAACACATTGTTGATTCATAGGATGTGATACTTTGAATTTATGATATCAAAATGCTTGAAATTTGACCCATTCATATTGGAAAACTGTTATCTCCCAACTATTTCTAATCATATGCAATAGAATATTTATTTCCATTCTCTATTTCCTAGATAGGCCTAATTTTTTTAGTTCTATTTTTGCCACATTAATGATGTCTATTGCCAGTTGTTATTATATAGGCACATGGCCAAATATTCCTGGGGGTGTGATTTCCTTTTACCTTTACAGCTTTGAAGGTGAGAAAAATAACTCACCTGTCCATTATTTCAAAACGTTTACTAGTGGATGATTCATAGTGACCCACCCACCTTCCCACAGAGCTGGGGTTTTTGCTTAGGGGATTTTTCAGTCAGTTATTTTTTTCCTCACCTTTGTATATTAAAAGAATGAAGGGGCAGCTGGGTAGCTCAGTGGAGTGAGAGTCAGGCCTAGAGACAGGAGGTCCTAGGTTCAAACCCGGCCTCAGCCACTTCCCAGCTGTGTGACCCTGGGCAAGTCACTTGACCCCCATTACCCACCCTTACCACTTTGCCACCTATGAGACAATACACCAAAGTACGAGGGTTTAAAAAAAATGAAGGCAGAAGTGTTAGGGGGAACCAATGACCATGCTTCCAAGGGAGTTATATAGACTTTGAGTTAGGTGTATCAGTTCTTGGCCTCCAGTAGTCCCAAGAGATCCATACTTTGATTTAATTAGCATGTTTTTGTTTTGCTAAGAAGAAAAACTAATATTATAATATAGTGTAATGCAACAACATTTATTAAGTGGCACTAAGGAAAATGTGAAGTTTAGTTAATCTTGTATGCAGGATGACTTGGAATTGAAATAATGTGATCTAGCATGCAGAGCAGTTCTGGGGGAGGGGAAGTATAGGAGGCTATTGGTTTATTTTTAGTATTGTCTGGCAAGTATTTAAAATATACATATACATAAAATATAGAATATAAATAATTAGAACAGAATTATTATACATATATGTTATATATAATGTAACATTATTATATAATTATAATGAATATAATAAGTTTTTGAAACTTCTAATGCAGGTATATATGCATGTATTTTAGAAGTTTTTCAAATAAGATAGGGATAACAATAATAACTAGCATTTATTTACATAGCACTCTGAGGTTTGCAAAGCACTTTAGAAATATGATCTTATTGTATCCTTACTACAATCCCAATAGGAAAGTACTATTTTTATCCCCATTTTATAGACGGGTAAACTTTTTCAGGCAAGGTTTTATAGCTAGGAGGTGTTGGAAGAAGGATTTGAACTGAAGTCTTCCTGACTTTGGGTCCAACATTCTGTCTATCTGCTCCACCCCTTTGCTGTCTTTTGAACCGTGATTTCTTTTGCATAGGGAACTTCTAGGTGAGGAAACTCAGAACACTAAGAAATTACAAACCAAGTGGAACATTTTCTATCAAAGGCCTCTGTCTCAAGAGGTAAGAACTTTGGCATTTCAAAAAAAAAACAAAACAAAACTAGAAGATAACCCTGCTGTTATAGTTTTAATAAGAGAAATCAGTCTTTTTCTCCATAAAGGTACTAATATTTTTAAGTGAAATGATGTTTGTTGTGAAAGCTTAAACCCAGCTCAATGAGAGGAAAATAGTACTTTAGCATTCTTCAAAACTATTAGGAATTTATTGCATTCATAGGTATTCAACTATACCAAACTTCTAAAATTAAAATGGCTTTATATAATTTGAACAGCTTATATATTAATTTGACATCCCTGAGGAGGCACTCCAGGTAGAAATGACTAGTGGTTATACATAGTTCTGTTTACAACCACATTCTCTCATAGAAAGATACAACTTAAAGCCCTCAAAGGACACTTACCTTTCTTGAACTAGAGGTATGATACAGAAAAATATAAAGAACAGTGGACTTGGAGGATGCCAGGACCATACAACTAGTATGCCAGAAGTAGAATTTGAATCCAGGCCTTCCTGCCTTGGAAGTTGGCTCTCTAGTCACTGTGCCGAGTTGTCTCTTTCTTAAGTAGAAGAAATTAAAGATACGTAGCCTCTCATAAGTCATATTGAAAGGCTTTGAGTACAGGGCTGGTTACAAATTCTTTTATGGCCTCATTAGATTTGGAGATGTTCATCAGAAAGTTGGCTTCCAGATAGGAAATGATGGTTTTCTGATTTCTGAGGAAATATGGATCTTTTGAAGAAAGATATCCAGAAATCAAACATTAGAGCTAGAAACTGGAGATGATCAAGGGTAGCACTTTTATTTCATATGTGAGGAAACTGAGGCTTTATATAATGAATGACTTGCTCAGAGTCGCACAGCTGACTGTGAGACCTGGTATTCATATTCCTGGTTTCTGATCGCAAGGCCAGTGCTATTGTGACCATATCCCGCTAGGAATCCTTTACAGTAGAGGGTCACAGGTGGTCTTCTGGATTGTTGTGTTCAGAAAATTCATAAATAGCCTCGTATGACATTGGATTGTCTTCATAACACATTCCGTTGGCTCATTAGGAATTGGCAATACAAAGAATAATTCTTTCTACATATTTTAGAAAATGGTGAAACAATTATTTTTAATTAATAGAAATCAAAGTTGGATAAATTATACATTTTTCTCAAACTAGTCATCTTAACTGCAGGGTAAGAGCAGTAATAATTATACCTCTTCATAACCTGCACCTCTCATCTGCCATCCCTCTCCACCTCCCACCATGTAGTGTCTGATCTAGTTAACATTGGTCTCCTTGCTGTTCTCAAATAAGACAGTCTATATCCAGACTGGGCATTTTCCCTGTGCCTAGGATACTCTTTCTTCTTCATCTTGACCTTCTGACTTTCCTGGCTTCCTTCAAGGGCTAGTTAAAATGCCATCTTTTAAAGGAAGCCTTCAATGATCACTTTTAATTCTAGTACAGTGATGGGCAACCTTTTGAGTTTGGTGTGTCAAAATTTGCCAAAAAACCGAGCATAACTTGGATGGTGTGTCACTTTGAGAAAAAAAAACATAATTTTGCGATATTTATAGTTTAAATAACAAAAATGTATAATTGAAATATATAACTGTATTTAATAAACCAAAATAGGTAGAATTGTCATTTATAGTGCACAGAGTATCTATACTACACTATAGCAAATATTTCATCCTTGACATGCGGCCCTGTGTCATTGAAAATGGCTATGCATGTCAGTGCTGACACGTGTCATGGGTCTGCCATCACCATTTTAGTACCTTCTTTCTATTGCCGATTTCTCGTTATTCTGTATTTTTAAAATTTGTACATAGTTGTTTGCATGTTGCTTTCTATGTTAGAATGAACTCCTTGAGAACAGGAACTATTTAAATATTTTCTTTGTATCTTCAGTGCTCTACATAATGCCTGGCACATAGTGGCACTTAATTAATGTTTGCTGACTGACAAAATGCTTTAGAGTACAAAAGTAATAAATTCTAAGCAAATGAAGCATTTTAAAATTCAAAGACATTTTATTTTCTCAGTTACATATAATAACAATTTTCAACATGTTTTCCAAAATTGTAAGATCTAAATTGTCTCCCTCTTTCTCTTCCCTCCCCCTTCTTGGAGATGGTAAGCAATTTGATCTGGATTATACATGTGTTATCAAGGATCAGCATATATTGGTTATGTGCTTGGTCATCATTGCCACTGTAAGAGTAAACAAAAAGTCCCCACTGTGGTTGTCTTATAGTAGGAGGTATAACTTCCTGATGATCTCACTTAATGAGGAACTGAGATGCATTCCTAGAGACAAAATCTTTTCCAACTTAATAATTAAGTTTTTTAACCGTTTAAACTTCCTGGGGATAGAAATAAAACCCTTTTGTTCACATATAAAAATAGACTATAGGACTTGTAATAATAGTAAATTCACATTTGTATAGCCTTTTATAGTTATTTCTTTATAGCAGCCATCTGAGACAGGTAGTTCAGATGTTTTTATGTCTGTTTTAGAAATGAGAAAATTGAGGGTTAGTGTTGAATGATATGATCATGCTTGCATGATAACAGTGGAGCTTGGTCTTGAATCCAGGTCTCCTCCAAGTCCAGTGCTCTTTCTATTATATCATGCCACCTCCCTATTTAATTGACATGTAAAGCAGAAAAGGTAACCCTTCTTTGAGGGAAATTGTATAGCCATTTACACTAAAAGATCCTCTCCAGGGAAGTCATATTAACCTCTAAGTTTGTTAAATCGTATAAAGACATTTTAATTTTTAACATTTGGTTTAGCTGAATACAATTAAGCAAGACCATATGTACAAATACTTATGAATACAATTAAGAATGGCCTTATAGTTCTGGAGAATGTGGAGTACTATGTTTCTCTCTTTGGAATAGGTTTAGGCTTTGTAAAACATAAATATCATTTTAATGACAAATATTAGTACTTTAGGGAGAAAAACTGAATTCTGTTATTGAGTCTATAACAACAGAGAATCTTTAATTTTTTTGTGGGGGGTTAAAGTCAAAGTTCTTATTTTATTTTCTCTAGACAAAACAACTCCAGTACCTCTAGATAACTGTATTTTTTTTTAAACCCTTAACTTCTGTATATTGGCTCCTAGGTGGAAGAGTGGTAAGGGTGGGCAATAGGGGTCAAGTGACTTGCCCAGGGTCACACAGCTGGGAAGTGTCTGAGGCCGGATTTGAACCTAGGACCTCCTGTCTCTAGGTCTGGCTCTCAATCCACTGAGCTACCCAGCTGCCTCCCTAGATAATTGTATTTTTTTCATTTATTTTTTATTAAATAATTAAGAAAATTTTCCTATGTTTACATGATTCATGTTCTTTCCCTCCCCTCCTCCCAAACTCCTCACATAGCCAACTTGCAATTCCACTGGGTTTTACATGTGTTATTGATCAAGACCTATTTCCATATTACTGATATTTGCACAAGGGTGATTGTTTAGAGTCTAAATCCCCAATCATATCCCAATTGACACATGAAATCAAGCAGTTGTTTTTCTTCTGTGTTTTTGCTCCCACAGTTCTTTCTCTGGATATGGATAGTGTTATTTCTCATAAGTCCCTCAGAAATGTCTTGGATCATTGCATTGCAACTAGTAGAGAAGTCCATTATATTTGATTGTGCCACCTCTGTGTATAAGATTCTCCTGGTTTTGCGCCTTTCACTCTGCATTAATTCTTGGAGGTCATTCCAATTCACATGGAATTCCTCCAGTTCATTATTCCTTTTAGCACAATAGTATCCCATCACCAACAGATACCACAATTTGTTCAGCCATTCCCTAATCAAAGGGCATACCCTCATTTTCCAGTATTTTGCCTCCACAGATTGTGGTTGTAAATATTTTTTGTACATTTCTCTTTCCCCATGATCTCTTTGGGGTATAAACCCAGCAGTAGTATAGCTGGATCAAAGGGCAGGCAGTGTTTTTTTTTAACATTTATTAATAATCATTGGTTACATGGTTACATGATTCATGCTCCTACTTTCCCCTTCACCCCCCGCTCTCCCCCCACCCATGGCCGACGCACATTTCCACTGGTTTTGTCATGTGTCCTTGATCAAGACCTATTTCCAAATTGTTGGTGGTTGCATTGTTGTGGTAGTTTCGAGTCCACATCCCCAATCATGTCCACCCCGACCCATGCATTCCATCAGTTGTTTTTCTTATATGTTTCCTCTCCTGCAGTTCTTCCTCTGAATGTAGGTAGCGTTCTTTACCATAAATCCCTCAGAGCTGTCCTGGGTCATTACATTGTTGCTGGTACAGAAGCCCATTACGATAATTGTATTTTTAAAAATAAGTTTTTATTATATCTTTTATTTTTATATCACCATATTTTTTTAATTTTATATCACCACATTTTTTATATCACCACATTTTTATCACCATAATTTCTCCCAGTGACTTTCCCCTACTTTCTTCCAGAGAGCCATTCCATAAACAGCTAGGTGATATAGTTGATAGAGCACTGGACCTGGCTTCTGAAAGACCTGAGGCCAAATTCAGCCTCAGACAATTTACTAGCTAAGTGATCTTGAGCAAGTTTTCTATAACTGTAAAGTGGAGACATTGCCCAGGATTGTTGTAAGAATCAAATGAGAAATCGTATTTGTAAAGCACTTAGCACAGTGCCTGATACATGGTAGGCGATTAATAAATTCTTGTTTCCTTCCATAAAACAAAAACAAAAATATTTTTCTAAAAACAAAAAAGAAAAAATCACAATAACTGATCAACATTGAAAAAAGTCTGAAAATATGTGCAATGTGTTCTACACTTGTGAAACTTCTACCTCTGCAAAGCATGGAGTTGTCTTTTCATAACTCTAAAAATTAATTTTTTTCAATCAGTAAAGACATTCTCATTTCTTCTACCCACTGCATCACACCCCCATATGAGAATGAAAGTAAACCAAAACTATTATTACAAATATATATAGACAGTTATTGTTTTATATAAATTCACATTATACAAATTCTACTTTATTTAAAGAATTCTGAAAGAAATCTGCATTACAAAAAAAAAACCCAGCCTCCACCTATGTTAACTTTACAGTACTGTGCTCTCTCTCTTTCCATTCTTGCCACTCAGTTTGGTGCTCTGTGGCCTCCCAGCCTCTCAACAACAACAACAACAAACAACCCTCCAAATGAAAGCACAATGGGACATGTGGAAAGACCCTGTCACCATTGCCATCACTGCTACTGGAACAGGGGCTTGACTTGAGACTTCTAGCACTGAGAGAGGAGCCCTTTGCCCAATTCCACCTGCCCACCCACCCAAGTGTCTAGCCTCCTTTGCGGTACTCCATACTGAGTGTCTCCCTCAGTCCCCCTAGAGTTAGCTGTCCCCATTTATCTCCTCCATATGTGCTATTCCTCCTGTTCTAGCCAAGCCCCCACGTGGCTGGCCCCTGCCTCTCCATCCCTGTATCCCACATGTCCTTAACCGTATGCCATCCCCTTTCTCACATAGGCTCGGCCCCATCTTACTTCCCCCCTCCTTCTCTTCCCTACATCCAGAGACAAATTCACATTTCATAAAAATTATTGCTTTATGTAGAGGCCTAAGGAACAGTTCACTTATGCAAGGAAATAAATTTTTGCATTGGCCATGTCTAAAAGAAAAAAAATAGTGGGTCTACATATCTCTCTATATAGCTCATTATGAAGTTGGAGTCTTTCACCTCTATCCAGAGGTGGGTAGCATTTTTCATCATTAGTCTCTGGAATCATGGTTGGTTATTATACTGATCAGAGTTTCTGAGTTTTTCCAAAGTTGTTCACCTTAAAAATATTGTCAGTGTATATAACTTGTGGTTCTGTTCACTGTGTCATTTCAAACAAGTCTTTCCAAGTTTCTCTGAAACCATTCTTTTCATCATTTCATACAACACCCTAATTACATCATATTTATGTAACATAACTTGTTTAGCCATTCACCAATCAGCAACCTCTCAGATTCCCATTCTTTGCTACCTCTAACAGAGCTGTAAAATTTTTTTAACATCTTTAGTTTGCTTAGAAATAATCCTTCCCTTAATCTGCTCTCCCTCTAATAACCCCTTTTGCTTTTTCCTCTTTCCTACAAAAAATGTATTTTTGTACCCAGCTCTGTGTGCATTATTCCCTCCTTTGATAAAGTCAGATGAAAGTGAGTTCCAGCCAACAATAACAACAATAATAATATCTGACATTTAATAGGACTTTAAAACTTGGGATGTTTTATACACATCTAATTTGTGCTTCACAAAAACCCTATAAAATAACACTATAGATATGATCATACTTGTATTACAGGGGAGGAAATAGGCTGAAAGAGATTATTTGGCTTGCTCAGGAGCTAGTGTCAGAGCTGGGATTTGAACCCAGGGTTTTCTTATTCCAAGTTCAGCTCTCAATCTACTCTGACTTCTTCCTGGAACATGGTTTCAAGTCCTTGTTCATCTTGCCACTCTCTGCACGTGCACCAATTTGTCACTGGTGTTCTTGAAGTGTGGCACTCAAATGAACACAGTACACCAGAGCAGCATAGTACAGTGTTCAAGATAATTGCTTTAGCATCAGAGTACTTGAATTTGAATCTCAGCTTTATTAGTTATTACCTATGTGACCTTGGGCACTTTCTTTCTTGGACCACTTAACTCTCTGTGTCTCAATTTGTAAAAATAAAGATATACTTTTATTACCTACAAAAATAACACAGAGATATCACCTTTTGCTTAGATTATTGCAATACTCTCCCAAGGGTCTCCCTTCTTCAAGTTTCTCACCACTTCAATCTGTCCTATACAGTGCTGCCAAAATAAGTGTATATCGACCATGCCACTTCCTTACTCAACCAACATTAGTGGCTGTCTTTTGGCTCTAGAATAAAATATAAACTCTTCTGCTTAGCTTTTAACCCCCCCTGCAAAACGTAGCTTCAACCTACCTTTCTAGCCTTATTAGACAGTACTGCCTTCCCCTAACCCCTAACTCTGTGATCTGGCCAAAAGAGTCTTTCTTCCATTCCTCACGCAGAATATCACATCTCTGATATTCGTGTCTTTGCTCTGGCCAGCCTGCTTGCATAGAGAGTGCTCCCTCCTTATCTTTGCCTCATAGAGTCCCTCTCTTATTTTAGATGTAGCTTAGACATTAGCTTCTGCATGAATTCTTTACTGATGTCCCAACTGCTAGTTCCCTCTCTCCTCAATTACCTTTTATTTAACTTCCTTTTGTGCATATGTGTGTGTGCATAAACTATATATATGTGTACCTATTATATATTTTAGCTTTATATTTATGCTATAAATATTTTCATATAAATATTTTTGTATATACTTTTTGTCTTCCCCATTAGAATGTAAGCTCATTGCAAATATTGATTATTTCATTCTTTGTACTTACACAGTACCTGGTATATATTGGTAAGTACCTAATAAATAAATATTGATTAACTGAGTCATAGTATTCACTTTCTTCATTTCCATGTAATCCCATTGACTTACTGAGCTTGCTTATTATCCATTTATACTTCCTTGTAATTTTCACATGGAATCCTGTACTATTCAGTTGATTTTTTAGAATTAAGTATAGAACTTGGCATTTATTCCTATTAATACTATTAGTTTACAAGATGAAATTTAAGTATAGAGTATATATAGGGATAATGTGAAGTTTTACTGAAGAGCTCAGTTTGCGTTCCTTTAATTTAGTATTATATATTTCGTTCCTATTTTATTCATATATATTTGGTTCCTGTGTTTAGTAGGAGACATTTGGCTTCAGATTTAGTGACTCTTGGTTGGCACCACTGCAAGCATATTTTCAGTTCTCTGGATTCATAAGAGATAATGTATCATCTAAAATACTTATGGACATGGGCCATTGCACAAAACTCTAATATAAATTGATATCTCGAAATAGAATTTATGTTAACTTGCTTTAACATATGTTCTAGGAATTTGTAAATCAGTTATGGTATTAACAGAATCAGGGTATTAAAATCTGTAGTCTTTGACTTTTGCAAATGCCTTATAAGTAAATGTATTGTGAAAAATATCATCTTAATAAGTGCATTGTCCACATGAAATTTAAAATACATTAAATTTAACAAATAAGAATGAATTATGTATTTGTTAAAGAAAAAGTTTACACTTGCATTTTGTTATCCATTATATATATATGTGTTGATTATATGATAAATACATGGCTTTACTATATAAATATTTTAAAGCATTTTGTAAAAGAATGAGTGATTTATTTTTTTCCCAATTACACTTTCTTTTTTTCCTTTTTTCTTTTGATAACAAATTTTCACATATGTTTTCTGAAGTTATATGATCAAAATTGTCTCCCTTCCATCTTCCCTCCCTCCTCTAGGAGCTAGCAAACAATTTAATCTGAATTACACATGTATTATCATGCAAAATATATTTCTATATTATTCATTTTTTATAAGTGAATAATCTTATAAAACCCAAACTCTCAAATATATACTCAAATAAACAAGTGATAAATCATATGCTTTCATCTTCATTCCTACTCCATCAGTTTTTTCTTTTGAGGTGGATTGCATTCTTTCTTATAAGTCCCTCAGAATTGTTCTGGATCATTATATTGCTGTTAGTAGCAAAGTCTATCACATTTGATTGTTCTACAATATTGCTTACTGTGTACGTTTTCCTGGGTTCTGCTTACTTTACTCTGCATCAGTCTTTCCAGCTCTTTCTGAAATCATCCTGTTCATCATTCATTATAGCACAATAGTATTCCATCACCGTCATATACCGTAATTTGTTCAGTCAAAGAATGAGTAATTTAGAAGCTACATACAGAAAAGTTTTGTGAAGGATTTTAATTATCTTTAATGGTTCCTTTGGGATTTCAGATAGACTAAAGCTTATCAGAGAATGTTGAATGGAAAAAATTCTCTTCTAATTTCCATTGCCATTTATTTCTTAGTAAAGCAAAATGCAATGAGTCCTTAGGAGATATTGATATAATTTTGGAAAAAAATTTTTTCACATCATAATTGAATGTCAATTCAGAACCAGGTTTTTGGTTACTTGGGTTGTCCAATGTTCAGCTTTTCTTTATTTGGAAAAAGATTAATTCACCAATCTGAATACTTTGAAGTACAGTAGCTAAAAAAGAATTATATCTGCCAAACTGAAAATGTATTAACAGACGAAGTACTTTCTTTTCTTGGTTTGGGGTCAGGTTAACAGGAGCATCTTCATATCTATAATGTCTGGTAATTTGATGAGAATATATTGAACTTTTTAGTTACTATATTTTCCCATTATGTGAAATACCTTGCATGTGGTTGACTAACATTATAAATTGTGAGTAGACATGATCCTCTACCTTCAGAAATTAGAAACACAAATTGTTTTGACAGATCTTCTAGTCCATTCTAATGTTAGGAAGTTACTAAGTTGGTTATTTAAAAAGGTTTGTTTTTTCCCCCTCTACTATTTGGACTAATTGAAACTGATCAAAGATAGCAAAAGGGGAAAATGACAAATGTTGGAATGAGTCTGTGGCACATCAGTTTATTATAAAACTGTTATCTGCTATAATATAGAACTATGCCCCAAAAGTTACTAAATCGTACCTTTGATGCAACAATTCTAGACTCATTCCACAAAGAGATCAAAGAAAAAGGAAAAGAGCCTCTGTGTGCAAAAATATTTATAGCAATAGCCAAATTTGTTTTTAAATTCAAAATATTTTATTTCCTAGTTGCATGTAAAATTTTTTCCCATATATATTTTCTAAAATTATGAGATCCATAATTTCTCTCCCTCCCTCCCTTCTCTTGGATACGGTAAGCAATTTGATCTGGATTCTATATGTATTATCATACAAAACATATTGGTCCATATTGGTCATTGTTGTAAGAGAATACTAATATAAAGCTAAAAACCCCAAATAAATTTGTAAATAAACTGTGAAAGATAGTATGCTTTGATCTGCATCTGATTCCAGTAGTTCTTTTTCTGGAGGTAGATAGTAGTCTTTATCATAAGTCCTTCAGAACTCTCCCAGATCATTGTATTGTTGAGAATAGCTAAATCTTTCACAGTTGATCATCTGCCATAGCCAAGTTAGAAATTAAGAGACTGTCCTTCTACTGAGGAATGGTTAAACAAATTCTGACATATGAACATAATAGAACCTTATTATACTGTAAGAAATGAATAATAATAATAATAATAATATTAGTAACATTTGTAAAATGCTTTTAGTTTTATAAAGCACTTTTTATGTGATGTTGCCTCATTTGATCTTATAACAACCCTGAGAGATGTGTCATTATTAATCCCCAGGATTACACAGTTAGTAAGTATATGAGGCAAGATTCAAATTCTTTTCCTGACTCCAGGCCCAGTTTGATGCAGGTAATTGATAAAATGTACTGTTTCAGAGGAAACTGGGAAGATCTCTGAATTGATTCAGAGTGAAGTGAGTAGAACTAGGAGAACAACTTATTTAGTGATAACATTATATAGAAAAACAACTTTGAAAGATTTTAGAACTCTTATCATTACAAAGATAAACCTTGAATTCACAAACTGAATATGAAACATACCACTCACCTCCTGCCAAAGGATTGACAAATTAAAAATGTAAAGAGGTATTTTAGAGTGTACCCACTGTGGGAATTTGTTATGCTGGGCTATGCATGTTTATGATGAAGGTTTTATTTTGTTTGTTTGTTTTGTTTGGTGGTAGTGGTAATGGTACAGAAAAACAGTAAAGGGATAGATTATAAATGCATGTAAAAATTAACACATTTTTTTAAATTAAAAAAAGAATTTTCCAGTTGAGATGAACAATGATAGAGGGGACTAAAATGGCCTCTGCAGTTGAATTTGAAGGATACAGTTTTTCTTAATGACATCTTAAATGGAACTTAGACTATATTTTACAGAGAAATCTTTCTGTACTTTGAAATTTTATATTCAACAAAGGGCTGCATTCTTATTGTTCTGTCATCAAATGAGAAATACGTGAAAATAAAAAATACTTAGCACAGTACTTATTCTCTTTCCTTTGCCCTCCCTTTCAGAACCTTTGACTTCAAAGTTTATTATAATTGGTACTTATGACTTAGCACAACTTAATATGCTTAATATGTGCTCAGTCACTGAAACCTTGCCTGGCACATATTAGACCTTTAGAAAATGCTGGATGACTAATCTGTATCTTTTACAATATATTATTTTGCTTGTTTACTGCATGGTAGGAAAGACCATTGCAAATCAAGTAACTGTGCCACCTTAGTAAATTACTTCTTTCTTGACCCAAGTTTCTCTACCTGAAAAAGTAGTGAATTGGATTAAATAGTTCCAAATTCTCTTCTGTCAAAAACTATAATTTTTTCTCTCTTTCTCTTGCTCTCTCTCTCTTCCACCCTTCTATATGTATAGTTTTGTATCATTTATATTTTCTGATGTATCTATTTTCCCATTCCCACTAGAGAAGCATATCTTATGAAAAGAAAAAAAAGAAGGGAAAAATTCTGCAAAACGAACTAAAATTTCCAAAAAGTCTGTCAAATGTGTTATTGCATACCCATAGTACCACACCTCTGCAAATAAACAAGAGAAGGAGTTCATATATGTAGGTTCTTGGAGCCTAGGCTTAGTCATTGTAACTTTTCAACATTGTTTTATTGTGTTATTTTTCTATTTAAATTTTTATTGTTGTTGAATATATTGTTTTCTAGTTATGCTTAGTTTACTTTGCATTAATTTATCAAGTCTTTCCATGCTTTTTTGGATTCATCATGTTTATAATTTCTTATAGCACGGTACTATTCCATTACATTCATGTATCATAATTTGTTTAATCATTCCCCTGTTGATTGGCATCTTCTTTGTTTTCAGTCATTTGCTAGTATAAAAAGTGCTGGTATATAAATATTTTGATGCATACCAGACCTTTCTTTTTGTTGTTGAACCTCCTTAGGACATATACCTAACATTTTATTCCCAGCTTTTAAACATCGTGCTTTTTGATTTAATGCTACTTATTTTATATATTCTAAAGTATCGTGTGATATGTTCATATTTTAAATTAAACTAATTTTAACTTTATATTTAAGGTTTGAAAATCTTATAATACTTCTTTTTGAAGTATTAGAGTTATCCTGAGTATTCAAAAAACAAAACAGAACACTCTTAACAACAATAAACCAAAACAATCACCAGCACTGAACTTAGACTACAAACAATAGATTCATAGGACTTTAGAGATGAAAAGGATCATAGAGACCATTTCTGTCATATGATACGTGAGAAAACCAAGAAGTGACTTACCCAGAGTTATTACCCTTATTATTAACAGAGCCAAGGATAGATTCCATGCATCCTGAATCCCACTCTTATGCCTTACATTGCATTGCATTGTATTTTATTGTATGGTAGTATTGCATTGTATGGTAATATGTACCTCTATTCTATTCTATTCTATTCTATTCTATTCTATTCTATTCTATTCTATTCTATTCTATTCTATTCTATTCTATTCTATTCCATTTTCTCCAGACCTAGCCTATCCTATTCTATTGTACATTTCCTTGTCAATATCATGCAGAAGACTGTGCCTAAACTGGGCTTAAATGACTATATAAGCTTAGTTCCTGACTATTCATGAAATGTAACACTGTAGTAGAAGAGTAGGATTAATTAATTAAATATTATACAAAATAATATATGATGAAGGCATTATAAAGGTGTTATCCAAATGCTCTAAGGAATCTGAAGGGTAAAAGATGATTACTATACCATGAAATAGTATTTATAAAGCCCTTAGCACAGTGCCTGGCACATAGTAGGCACTTAATAAATGCTTATCTACTCCCACCCCTGATGCCTTATATTTTTTTCTCAAGCTTTATATTTTTTCATTTAAATTTTTATTGATGCCTTTTGTTTCTACCACTGTCATTTCTGGATATAATTCTTTTCCATCTCCTACCCACATCTTGTAATAAAAAAAGGTCAAAACCAACCAACATGGTGTCTACATCTGACACCATCTGAAACATTGAGTAGCCATGTTCTCATGGGCTCTCTACCAAGAGTAGTGGGATATATTTTATCATCTGTTCTCTGGGACTAAGATAGGTCATTACAATTTACCAGAATTCCATTGTCTTTTAGTAATGTCTCCATTTACATTATTATGGTCATCAAATACTATTATACCATAAGAAATGAGGAATATGAGGAATCAATATGGCGGTAAATGGGAAGGCTTATCCAAATTAATGCCCTATGAAGTAAATAGAGAAGAAAAAAGTACACAATTATATCCATATACTACACTTTTTGCCCATTTCTTTTTTGTTCAGTCATTCCCTAGCTCAGTGATGGGCAAACTACATCCCGCGGGTCAGATTCAGTCCCCTGAAATGTTCTATCCAGCTGCGGGACATTATTCCTAATCTGATGAATACAGTGAGTAGGATACAATGCAATGAAACTTCAAAAGAGTTGCCTTAGAAACAGACTGACAGATGAGCATTTCCTTTCCTTTGGCCCCCTCTTTAAAAAGTTTGCCCATCACTGCCCTAGCTGATAGGCAATCAGTTGGTTTCCTATTTTTCACTATCACAAAAGTGCTACTATGAGTATATATATACTCATAATAGAATAGTAGTTATATATATACATATAATATAGACATGCATACATATATATATATCTATGCCTGTATATGTGTGTATGGATATGTATACACATACATACAAATGTGTATACTTATATACGTGTATATACATACATACAAAATATATATATATATATATATATACCTTTTTATCTTTGATCCCTGTGAGATATGTGCTCAGTAATGGAATCACTTAATGACTTTTCTCACATTCCAAATGGTTTTCTGAAATGGTTTGACCAGTTCATAGTTCCACTAACAAAATTAGTGTGCTTGTCTTCTTATAGCACCTCCAACATGGAATATTTCCATCTTTTATCATTTTTGTCAATGAAAATGAGGTGAAACCTCAGTTATTTTCATTATGCATGCATACTTACATATATTTATTTAATCACATTTCATTTTAGAGCTGGAAGGGACCTTGGAGATCATATAGTTGAACTCACTTGTTTTACTGGGAAGAATATGAAGGTCTAGAGAAAGAAATGACCTGACTAAGGCCTTTTAGCTCATGAGTACTCAGGTTTCCTAGCTCTAATTGGATATGGTTGACACTATAATAAAGAAGTGAACTTAAATTGATGCAGAGTGAAAGGAGCAGAACCAGGAGAACTTTGTACACAGAGACTGATACACTGTGGCACAATTGAATGTAATGGACTTTTTTTACTAGCAGCAATGCAACGACCCAGGACAATTAAGAGGAACAAACATAGAAGAAAAACATATGATTGATCACATGGTTTGATGGGAATATGATTAGGGTTTTGATGTTAAAAGGATCGCTCTACTGCAAATATGAATGACATGGAAATAGGTTTTGAACAATGATACATGTATAACCCAGTGGAATTGCTTGTCAGCTCTGGGGGGGGGGAGGGAAGAAGGGTTGGAAAAACATGAATCATGGAACCATGGTAAAATATACTAAATAAATTTTTTAAAAGGATAGTCAGTAGCATTTCAGAAGGGAGTTAGCATGGTTTCATTAAGAATAGAAAGGGTTGGGCCAGTTAGGTTGCTCAGTGGGATAGAGAGTCAGATTTGGAGACACAAAGTCCTGGGTTCAAATTTGACCTGAGACATTTCTAGCTGTGTGACCCTGACCCGGACACTTAAGCCCAGTTGCCTAGCCCTTACTGCTCTTTTGCTTTGTAACCAATGCTTACTATTGATTCTAAGAAGGTAAGAGTTTTTAAAAAATGAAAGAAAGAGTAGGCAAAACCCCATGAACTAAAATTCTATTGGAGCCTAATCTCATTTCCATCTTTGACAGAATTACTAGACTAGTAAAATAAGTGAATACTATAGCTATAGTTTACCAAGACTTTAACAAAGCATATGACAATTTCTCTTGTGTTTTTGTAGGCAACTTGGAGAGATCTGGGCTAGTCACAGGTGAACTTAGAACTAATTTGGACTCAAAAAGTAGTTATTGATGAGTCAATATCACCTTAACGAGGCCTCTAAGTGAAGTGCTCCAGTGAGATATGCTTGGCCTAGTTTTGTTTAGCATTTTGACTTGATTATAAATCTTATGAAATGGTTATTAAATTTGCACATGACCAAGCTAAAAGGGATACCTAATATGTTGGGTATCAGAATTAGGCTGAAAAAAGTAGTCAAAAAGAACATTGGGGAGAATCAGATGAAATTTATTAGAAATAAATGTAAATTCTTACAATTGGGTTAAAAATCAATTCTACAAGTACAAGGTTGAGGAATAGTTCATTTGAAAAAGAAATTGGGGTTGTTGTGGGTTAAAAATATTTGGTGGGAGTCTATAAAAGTTGTGAAGATCAGTTTGGTACACTGACATTTATTCAGAGGAGAGTAGGGATAGGAAATAGGAGGTAGGAAATAGGATAGTATATCTCTAAATTCTTGTACTATGTCTAAAATTCTAAACTTTATACTAAAAGTCTTTAATAAACCCTAAATCTAAGGATCTTCTTGCCTGACAAAGCAGGCCTAACTAAACCTACTCTCTCTAACTATGATTAAATTCACTCTCTATCTATTTAACTAATAAATTAAATCTTTATCTTCTCCAACCACCTTAAATCAGTATATGAAATCCAACTGTCAGAATCAACTGTTAGATCCTCTTGACAGAGAGACTGACACACCCCAGAACTCCTGCTCCCTCAGAAGCCAGAGAAAATGGAGTGCCTTCTGCCAACTCCAGCCTTTCCTTATAAAATCTGCTCTTAAAGAGACAGCATGAGATAAAGAAAAGAGACAGTGAAATTAAGAAAACTCCTTATAACAGGGTTTTAGTATGTTTTGAGCTCAATCTTGAGTCCATATCGCATCTGTGAAAGCTAATGAATCTTAAATCAGGCATATTTATCTGGACTAGGGAGGCAATAGTTCTCCTATACTTTGCCCTAGTCAGACCACATCTAGAATATTGTGTTTGCTATGAGTGTTCCATTTTAAATAGGATGTTGATAAGTTAGAGAACATATTGAGGAGAATAACAAAGGTAGGGAATACTTTTCATGAATATAAGTTAAAGGAACTGAGGAATGTTTGGCCTGGAGGAAAAAAACAATTTGGGGCAGATATAGGGCATGATAAATATTTTAAAGTATTTTAGTCTGTAGTATGGAAAAAGTAGATTTGTAATAGATTGTGCTGAACTCTGGTACAGCCTCAATGAGTAACTTAGCTCCAAAATGTTCTCTTCTATTTTTAGTACTCAAAATAGATCATTTAATATTTCAAATACTCTGGGCCCATCTCTGTTTTTATTGTATTTCCTCCTTTACTCCAGATTTTGATAAAGAAATGGTTCTTCTTCTTGCTAATATTGACCTTACTATCTGTACTCTTTTTTTCTTTCTTTTTTTAAACCCTTACTTTTGGTCTCAGGAACAGGCCCCTAAGAAGGGACATGGACAGGCAAATGGGATTAAATGACTTGCCCAGGGTCACACAGTTAGGAAACATTTGAGGCTATATTTGAACCCGGGTCCCCCCAACTTCAGGCTTGGCTCTCTATCTGCCCCCAGATGTACTCTTGATTCCACTTCCTTCCCATTTCTCCAGCTGATTCTCTCTCAGCCATTCTCCAATCTTTCCCAGACTTCTAGTTCCTTCCTGCTGCCTACAAACATGCTGAAGTCTCTTGTTCTTAAAAAACCTTTACTAGATCCTAGTATCCCTGATCGATATTATTTAATATCTCCCCCTTTTTCTCAAACTCTTAGAAAAGGGTACCTACACTTAGTGCCTCCATTTCCTCACCTCTTACTCTTATTAAATCCTTGTCTATCTGCCTTTTGATCACCTCATTCAATTGAATACTCTTTCCAAAGTTGCCAATGAGTTTTCTTTCTATAAGGTATTTACATAAAAGATGTTGGGGGATCAGGTTTGATGGGGCGGCATTACATTTTTTGACATTTTTTTTACTTTTAAAATATTTTCCATGGTTACATGATTCTTATTGTCTCCCTCCCCTCTTCCCTCTTCCCTCCCAGAGTTTACAAGCAATTTCAATGGGTTATACATATATTATCACTCAAATCTTATTTTCATATTATTCATTTTTGTAATAGAATGATCTTTTAAAACAAAAACCCCAAATCATATATCCATATAAACAAGTGATAAATTTTGTTTTTCTTCTGGATTTCTATTCCCACAGTTCTTTCTCCAGAGGTGCATACCATTCTTTCTCATATGTCCCTCAGCATTGTCCTGGATCACTGCATTGCTTTTAGTGGCAGGGTCAATTGCATTTGATCGTCCCATAATATTTCATTTACTGTGTATAATGTTCTCCTGGTTCTGCTTATTTCACTCCACATCAGTTCATGTAGGTCTTTCCTGTTCTTATAGAAATCAAACAGTTCATCATTCCTTACAACACAATAGTATTCCATCACCACCATATACCACGATTTGTTCAGCCATTCTTCAATCTTGGGGCGTCCCCTCATTTTTCCATTTTTTTTTGCCACCACAAAAAGCACAGCTATAAATATTTTTGTAAAAATAGAACCTTTCCCATTTTTTTTTCTCTTTGGGATATAAACCTAGTAGTGGTATTGCTGGATCAAAGGATATGCCCTTTGGGCATAATTCCAAATTGCTTTCCAGAATGGTTGGATCAATTCACAACTCCACCAGCAATTCATTAGTGTCCCAATTTTTCGACATCCCCTCCAACATTTATTATTTTCCTTTACTGTTATATTGGCCAATCTGATAGGTGTGAGTTTTGTGATGTTTTGATTTGCATTTCTATAATCAAGAGGAATTTAGAACATTTTTTCATATAATTATTGATAGTTTTGATTTCTTCCTCTGAAAACTGCCTATTCATATCCCTTGACCATTTATCAATTGAGGAATGATTTTATTTCTTATAAATTTGACCTAGTTATTTGTATATTTAAGAAATTAGACTTTTGTCAGAGAGTTTTGTTATATTTCCCCCCAGTTTCTTGCTTCCCTTCTAATTTTGGTTGCATTGATTTTGTTTGTACAAAACCTTTTTAATCTAATGTAATCAAAATTATTTATTTTACATCTTATAATGTTCTCTATTTTTTCTTGGTCTTAAATTCTTTCCTTCCCCATAGATCTGACAGGTATACTATTCCATGTTTACCTAATTTGTTTATAATATTGCCCTTTATGTTTATATCAGATACCCATTTTGAACTTATCTTGGTATAGAGTGTGAGATATTGATATAAACTTAATTTTTGCCATTCTGTTTTCCAGTTTCCCCAGCAGTTTTTGTCAAATTGTGGGTCCTTATCCCAACAGCTGGGGTCTTTGGGTTTATAGAACAAAAGATTGCCTAAGTTATTTACCTCTGGTGTATTCCATCGATCCGCCATTCTATCTCTTAGCCAGTACCAGATTGTTTTCATGATCACTGCTTTAACATACAATTTAAGATCTGGTACTGCTAGACCTCTATCCTTTACATTCTGATGATTTCTTAATTGCTAAATCTACTGCTCTCTTCTCACCTTTCCTCTTCCTTGTCCTCTCTGCAGCATTTAACTCAGTTGACCAACTTCTCCTAGATATTATTCTCTTTTCTGGTTTTTATGTAGCTTCATTTTCCTTTTTTTCTTCCTACCCAGAGGTCCATGCTTCCTAGTCTCCTTTGCTCATTCATCATTCATGTCACTTCTACTAAGTGTGGATCTATGACAAAGTTCTAACCTGGGCTTTCTGCTTTCTCCTTCCCTTCCCTTCCCTTCCCTTCCCTTCCCTCCCCTTCCCTCCCTTCCCTTCCCTTCCCTTCCTTTCCCTTCCCTTCCCTTCCCTTCCCTTC